>NC_091669.1:21380740-21688703 GCF_042453785.1 Malus domestica
ACTTCACATACGAGATTGGTGGGTGCGGGCGTGCCACTACTAGATGCCGCTAGTAGATGGGATTTGAATGATTGAGGTTGCGCCTTTTGACTTCAAATCAAGAGATTGTGCCATTTGAGTGGGAGTTGCTCAAATTAAGGTTCTTTGTTTGCCTTAAAAATAAGGACTTTACTTATATGAAGAGATAGAACAATATGTAAATGACAAGGTTGCTTGGAAATATAAATGACAGAGGAAAGTGACTAATATTGCAGATTGCTTGTAATTTATATGACTGGAAATGAGTACATAAAAACTACAAATGAGATCGATACCGCAAGTGAGCAGCAGAGCTAATAAACTAGATAAAAGAAGGCTTTTGGAAAATCTGGTTTGAGCAGAGTTTGTGCTTTTGTTTGTTTGTTTGAGTGTCCAAAATCCTTTTGCATCTGCTCCTTTTTATAAAGGTCTGGAGGAAACCCTCCTGCTGAGGTTTTGTACCTGCCCGAAAGAAGCTTGGGCAGCTTGCATTTCCTTTTGCCAACTTGCATGTAGAAACAATATTAAAGGGGGATTTGCATCTCCACCACATGTTTTTAGCACATGTTTTCCCACTTGTAATAAACTAACATTTAAAATAAGCAAGTTGGCTTCTTTCACATGTTCCTTGCCCGAAAGCTTGCTGATGCCTTTCCATCTACTTGCCATACATGCAGGTATCTTGATTAAACAAAGGCTAGACAAATCTCCACCACCAAAACAAATTGGAAGAACAATATTATAGTGTCCAACCCCTCCACTTGCATCTAAATATCTTTCCAAGTTAGCTTTCTTGCATATTAATCCTCCAAATGCCATATTTTACCCAAATTGCCCAAATAAGTAAAAATGGGTATATTTTGAGTGCAAACAGCTTGTAATTGGCTAAGAAGGCTTCAATTTGCCTTTGGGCTTGGTGCTAGGCTTCGGGAAAGTCCCCTTTTAGTTGGCACCCTTGGGCTTCCCTTCATCTAAGTCCAATGTTCAAATATTAAGCCAAACAGCAGCAGCAGTTGGCTCATTTATGATTCTCTCTACGGTTATGCCTATATCTGGGCATCATTGATATAAGCTAGGACCATGATCACAGCTCTCGAAACAGACTTTCCAAGGTAAGCCTCAGCAGTTTCTTTCATCTTTGTCAGAACAAAAGCTCCAATCTGGCCTGGAGCATACTGCTGTCGATTGACTTCAACCCATGCATCTCCATTTGGAGCTTTAACAATCTTGTATGGAACCTTCTTCAATTCCTTTTGTGATTGGGCATCGTCATAGTGTATACCAATCAGACGCTTGGTTCCAGAAACTGTGTTTGTTGGGTTCGTCACAGCTTGACGTTTGCTGGGTTCGTCACAGCTTGACGTTTTGTTGGAGCACCAACAAGTAGTTCTCCTTTCTGGTTCATAGTAACTACTGATGGTGTGGTCCGAGCTCCTTCAGAGTTCTCTTTAACTTTGGGATTCTATGACAATTCGACAATTAATCAGATACAAATCACAAAACAAACAACCTTAAACAACGAACTTCGGCAAAACATAAACAAGAACATATTAACGGGTTTACGTTTCCCTCCATCACAACAACACATGAGTTTGTTGTGCCCAAGTCAATCCCAATCATTCCCAGCAGGTCTAGAACTGTTTAAAGCAGACAACGATATTAATAAGCAAGCCAAAAGACAAATCGAAAAGGAACAAAAAAAATCTGCTGTACTAAACTAAATCGACTATCAAAAGTTCCAAATTACCTGAAAAGTCTTGCTAAACTCGCCCACTTCTGACTCAAAGGTGATGGCTTAGCAATGGTAGTAAACTTTTGCACCGAAAAAAAAAAAAAACAGATGAACTTAGCTTCCTAATACAATTGTTCAATTCATATTGCACTATCATATATAACTTCAAATCAATGGAAGAGAGTGAAGATATACTAATCTCTCAGCCTGCGCTTAGGCACCTATAAAATCAAAACCACATCTTAACCAACTGCTTACAAAAAAAAAAAAAAAAAAAAACACTTTCAAACTATGCAATAATTTGTACAAACAAAAAGAAGATACCAATCATATCAGCCAAAAGTAAGAATTTAGATAAAGACATGACAAAAAAATCTCTACCAAGAATTTTAGTAGACTATCAAACAACCCGAAATAAAAATCAATTTACGAAAAAGCGTTAAAGAATCATAAGCGAAAGAAAGATATATGAAATGCATAGATATTCATCGTCCCAGAAAACGAAGGAAAAACCAAAAAGATTAAAACTTGAAGGGAATGTGAGACGTAAGGAACAGTAGGCGGAAAGGGAGGCCGAGGCGACGTCGCGGCGCCGGAAGTTACGGATCATAGCAGCGGCGGCCATGGCTCTGCTTCGAGCAGCAACACAAACAAAGAGAACAATGGTATAGAGGAAGAGAGAACGAGAAGAGCAGAGGGTTATCAGTGAGTGTTGTGATTGTCTAGGGTTTAGGGTTTTGTGCTATTTATGAGGCGGAGAGATGGGCGGGGCCGCAAGGACGACGGCCCAAGAAACCTCGCTGCGAAAGTTAATTGATTTTGTCGAAAAGAAATTTAATTATTTAAATATATATATCAGAATTTTTTTTTAAGCAACGATATTATCTAGTGTAAGGGGAAGAGGCTAGGCTTAATCTCACAATGAATTAGTAATAATGTAGTTGAAATTCACCTTTGGCGAAAATCGAAACCACGTGTGTAGAAAATTACTTAACCATTTTTATTTGTTTGGAAAAGAGGATCAGCTAATGACTTCGTCACGATAGTCCACCCTTCAAGGATTCCGAAAAACTCACAAAGGCATTTCAACCTCTGCTGGCCATCATCGTGCGATTCACCAACGCTAAAAATCGAACCCAGAACGTGCCGTGTGAAAATTACTTAACCATTTGTACTATAATAAAAGGTGCAATTGAGACTTTATCGCTGTTTCGAAAAGCAATTATACTTGTGAATCATGTCGATTCCCACTGATTTCATTCTCTTCTGACAACTAATTATTATTACTCTATTAAACTTCACCATCTCCACATAGTTCTAAATTTGTAAGGATCCTTTCAAAAAAAAAAAAAAAAAAAAAATTTGTAAGGATAGTTTTAAATTTTTAGGACTGCTCATTTTTTGTTTATTCGACAAAAACAATTTGTTGTAAATATTATTCATTATATGGATGTTCATTTTCTGAGTCAATATGTAATATCTCAATAGTTGAACACATTTTCATATAAATTATACGCCTATAAATAGGCACTGTAATAAGAAGGAAATGGTCACTCAGTACTATGATCTGGTGGTATTCTTCTTCACTTGTAAATGAGAGCTCCTAGGTTTGAATATCATGAATGACGAATTCCGTATCAAATTAGGTTGGACGTTGTGTGGTTTAGCCGAACTCCCATTCACTTAGTATAAAATATATTGTTGTACTAAAAAAAAGAAGGAAATGACACCTTGATTTCTTCTCCACTTTCTCTCATTTCTCTCTATTCTTCTTACTCCATACTTTATTTCCAACGCAATTGAATATTTTGAAGTTTTCAATTGCAAATTATTAAACTTTGGATTCACTTGACGACTACTAAATATTGTGATTCAAATCGACTTATAGTATTCAGCTAGAAAGCAAATGGATATCTTAAGAACTACATAGTGTAAATATAATTGTGAGTATCAATGACTTGTCAATCAATCATTTGATTCTCGAATAACTTATTATTTAGGTAACTTGATTGTTGAAGTTAGGGATGGGCAAATGGGTATAGAAACTGCGGGTTGGGGTGGGTCCAAAAATTCTAAATAGAAAACGGGGTGGGTCTGACATTTTGAGAAAATAGGCCCCCGCTTCGAACTATTTCCACCTTTCATTTAATTGTTCAAATCAACACCATTGATTCCCAAATCCCAACCCTATCACAAGTCACAACTCTCTCCTTTCTCTCTCTTGCTGAATCTCAATCTCAAAGTCGCTGCATCTCAATCTCAGTCAAGCTCATCCTTTGTCCCCATCTCTCTCGCTCCCAATCCCAACTCGATGTCTCTATTTCCTGACTCCGACCGTTGAAGATGGCGTCTACGATGACATAAGGCTCCAAATCGGGGATGCTCCGAGGCACCTGAGGGATAGCAAAGATTGAAGATGGACGATGATGACGCTATGACAATAGTGAATGTCATCGATGATGGTGGGCTCCAGATCGATAAAGATGGAGTGAGAGACGTGTTTTTCGGCGACGGTGGGTTTTTGGACTCAACTTGAATTATCTAGGTTTTTGAGTTCAAGGATTTAGGATTTTTGAAATTTCTAGGTTACTGAATTTAGAGATATAATTTCTAAATTTTTTGGATTTAATTGGTTTTGGTTTTGATTTTAGTTTAGCTTTGGAAAATCATGGATCTTGCTGGACTTGTAAGGCGAAATAGTTTAAGTTTTTTTTTTCCTGGTGTTCATTCTATTTTCCTTTTTCCCGTTAATTCACAACTCAATCTCTCCCCTTGACTTACACTCATTGTCCCAGTTCCGTCCACCGCCGTCATCAATCTCTCCCCAGCTCACACTCATTGGCAGTATGCCCAAAACCGGAAAATAAAGAAAAAAAAGTTATTGGACCCATCCCGAACCGGCCCGTTTCAAACAGATCGGGTTACGTCCGGTTCCTAAACTTAAAATCTCTCTACCTGACCCGGCCCACCCTGTTACATTTTAAAACGGGTAGCATCCGGTTCCTCCAAATTTGGGCCCGACCCGGGCCCACCCCTAGTTGAAGTGATCTTATGGCCCAATATGATTTGAATAATAAAGCCTTAACCTTTGATTAACCTATTACGTGATCCTAATTTAGTAAAGACTTATTATGGTGGGATGTAAAATATATAATTGTGATTATGAGTATTTTTCATTTAATAATTGGCTTAATTGCGAGATATACTAGCAACTATATAAGGATTGTCCCTGCTCTCATAATAATCGTTCTATTATGTGATAAACCCTATTCATAGCAAGAACATATAGTTTGGAGAGAGTAGAAGACATTTTTATGCATGCTGACTCCTTTATCATCCGAAAGAATCATGTCTTCTATATTCTAAAGATAAGTTCAATATAATTAGTTCATCTCTATTTTATATTTATTCAATTCATTATATTCGTGATCCTAATGTTTTGCTGTGATTTCAAAATATGTCTCATATGTGGTATCAAAGCCACACAACAAGCTCAGGGTCTGATTAATAGGTAATCTGTTTAATTGAAATTTTGTAGATGATCGACACAACTAAAGTATAATTTGTGTCCACAGTTTGGTTGACTATTTATACTATTCGATCATGTGAGAATTAGTTAACATGCTTCCGCAATTCTGTATTAATTAAATTTACATAATAATTAAGTGTATTTTGTTCATATTTTATGTGTTTTGTGTAGACTAATTTTGCAGGAATCTTCATGGCTATCAATATGTAGAAACCCAATATTGGCTGATATCTTGGTTTATTCTACATCAAAATAATGGGAAATTTTATTCCGATCTATTTTTCCTCTTTCTACACCCAACCATCACTCCAAACCCTAACCACCCCCAATTTCTACCCCTCCCCAACCCCCCACCGCCATCTTCTTATCATCCATGATGAAACCCCCAAAGATCTCAGCCATCAATGTCCCTTTCCCGACCTTTTGTCGGCCACACAATAGCTCTATCTTCCATGCAGTCCTTTACATAGACAAGGCTATCCATAGACAATAGAATTAACAAAAAGAGAAACCTGTTCCATTACATGAAATTTTCAACATGATCAGTATTATAACTTGCAAAATATCCCAAAGCAAAATATGTTCAAATGTTCAACATCAAAAAACAATATCCCACATGTTTAACATCAAGATCAAACTCTAAATGTTCAACTGTAAAATCAATATCCAACTTTTCTTTCAAAAAGAAGAAGAAAAGAAATGGTTGTTGGATATTGATTTTGCAATTGAACATTTAGAGTTTGATCTTGATGTTAAACATGTGGGATATTGTTTTTTGATGTTGAACATTTGAACATATTTTGCTTTGGGATATTTTGCAAGTTATAATACTGATCATGTTGAAAATTTCATGTCATGGAACAGGTTTCTCTTTTTGTTAATTCTATTGATTTAGCCTTGTCTATGGATATACCATAGTTTGAACAATTCATTTCATTATATTCAAATGTGCGCTGTACAATTTTTTTTTTCCAAAAAATTAACGGAAGGGAAAAAATCCAGTACCAGCTGTAATGATTTACTTGATTTTGATGCCAAATCGTTTTTATAATAGTTGAAGAGTTGATATCACTGCCAAAATTAGTAACATAAGGGTATCATTCATAAAAAATGCAAAGGTTGCACATTTTCCCTTGTAGTGTCATCAAACGTAATTTTCATTCACATCACAACCCTAAGAAAATTACTTTTCCTTTGTCCTTATGTATATATCATTCATCAAAAATAGCTAAGTCACTCCCCATAATTTCCACACATTATGGTTGCTTTCATTGCCATCAATAGCTCATTTATCATACCTAAGGAATAGAAAACTATTTAGCCCTTAAACCTCACTAGCCTTTTTTTAGGAGATGCACTTGTTGGCTACTTCGCCCTTAGCCTATGTACTTACCGAGTTCTTATGGCTATAGGACCTCGCTCTTTGACAATGAACAACACCGCTCTGATGAGAAATTTGATTTGGACTTTTTTTAGTGTCTACACCTAACTAAACAGTCTTCTTTACCAAAAACTCAAAATTTCCCTTACTAAATAATAAAAAGAAAATAAAGATGAGTGTTTTTTTTCTTTACACCCGATAACCTAACCCCATCACACCACTACACCTTTCTATTATCTCTAGAGAATCAAAACCAAATGTCGGTAAAATTTTCCCTCTGAGGTCATCAACAACTGTTAACTCCTTTCATTCTTTCCCTTCTCTTTATCCAGTAGAATTATCAGAGAGACGGGCCGAAGGCCCACCTCCAACAACACTGATATTGTCCCCAACTTGGTAATTACCACATGCACAATCCGTCAGGTGTGAGATTTTATCACAAAAGGTCTTGGATGCACAATCCATCAAGTGTGGGGTTTTATCACAAAAGGCCTCGGTATTTGTGACAACCCTTCTGATGTGAAATATTCTAACACTCAAATTAAACCCTATTGTTGACAATTGTAGTAAAAATTCAAGTAGGGATCGTTCTAGACCAGGGATTAACTAGGGATGCTAATCTACTAAAAACTGACTTAAAAACACAATACTAAACTTAAGAACAGAAAACTAGACTCTAAGACTCTTAACTAGACTTATATGACTCAAAATAAACTAAACTAACTCAAAACAGCACAAAACAATCAAAAAGACTCAAAACTGACTCTAAAGAGTTATTTGGACGAATTTAAGACATACTTGACTCAAAACACTAAATTGGACAGATTCAAACACTCTTCTAACTAATCTAACACACTTAATTAAAGGGGGGATTGACTTGGACGAAATTAACTAAAACAAATAACTTGCAGAAACAAAGCAAGGTAAAAACGAATTTTGGTGAATTCAAGGGTGAAAAGCTAGCTAGAGGATTCTTCTCCACAAATGAAACATATGCAACATAAATTGATTTCCAGTATTGTTTCTTTAAACCATGAACGACAATGCCCCAAATTAATCGTGAAAAGCACAAATTAACTTTCAGATTTTCCTAAGTTCATTGAATTGGATGGAATACACATCGGCAACCAAATTATTCTTCTCAAGTTCCCTATATGAACAACATGATAGAGATAAAATCAAAGATCATTAAGTTCTATTAAAATCATAAGCATTGACATGACATTTGTAACTATGAACTGCATGATACTCCTGCCATGGATTTACCTAACACGATTGTGACTAGCAACCTTCACTACTGGTAAATATAAGTTCATAACGGTTAGGTGAAACTCCCTTATATTTTATCATCAGATTCATGCATGCAAATTAAATGTGCACCCTCAATCAACATACACAAATAAGTTCTCAATCAATTAGATAAGTAAACAACATTCATGTTTTACGAAACAAAAACTGAAGGTAATCAATTCATATCAAACATATGTCCATGGCTTCGAATTCACCTCTAGCTAATAGAAAAGTTAGTTACACATGTTCATAACAATTGAAAAGCAATCTGAAATAAACATGGAAACAAAACAAGGGAAGAAAAAACTCTAGAAACTCCAAAGGATGCAGGTAGGCTTGCGGCACACTCCTCCTTCTCCAATGGAAGCCACAATAAGGTCTTGTCTTTTCTCCTCTGCGGCAAAATATGGATTTCTGAATGGGTGGTGGTGTAGAACGAATTATGGTATGGTGTGTGGTGTAGAATATATATATATATATATATATAGTTAAAAACCTTCAGAATTAGGTCTAGGGTTTAAAGGGTGTGGCACATATTGCTTGGGCCTCAAGAGAAGGGTCAAAGCCTAATTAATTTCTGAAAAGGCTTTGCACAATCCAAATCCAATAAGAAAAAGGCTAACACAATTAGAATCCAAAGGGGAAAAGGGATAGGAAGTTGCGGCAGGCTTGGAGGGAAAAGGGAGTGGATTGCAAGGCAAGGAAAAGGCCTTCTAGAAAGGGTAGAGGCGCCACTTATCTAGGGAATCCAGAAACAATGTGTTTTGTGGCAGAAATTGGGACTTCTAGAAAGATTTGGGGCGCCACTTTTGTAGAGAATTCTAGAAACAATGTTATGTGGATGATTTCTAGAAGAACAAGGCCTAAAAACATGCAGCACCAATGTAGGAACAGATAAGGCTTTCTAGAAAGGTTTCTAGGTGATTTAAATAAGAAATTAACTCCCCCTTTTAGCAGGAATTAAGTTAGGAAAAGAGTAGGATAGGATAGGATAAGATACGGTTAGTTACAGTTTGGATAAGATAAGGCAGTTTGGATAATGTTCCTTCTTTCTTGCTAATTCCTTATCTTCCAAGTCTTGAAATAATTTCTCTAGATTTGTAGCACATTCCTAGCCTCATTTAAGCACCAAAAATGTCCATCCAACTTGCTCCATATGCATGCAATCCATTTCAGCCCAAAACTGCACCAAAATGCACTTTCTTGCCAACTTTGCCATTAGGACCTACAAACACACGAAAATAGCTTAAAACACTATAATAAGCATAAACTAACTAAGTAAATGCAAGAAAACATGCTAACTAAGTTGCATAAATATGCTTCTATTAAATTCCCCCACACTTAGCTTTTGCTAGTCCTCGAGCAAAACAAAGAAAACAAGACCTAAACCTTACAATGTTTACCTCAGGGATTTCCAATGAAACATGACATGTTAAAAATCACTACTTACATAGATTTTAGCCATCCTTACTCTCGAGCACATACTTAATCACAGTCACCACTTACTAGCTCGCATTTAATCAATTAAAACAACATTTTTGAATGGTGTAACATACCTTAGAGAATTCACTCAATTTCTCACCGGATATACTCTCTATTTTCACTTAGATTTTCTGACTATACTCCCTACACTAGGTATATGTGAGAAGATTGATGTAAACATGTAGACTAAACACTCACATATGTTTTCAAACAAAGAAAGAACTTTTTGGAGTTATTAACATAAACATGTATATGATCTCATGAACGGAATGCCACTACTTAGATGCGAGAACCAGGGATACCATATACTCATACCAATTTCAAACTCCACATATTGAAACACATAACAGTCAAGATAAAAGTCTAAGGGTTGTAACAGGGCTAAGGGTATTGGCTAACAAAGAAAGGTAAAGGAAAACAAAGGTTCTTAAAGAAATAGTAAGCAAAGTAATGAAATTGACACTTAGAATTCACTTTTGAATGCAAAAATCAACTTTAAACACAAAGGGAAGATTCATACAACTTTTAGGGCCAGATTCAAACTTTTGGATCCTTTCTTCAACAACCAACACATGTGAGTTCATTCTCACTTATTTTTAACTCTTTTTCTTTTCTTTTCACAACTTTTCTCTTTTTTTTTTCTTTCCACGATTTTTTTTCTCTTTTTTTTTCTTTTTTTTTATTTTATTGCTGTGCCCTTTTCTTTGGCACCCAAAATGTACAACCATACAATTCCAACTAAAAACCTTCCCCCACACTTATTTTTCTGCATAATGTTGATCAAAAGGAATTCCCTCTAAATCACGCTTCACTATCCTTTAAGAACAAGGGTATGGATAGTCCTATTCTAGGCTAGGTAAGGATAATGTGGGCTAACAAAGAAAATAGGCTAACAAAGGCTCAAAGGGTTTAAACCTACAATAAAAATGCAAAGGGATAAGGCTTTTTGGCTCTGGTTTTATCTAAACAACTTCATCTTGTTATATGTTATGCAATCAATTTCATGCTTTGAATGAAATAGGCATGAGTTCTAGTATTTGGAACTAAAGTGATAAAACGCATTCTAAGTAGCAACCAAGCAAAGAAATAATGAGATCATGCAACGACTTTAGAAAACAAAAATTCACAGATTAATAACTCTCCAAACAAAGGTATAGGCTCAAGTTTCTCAGGGTTGTAGCGTTTGTTTGAGTTCCTTCCTTCAAGCATATTACAAAAAATGATTTTTTTTTCTTTTGTGATTACATATGAATTCGTAAACGACAACTACAACTAAACATAAACCAAATAGCATATCAAACTTCCATCCATGTTTGTAACTTTGTTTAACAGTCATGCAATTAAAAATCAAATCCTCATCATTGTGTTGGAAGGTACCCTAAGACACACACAAACAAAACAAAACAACTCTAAAAACGACTCTTTTTGGGTTTTCAAAACTTTTTTGATTTTCTTCTTTCTTTTTCTGTTATATGACACAAAAACACTTCAAAACACAATAAAAACACTAAAAAACAGTGAGTAACAACTTTTAGAAGTGATGGCATGAAAATATGGCATGAAAAACATGAAAATATGGCATGAAAAACATGAAAACCATGAAAAACAATCTGTTTACCCCCTCAACACTTAAACCAAACATTGTCCTCAATGTTTCAAACATAGACTCACCCGAAAACAACCAAACAACACAACTAACAAACACAACAGTAATGGCAAAGTAAAAGAAAGAAAGAGAAGGGTTTAAGAACGCAAATCTGGGTATAGAGTTCGAATTCCTTCATTTCCTCGTTTGAACACATGGGTTGCCTCCTAAGAAGCGCTTGCTTTAACGTCTTCTAGCCTGACAATACCTCCATTTAAGCTCCATTGTAGTCCATGGCATGGAGGAGCACATCCTCCCCGACATGCTCCTCACAATTTCCATACAGTGGATCTATGAACGGCAGCGGATAGTAATCCTTCCTCATTGTGGCGTTCAACTTCCTAAAGTCAATGTAAAGTGTCCCACCACCTTGAATTCGATTGGGTACCTGTACCAAAGATGGTAACAACCTATTAGTGGAAATGGGAATGGGAATAGGAATAGGTGGCTCACCGATGTACTGCAATGAAGGTTCAAAAGTGGCAACACTATCAACAAATGCATGAGAGGTGCTCTTGGCTAGATTAGGTGTTTTGAGGATAGTGGGGTGTTTCTTGTGCTCAATGCCATGTCCCTCTTCGATGGTGGTGCTAGATTCATCCTTCTTGATTGGTGCTAAACGTTCTTGCCCTATATTTTTAACTACATCAATGGCAAAACAAGAACGAACATCATTAGGCTTCTCCATAGAGTCAGAAACATTAAGATTAATCATGTTTCCACCAAACGCCATAATGACTGCTCCTTTGGCCACATCGATCTTGGTTTGAGCTATTTTCATGAAAGGTCGTCCAAGTAAAAATGGCAATGATGGAGAGTGGGCTGAATCCTCCATTTCAAGTACATAAAAATTTGTAGGAAAAATCAAATGGTCTACCTGCACCAAAACATCCTCTAAAACTCCTTTCGGATGTGCATTAGAACGATCGACTAATTGGATAATAACTCCATCATTTTTAAGCTCTCCTAGATTCATAGATGCATAAACAAAATATGGCATGACATTAATGGAAGCACCTAAATCTAGCATGGCATGTTCAAACCTTGTATCACCAATTACGCAAGGGATAGTAAAACTACCTGGATCTTTGCATTTGGGTGGCAGCTTTCTTTGCAACATTGTAGAGACATTCTCAATTACATGTACCACCGCTTTCTCCCAAATCCATTTCCTTGTCGTACAAAGCTTCTTCAAAAACTTGGCATACTTCAAGATTTGCTTTATAGCATCAAGGAGCGGGATATTAACGTGCACCTTCCTAAATGTCTCCAGAATGTCTTTTTCATCCTCTTCGTTCTTGGCTTGCATAAATCTACGAGGAAAAGGAACATTCGTAGGAATAACGTTAGAAACAATTGAATTTGGAACCACCTTACCTGAGTTGGACGGCTTAGGTTGCTTAAGTGGTTGCGGCAAGGGTTGTACATAAATTTTTATCAGTGTGAAAACACTATTTCGGATAGATTTTCGATACCCTTTTATGTACAAAATCTAAACTCTTTCCCTAGCCTTCTATTTAGGCCATCCCTTGCACTCCACCAATCCCATCCACTCTCTCTTTGCAACAACCAATCAAAAAAAGCAAAAGAAAATAATTCCCTTCCTTTTTTTTCTCTCTCTCTCCCGTATACTCTCTTTCTATGCAAACCCCTTAAGCGAGCTTCAAAGCTCACAGATCGAACCCAAAAACCACTCAATTGTACTCATCTCAGTCCCACGATCACAACCATGTTCTTGAAACCCGGAATGGATGAGTTTTCAACGTCAAACTCGTGAGGTCCAAACTCAGTGATCTGAGTTCATCGGATTTCAGGCTGAGTTAAAGAGTTTTGAAGGTAGAGAAAGCCTTCCCACAACTCCCCGAGGCCTGATGCGATAGTAGTTAAGCACTCAAATTAAACCCTCTTGTTGTCAAATTGTAGTATAAATGCAAGTAGGGATCGTTCTTAAACCGGGGATTATGAGGGCTTGCTAAAACCTCTAAACTGACTCAAAAACATAAAAACAATATTAAAAACGTTTGAATAGACTCAAGGGATTCAAAACAGATTCTAAAGATTCAAAACAACTTAATAACACTCAAAACTGCCTAAAAACACAAATTGGGCAGATTTGGACTCTAAAACAACTTTGGATGAATTTAGTGTTTTGACTTGAATCAAAACACTCAAAAACACAAACAAAACAGGAATTTAACACTTTGAAACAAGAAAGTAAATGGGGGTTTTGTTTTTGTCTAATTTGAAGCAAAACAAGTAAACTAAAAACTCGAACAAAAAGTTGCACGAATTTGGTAAATTGGATGGTTGATGGGCTAGCTAGAGAGTCCTTCTCCACACATGACACACTTGCATACAAATTGATGTTCAGTTGTTCTTTCGATAAACCATAAATCTCAATGCCCCAGATTAACCGTGAAAACCCTCAGATTTTCCTATTTTCATTGAATTGGATGATTGCATGCGACAACCCAAATTATTCCTCACAAGTTCCCTACATGAATTGCATAATAGAGATATGAGCAAAGATCATTAACTTCTATGAAAATCATAAGCATTGACGAGGCACTTGTAACTATGAATTGCGTGAAACTTATGCTAGGAATTTACTTAACGCGATTGTGACTAGCAACCTTCACTACTTGTGAATATAAGTTCATAACGATTAGGTGAAACTCCCTTATATTCTAGCATCAAATTCATGCATGCCAACTAAGTGTCAACCCTCAGTTAACATACAAGAATAAGTTTTGAATCAAACAGTTAAGTAAATTGCATTCACAATTTATGAAATCACAACTGAAAGTAATCAATTCATATTGCAAATATAGTCATGGTTTTGAAATCCCCCCTAACTAAATAGGGGTTTAGCCACTCATAGTTGCAACAAAATCAGAAAATAACAAAGTAGACATTAAAAGCAAGAATGAAGTACACCTAAAATGCTCCAATCTTCCAAGCTTGAAACGCCAAGGACCTTTGTTTTCACCACCTTGTTGTAGCACAAATGTCTAGGATGTGTATGGATATGTGGGAATGAATGGATGAAGATGGTATTTGTGTTTGTGAATGTAGCTCTTTTTTGATGGATCAAGATCGATCTTAGGAAGGGGAATGGTGGATGTATTTATAAGCTAAGGAGAGGACCACTTCAATTCCTTGCATGTGCAATTTGTTTGGGTGTGTGATGTCTATGTTTCCCTTTACATTTGCACACACATGACCTCCATCATTTCAGCCACAAAACAAACACATTTTCTGCCATGTTTCTCCTTTACATTTACACACATGTTCTTCATCATTTCAGCCACAAATCAACCCATTTTCTGCCCATGTGTGTGTGTTTCCTTTGCCCATGTGTGTGTGTTTTTCCTTTGCATTTGCACACAAATATTCTTCATTATTTCAGCCAACAATCCACCCATTTTCTACCCATGCCAAGCCCCCTATGTCGTGCCTTTCTTGTTGTGTGTGTGCTGTCCATGTAGAGTGTGTGTATGCCCTCCAACCTGTGCAGTTTGCATGTGTGTGGCTGTCCATGTTTCTCTTTTGCATGTGCCCTGCCTTCTCTTTCTAGCTGTGCATTTCCACTTGCTCCAAAGCCAAATGAGTGCAATCATAACCCCATTTGCTGCTGAGTGTTGATGACAAAGCAAAACACAAAACAAGAGCCTTTACTTTCTCATTTTATTACCCAAATCTGCTTAGCCCTTTTCTGAACCTTTCAGTGTTACAATGCCCATAACTTCTTCTAGCAAAATGATATTAACAATCCGTAAATTGCTCCAGAAAATAGACATCCGTAGCTTTCCAAGTATATAAGGCTCATTCTCTTATTCATTCTGAGCTGTTCGTAACATGCTTCCAAAGTCAGCTAATCTATACAGACAGTTTTGACGAATTCGTTACTTAATATCTCACTTGTGCTACTTTTCTTTTCTTTGCTTGATAAATCACACAAAACACAAAAACATAGTAAATAGCTCAAAAATATAAGGAACTAACTAAGAAAAGAAAAGTGAATTTTATGTAAAATATATATAAATATGAGCTTATCAAGGCCCCTAGGATATTTTTGAAGAAGCTTGGACATCGAAACAACAAAGTTTCGAGGAGCTCACTTTTGCCCAGAACTTTCAAGGCGATTTCCGGTGACCTCTGTCCACTTTTTGGACTCCAAACAGGTATAACGCGATTCTACACTTCACTAGCTTCAAATCCATATAAATTACATAAAAATGGTTGAGAAATGGAAGAGAATAGTGGGTTTGAGAATTTTCCAGAAAACTGGCAAAAAATCAAGTTGTAGACGATGGCGGACAACAGCGATGGCGAGGACAATCGGAGAAGGAGGCGGAATATTCTGTCAAAGTTGACAGAATATTCCTGACGGCGTCAGGTAATGCTGTTAACTTCTGTTAGCATTTAACGAAATATTCCGTGGAATATTCCTGACGGCACTAGCCTACGCGTGGGGGTACTTCTGGCCATGCCATTGCCGGCGCTTGGGGGCGCGTGAGCTGTCCAAAAATTATTTTAAAAATTTAGGGATGTTCGTGACATCGAGTAGGTAACGATGGTATATTTAAACCCTAGGTTTGAGCAAACTATGGGGGTTTTATTTAGATTTATGTATATGTGCTTTAATTAATTCGAAATTAATTATTTCACATATAAGGGAAACATATCCCCAGGATGTTCGAGGCCAAGCTAGGCTTAGGGGCTAGGACCCAACGATGTACTTGTGCATGGGCAGTTTTATATCTATACGTATATATAGTTTTTAGAATTGGATAAATACATCACTTTACGTATATATTGCCAAATAATTGATAACTGCTATATAATTGTGATAAATGCTGCTATATGGTTGAGATATTACTATCATGACATTCATATATATTTGTACATGCTCATCTTGCTGCACTGGTGTTAGTACTTACCTCAGGGCCAGGGCCAGTCCTTCACGTGTATGTTCACATCGCACTATTCGCTCTCCTTGGATTCATGTTAGGTGCCAGTCATGTCGGGTAGATTGCATTAGGCAATCTGACTTGTATGTGACCGTGCTTTTGCACTAGTCTTCTTGTGATCATAGTACTAGAGCATATTGATTACACCCAGTCCTGTTCATGTCAGAAATTATCTTTTCGAACTCGTGTGTCAGCTTAGATGGATAAGCACTAAGCTATACTTGATTATCACATGATTATATTATTGTGGCATTTGATACATCATGACTTGGCATATTTCTAGTTATAATACTATTATAATGATGTCGTATTATTGTTTACATACGTACACTGTATGTTTTAAGGAAACTATATTTGTTTTACGGTGAGGGGTTAGTATATTCGAAAATAAAGGATTTCATATAAGCATTGTTTTGCTGACCCACTCAACTTTGTTTTTCGTCCCTCCAGGACCTAGATAGCTGTGCTCTTTGTTTCACTTAAGGAATCTAGGTAGTTCTAACATTCTTTTCTGTTTAGGTGTACAAACTTATCACTGTTGTGTAATAAGTGTACTTTAGTTACTTTGACTACTTTTCTATAGTCTCACTGTCTATTACGCTATGAATAATTGTAGTGGTTATTCCCACGATTGCGCACTATTTCACTATTTAGTATAACTAGTTCTAATTAGTTTTAAATTTACTCACTTGTTATATCATTTACCCTTATGGTTACGTCACCTCACGGTGATGGCCAACATGCTTCGACCTTCCCAGGTCGGGGTGTGTCAGCTTGTATCAGAGCATAGGTTTAGACAGTCTTGCACTTCCTAGTGTGTTTTAACTCTTGTTTTCTTATGTCAGAACCATGCCACCTTGTGGAGAGCCACATACTTCAGCTAAGAATAATTTTTCGGACTTTGGACAATTTGGTGAGGCTATTGCCAATGCTATTTAGTCTTCACTCCATCCTGCCCCAAGGAGTACTCTGGATATTGTATCTTGCCTGAAGATTAATGATTTCTTTGGTAATGAGGGATCAGAGAAATCAGAGATATGGTTCGATCACGTTGAGAAGACCTTTCGAGTTATGCATAGGCAGTGTAATCTTCCTCTAGAGAGATGGGCCGAGACAGTGACCTGGTTCTTTTGTTTGGGAGCAGAATCTTGGTGGGATCAGGAGAAGAAATCATTATCTAATGAGGATGGTATAAATTTGGATGTTTTCAAGCAGATATTTCAGACTAGATTTGTTCCTCCAGAGTATTTGGATCGTAAGAATGATGAGTTCTCATATCTGAGGTAGGGTAAGATGTCAGCTACTAAGTATCATCGAAAG
Source organism: Malus domestica (assembly GCF_042453785.1). Lineage (NCBI taxonomy): Eukaryota > Viridiplantae > Streptophyta > Magnoliopsida > Rosales > Rosaceae > Malus > Malus domestica. Next base: position 21,398,111 of record NC_091669.1, read on the forward strand.
TTCACAGACATATCTTGTTATTGCCCCGAGATTACTATTAATCCCCGGGAGATGCTTCGTCTGTTTAAGAGAGGCACTTGCAAGAAATGACGTTCTATGGCAACCATTACTCCCTGTGTTACGTATCAGGAATTATTCGAGGTCTTACTTCGGGTTGAAGATTCAGAGAATGCTTCTGACGATAAGGATGAGGATGTTGGCAGGAATGCGCAGAGGTATAATAACAGGGGGTAATCGTCACTTGGTCCGATAAGGGCTCAAAATTTTAAAAGGAGTGGAAACAACTCTGGATTATCGAGCGGGGGTTCTAACTTCGGTACACCTTAAAGAGGAGGTAGATCCACTGGTGGTTCTCGTTTTCAGAATCAAGGAAACTCCAGCAGTTCAGGTGTTCAGTTTTGTCGCAGGTGTAACACCCGTCACTATGGCGAGTGTAAGAGAGGAAGTAGTGGATGTTTCACTTGCGGACAAATAGGGCATATGGCCTATAATTGTCCTCAGAATCAGAAGAATTAGCCTGCTAATCTACCACTTGTAGTCCCCTTACAGCAGTTTCCAGCACCTGGTAATCGTCAGCAGATAGGCCACGGTAAAGCTTTCCACTACCAAGGGGACGTAACCCCGTACCAGGGATGACCATACCAGTACACACCTGAGGTTCCCTACTATTAGGGAGGCTATCAGCAGATTCAAGGAGGCTGTCAGCAGACTCAATGAGGTTATCCATAGTTTTAGGGAGACTATACGTCGAATCATGGTGGTGGAGCATAGATGTATACTAGAGGACAACATCAGAATCTAGACGTAACGTCTAGTAGTGGAGGTTCAGGCAGACAAGCAAATCTACCCCATTAGGGCCGAGGTAATCAGACTCAAGCAAGCAGGGGCTGTGGAGGTAGGTGACAAGTTTAGGGAAGAGTCAACAATATCACCCTATAGGATGCTCAGGCTAATCCGGACTTGATCATGGATATGTTGAATGTTCTAGGCCATTTTACTAAAGTTTTAGTTGATTCTGGTGCTACACATTTAGTTATTTCCCATAAGTTTGCTCAAACGACTCAACCACATCCTACTTCACTCGGTTGCGAGTTGGAATTCTTGATGCCTAGGGGTGAAATCTATTATGTTGGGAATATCAAGGATGTCCCATCCTTGTCGAAGATGTACTCATGTCGGCTAATCTTGTTCCTTTGGATATCGTTGATTTTGACGTTATCTTAGGCATGGATTGGTTACACTACAATCGTGCCAGGTTGGATTATTATGAGAATGTTGTTACTTTTCATCGACTGGGAATGCCTACTATCACGTTTATTGGTGAACGTGATGGTCTAAAGCACGGAGTTATCACTGCCATGAGGGCGAGACGACTGTTGAGTAAAGGTTGTCAAGGCTATTTAGCTCATGTTGTGTTATCGGAAGGGACTATTACATATGTGGAGGACATCGGAGTAGTTAGGCACTTTCTCGATGTTTTTCCTGAGGAATTACCTGGCTTACTCCCAGATCGTGAAGTGGAGTTCACCATTGATATACTTCCAGGTACTAATCCTATTTCCTTTACACCTTACCGTATGGCTCTAGCAGAGTTAAGGGAACTTAAAACTCAATTGAAAGAGTTGGTTGATAAGGGTTTCATTCAGCCAAGCACTTCCCCGTTGGGAGCTCCAGTTCTGTTTGTCAGGAAGAAAGATGAAACTTTGAGGTTATGCATCGACTTATAAACAGTGAATCGGGTGATGATTAAAAACCGTTATCCGTTACCTCGTATTGATGATCTCTTTGACTAACATAAGGGTGCTTGTGTGTTCTCAAAGATTGACCTAAGATTGGGTTACTACCAATTGAAGATCAGAAGTGACGACGTTCCGAAGACAGCTTTCAGAACTTGATATGGTCATTACGAGTTTCTTGTGATGCCATTTGGATTGACTAATGCACTAGCAACTTTCATGAACCTGATGAATCGAGTATTTCATCCATACCTCGACAGGTTCGTCATTGTTTTCATAGATAACATTTTGGTGTATTCAAAGAATGAAATTGATCATTCTAGGCATCTGCGTTTGGTTCTAAAGACACTAAAGGCAAATCGATGGTATGCTAAGTTTAGCAAATGTAAGTTTTGGCTGGATCAAGCGTCATTCTTAGGGCACGTAGTATCAGCTCAGGGTGTGCTTGTGGATCCTCATAAAGTAGTAACCATGGAGAATTGGGAACAACCTCAGACAGTTACGGAAGTTCGAAGCTTTCTTGGTCTTGCTGGCTATTATCGACGCTTTGGGAAAGGCTTTTCAACCATGGCACTACCTCTGACAAAATTGACTAGAAAAGACGTTCCTCTTGTGTGGAGTAATGAGTGTGAATAGAGTTTCCAGTAGTTGAAGTACCTTCTCACTCATGCACCTGTCTTAGCACTTCCCAATAATGGTGGAAACTTCGAGATCTACAGTGATGCGTCTCTGAATGGTCTTGGATGTGTGTTAATACAACATGATAAAGTGATTGCTTATGCATCGCTGTAGCTAAAGCCTCATGAGAGGAACTATCCTACTCATGATCTCAAGTTGGCAGCGATCATGTTTGCTTTGAAAATCTGGAGGCACTATCTTTATGAGGAAAAGTGTAAGATCTTCACTGATCATAAGAGCCTTAAGTATATCTTCACTCAGCCAGATCTCAATCTTTGGCAATGGAGATGGGTAGAGTTGCTCAGTGATTATGACTGCACTATTGAGTATCACCCAAGTCGTACCAATTCGGTAGTTGATGCTCTTAGTAGGAAGTCTCATGGCTAACTTAATGCTCTTTATGCGAGTCGCATTCCTCTTTTGACTAACCTAAGATCCACTGAAGTAGCATTGAAAACGGGTCGACGGGGGGCCCTAATTGCAAGTTTTTATGTCAAACCGGTTCTGTTAGATCGTGTTCTCAAAGCCCAGAGGAACGATACAAAATCTCAGGAATTGATACAGGCAATGTCAGACGGGAAAAAGAAAGACTATGGATTAGAGATCATGACAACATGCTTATGCAAGGTAAGCGGATGTATGTATCGAATGTTGAGGAACTAAAGAGAGACATATTGGATGAAGCGCATATCTCTGCTTATGCAATGCATCCAGGGAATACCAAGATGTATCATACCATCCGACACTTCTATTATTGGCCCGGTATGAAAAGAGAAATTGTAGAGTATGTTAGTCGTTGTGCAATTTGTCAGTAGGTTAAGGCAGAAAGGAAAAAGCAATTTGGATTGCTACAACCACTCCCAATACCTCAGTGGAAATGGGAAGATATTACAATGGATTTCGTGTATAAATTACCTCGTATGTGAAATGGTTACAATGGTATTTAGGTGATAGTTGATTAATTTACCAAGTCAGCGCACTTTATACCCGTTCGTGAGAATTACTCGTTAAGTCAGTTGGCCGAACGGTTCATCTCTGAAGTGGTTAGGTACCACGGGGTTCCAATTAGTATTATTTCTGACCGGGATCCCCGATTTACTTTGAAGTTCTGGGTAGCTTTTCAGGAAGTTTTGGGATCGAGATTACTCTACAGCATCGCCTATCATCCTCAAACCGATGGGCAGTCAGAGAGAACTATCCAGACATTGGAAGATATGTTGAGATCGTCAGTTTTATAGTTTGGTGACGCTTGGTACAAACGCTTACCATTGATAGAGTTTAGGTACAACAACAACTTCCATTCTAGTATTGGTATGGCACCATTTGAAGAGTTGTATGGGAAAACATGTCGTACTCCACTAAGTTAGTCCGAAGTTGGTGAATGAGTTTTGGTGGGCCCTGAGATCGTGGATGAGACGACATAGAACATTCAGGTGATAAAGGCTAACCTGAAAGCGGCCCAGGATCAGTAGAAGAGTATCGCAGACAGACATTCTATCGATAAAGGTTATAAGGTTGGTGATTGGGTATTCTTGAAGTTATCGCCGTGGAAAGGTGTTGTGCAATTCGGCAAGAAAGGGAAACTCAGCCCTAAGTACATCGGACCGTACCATATCGTTGAACGAGTTGGTGAAGTCGCTTATCGACTCACTTTGCCATCAGAGTTGGCGATAGTGCATAATGTGTTTCATGTATCGATGTTACGGAGGTACGTCTCTGATCCGTCACACGTGATTCCTCCTCAGCCAATGGAGATCAATCCAGATTTGACCTATGATGAGGTTCCAGTGACTATCCTTGATTGGAAGGATAAGGTTCTTAGGAACAAGACCATATGGATGGTGAAAGTTTTGTGGAGAAATTACTCATTTGAGGAACCTACTTGGGAGACAGAATAGCGTATGCGAGATATGTATCCACGTCTCTTTTATGGCTTTAATTTGTAGTCAGTATTGAAATTCCGGGGATGAAATTTTTATAAGAAGGGTAGATTGTGACGACCCGTCCCTAATTTTCCTATGTAATTTCTCCCGGAGTAGGTGTATTGACTATTATGCCCTTATTGGCAAGTGACGTGGACGTATTCATATTGCTTATATTTTATTTCTCGCTATCGCATTTAAATTGTACACTTTGTTACGAGTGTATGTAAATTTTTATCAGTTTGAAAACACTATTTCGGATAGATTTTTGATACCTTTTTCTGTACAAAATCTAAACTCTATCCCTAGCCTTTTATTTAGGCCATCCCGTTGATGCGAAAATTAACTTAACACACAAATTTAACCCTCTTTTGACAACTGTAGTATAAGTATAAGTAGGGATCGTTCTGGACCGGGGATTAGGAGGGCTTGCTAATAACCTCTACACTGACTCAAAAACATAAAACTAAACTTAAAAATACTTAACAAGACTCACAAGACTCAAAGCAAACTTAAAATACTCAAAACAACTTAAAACGACTAAATAAACTTAAACTAGACACTAGGAATGACTTTGGATGAAAATTGAATTTTACTTGAATCAAAACATTTAAAAACACAAATTAAAACAGATTCTAACTAATTAGACACACTAAAGTAAAGGGGGATTGAGTTTTGGACAAAGTTGAAACAAACAAACAAGTATGAAAAACTAGACAGATTGTAAAACGAATGTGAGAAATAAGATGATGGATGGGATAGCTAGAGGCTATTTCTCCACATATGACATGTATGCAAATAGCTCGATTTCCAGTTACTACTTCATTGAATTATGAACGACAATGCTCCAAATTAACCGTGACATCACCAGTTAACTCTCAGATTTTCCTTGCTTTATTGGATTGGATGACATCATTCGACAACCCAAAACATTCTTCTAAAGTTCCCTACATGACATCATAATAGAGATACAATCAAAGATCATTACGTTTAATGAAAATCATAAGCATTGACAAAGCACTTACAACTATGACATCATGTCACTCATGCTAGGAATTGAACTTAACACGATCGTTTATAAGCGACCTTCACTACATGTGAATATAAGTTTGTAATGATTATGTGAAACTTCCTTATATTCTAGCAACGGATTTATGCATGCCAATTAAGTGTCGACCCTTAATTAACAAATACAAATAAGTTATCAATCAAATAGTCAAGCCAATTGCATTCACGATTCAATAGTTCATAACTGGAATTTATCAAATTATATTGCACACATAATCATGGCTTTGAAATCAACCCTAGCCAAGAGAGGTTCAGCCACTCATATTTACAACAAAACGAAAGGAAATGAATTTAAACATTAGAAACAAAAGAAAGAAAACATCTAAACGCTCCAACGATCCAAGTTGGACAGCAAGCACGTCCAAGCACTTTCCTTATCTTCCTTTGCTACGGCACAAGGTGTTGGTGAGTGTTTGAAGGTTTGCTTATATGGAGGAATGGATGTGTTTCGATGAAGGTTGTGTTGAAATAGGAGTGAATGATCTAACAAAATATGAACTAAATTTATGTTACACACACTTCCTTTTATAGAGGAAGTGCATGGCAATGGAGGGGAACATGGAGTGGTGTAGCAATTGAGTGCAATGATGCATGAAATCTGAAATTATGGAGGGAACAAGGAATGGTGTAGCAATTAAGTGCAATGATTCAATGTAATGATGCATGAAATTTAAAATGATGGAGGGAACAAGCAATGGTGTAGCAATTGAGTGCAACGATTCAATGTAATGATGCAAGAATCTGAAATGATGGAAGGAACAAGGAATGGTGTAGCAATTGAGTGCAATGATTCAATGTAATGATGCATGAAATCTGAAATGATGGAGGGAACAAGGAATGGTGTAGCAATTGAGTGCAATGAGTGGTGTTTGAAATGATTCAAAGGTGAAAGTGAAGTGATGATGCAAAGCATGGGGGTAAAATGGAGTGGTGTTGCAGCTAGGGAACATGAATGATTGTGCAGATGGTAGAGAAAGGAAAGGGAGGTGGAATGATGCAACAAATGAGTGAATGGAGGGAACATGTATAATGATGCACGGCATAGGAATCCAAAGGGAGTGCAATGGTGGTGCACGGCAATGATGGAAAGGTGAATGGTGGAGTGACACCCCTTTGTGGCTGAGTTCTTTGTCCTTTTTACATTAATTCTTCTTTCTCTTTAACACATTCCTAGCCTCTTTAGTCTTCAATTTCGTCCATCCACCTTGTTCCATGCATGTGCTATTCATTCCAAGCCCAAAACTGCTCCAAAATGCACCAAAATGCATCTTATTGCTTCATAAGGCCTATGGACCTACAAACACACGAAAATAGCTTAAAATAAATAATTAACTAAGAAATAACAACATAAATGCATGAGAACAAGCTAACTCAGTCACATAAATATGCTCCTATCAAATTCCCCCACACTTAGCTTTTGCTAGTCCTTGAGCAAAACAGAACAAACGAAACAAACAAAACATAACCTAGACCTTCCAACATTTGCCTCAGGGATTTTTAATGAAACATGACATGTTCAAAATCATCATTCCCACAGATTTTGGTCATCTTTACACTTGAGCACATACTTAATCACAGTCACCACTTACTAGTTCACAATTAACCAATTAAAATGATGTTTTGAATGTAGTAACATGCCTTAGAGAATTCGCTCAATTTCTTGCAAGATACTCTCTATTTTCACACACATTTTCTGACTACACACCCTACACTAGTATATGTGAGAAGATTAATGTAAACACGAAAGACTAGGACTCACATATGTTATAACAAAGAAAACAATTTTCTGGAGTTATTATGCATGTTTAGATATGATCTCATGAATGGAATGCTACTACTTAGATGTGAGAACCAGTGACGCCATATGCTCATACCAATTTCGAACTCCACAAATTGAAACACACAACACTCAAGATTGAAGTTAAGGGTTGTAACAGGGCTTGGGGGTAATGGCTAATAAAGAAAGGATAGGAATAACAAACGTTCTTAAAGCGATAGCAAGCAAACCAATGAAATAGACACTTGGAATTCACTTTAGAATGTAGAATCAACTTTTAAATACAAAGGGAAGATTCATGCAACATTTAGGGCCGAATTCAATGTTTTGGACCCTTTTTTAACCAACTTTTTGCTTTTCACTCTTTTTTTTTTCTTTTCTACCCGTGCCTTATTAAGGACTTTGATAAAAAATGAGTTCATTTTAAGTCATGCTTTACTATGCTTCAAGAACAAGGGTATGGATGGTCCTAAAACTAGGCTAGGTAAGGATAGTGTGGATTAACAAAGAACATAGGCTTAGTAAGGCTCAACGGGGTTAAACTTAAACACATAATGAAATAGGGGCACGACAATTTGGCTTTGGTGGTCACTACACAACTTCATCTTGAATATGTGTTATGCAAATCAATAGCATGCTTTGAATGAAATAGGCATGAATTCTAGCATTTGGAACTAAATGATGAAACGCCTTCTAAGTAGCAACCAAGCAAAGAATAATGAGATCATGCAACGACTTTAGAAAACAATGATGCACAGATTATTAACTCTCCAAATAAACATTTAGCCTCAAGTCTCACAAGGTTGTAGCGTTCATTTGAGTTCCTTCCTTTAAGCATGTTACAAAAACTGATTTTTCATTTATGATTGCATGTGAATTCATAAATTATAACCACAACCAAGCATACACCAAAGAGTAAATCAAATTTTCATCCATGTTTATAACTCTCTTTAACAGTCATGTAATTAAAAACCAAATCCTCATCATTGTGTTGGAAGGTACCCTAAGACACAAATAAACACACAAAAACAACTCTTTTTGCGTTTTTCAAAACAATTTTTCAAATTTTTATGTCAAAACACAATAAAACACTCCAAAACAGCTTAAAAACACTTAAAAATAGCAAGGAACAACATTAGAAGTAATGGGTGATAAACTCCTACGAATTTTATGCAAAACAACTTGGTTACCCCCCCCCCCCCCCACACTTCAATCAAACATTGTCCTCAATGTTTCAAGCATAAACTCACACAAAAACAAGCAAACAAACAAACAACGAATAAACATGACAAGTATGGCAAAGTAAAAACCAAACAGAGTAGAGTTTAAGAACACAAATCTGGTTTTGGAGATAGATGATCTTGTTGACTTTCCACAGCTTTGATCTCGAACTGGTTTGGAATTCTGAGCGAGGAATATTAGAGTTATTTGGTTCTGCAGTCTGCATTCTTCTCTGCTTGTTTCTTCTACACACCAGGCATGCACAAGGTAGAGGTGATGGTCTATTTCTTTCTTCAATCTTTCCAAGTGCCCTCCATTTGCTTTCTTTCTCCTTGTCCCTAGTTGAGGATGAATTAGCACATTATCTCCACATGCTTTGCGGTATCATTTTCACTTCCCTTATATGTTCCCTAGGTAGATGTGGTAGACGAAGAGGAAGCATAAGATGTTGAAGATAAGTACTCGAGAGCAAGGCTAGGTAAGCAATCAGGAAGGGGTTCCAGGCAGTCGGTTCCAGATCGAAAGATTAATACCAAGTGCTGGCTGATTGCTCTCTTTCTCCGTTTCCCGCAGATGAAAACAACGACAAGGAGAAGGACAGGGAGAAAGCATGATATGAGATACTCTTGCTTTCAACCTTCATGATATGAAATACTTTTTCTTTGGATTAGTTGTTTGCAGAGGTACCCCAAGAAATAAGGAACATTGAGTGACTCGAGAGGCTTTGTTGGGAAGACATTCTCGGAGATGAAGAAAGGTTATGTATGTCTACCTTGCAATGGAAGGTGAAGGTTGACATTTAGGTGAAGGTTGACATTTATAGGAATTAATAACCAGTACTATTCTTTCACTCTTGTCGGCAACCGTTGGATGATTTAACAGTAAACTTCACGTGCTTTCTACTTTACAAGAATTATTCGACAGATTGCCCATGATTTCCGCAAGGCTAAGTGTGCATGTGACAGACACTGACACGTCTGGAAAAGCAAGTGCCTCTTAGATATCTGGAATCAGCGTTTCAACAAACTGCCTGTGATTTCCGCTAAGCTGAGTGTGCATGTGACAGATGCTTACACGTCTAGAAAAGCAGATGCCTCTCCAATTTCTGAGCTTGCCTCTTCGAGTTTTGAGCTCACCTCTTCGAGTTCTGAGCCCCGTCGAGTGCAGAGGTTGCATGTGACAAGTGCGGACAAATCTGGAAAAGAAGATTGGCCCATGGTTTCTAAGCAAGCCCAACTTTTGAGAAAGCTAGCGCCTCTTCAATTTTTGAATTGGCCTTTTCGATTTCTGAGCTTGCCTCTTTGATCTCTGAAATCTCGTCGAGTGCTGATTTTTATAGAGGCATGCAGTATGTTTCAAAGCACACTTGAATTTCTGCCTGTAGAAACTTCCTTCTTACACTTCTACGATCTTGATTTGTCCGACCACTTCTTTCTTCAACACCTTTGAAAATGTTTGGCCCCTCCGACCGTCATTTTGACTTGAACCTTAGTGAAGAGGCATTCATGCCTTTTCCAGACAACATATGGCGCCCATCCTTCATATCCCCTACTGGTCCTCCTACCGTTGGGGATTCGGTGATGAAGAATGATATGACCGCTGGAGTGGTGGCTCGAAACCTTGTCACTCCCAAAGATAATAAACTACTTTCCAAACGATCTGATGAGTTGGCTATTAGGGATTCTCTGACTCTCAGTGTGCAGTGTGCAGTGTGCAGGTTATGTGTCCAATATGGCCCAACACCTATTTGCTCGAACCCGTCAAGTTGAGTCGTTGGCGGCTGAAGTGATGAGTCTCAAACAGGAGATTAGAGGGCTCAAGCATGAGAATAAACAATTGCACAAGCTCGCACATAACTATGCTACAAACATGATGAGGAAGACTAACCAGATGCAGAAATCTGATGGTCAGATTTTACTTGATCATCAGAGGTTTGTGGGTTTGTTCCAATAGCATTTGCCTTCGTCTTCTGGGGCTGTACCGCATAGTGAAGCTCCAAATGATCAACCTCTGATACCTCATCCTTCTGTGGCTCCGCCAACTGCTGATGCTCCGCCGACTACTAAGACTTCTCCTAAGCAGCCTTTGTGAATGCTCCCTCTTGTATTTTTCTGCCTCTTGTTCATTTTCAACGAATTTTAATGTAAAATACCTTGAATATCTATCAATGTTCAAAAATAAACCCATACCAAAAACAATTAAACAAGCAACAAATAAAAATGACAATCATGGCAAAATAAAATTACAGAAAATGAAGGTTTTTAGGAACGTAAAACATGGGTTGCCTCCCAAGAAGCGCTTGCTTTAACATCTTGCAGCCGGACGAAACTTCCTTCTAAGCTTGGATAGGGCCCACGGCACTGAGTGGGATTTCTTCTACAATCTGCCCCACATCACTCTCATAGTATAGCTTCAGGCGATGCCCGTTCACTTTGAATTCGTCGCCGGTCCTTCAGCTTTTAACTTGGATTGCACCATGGGGAAAAACATTAGTGACAACAAATGGCCCAATCCACATAGACCGTAACTTACCAGGGAACAATAGTAGACAGGAATTGAATAGTAGCATTTTCTGTCCAATTGAGAATGTTTTTCCCCGAATCATTTTGTCATGAAACGCCTTTGTTTTCACCTTGTAAATTCGTGCATTCTCATAGGCTTCGTTCCGTTTCTCCTCAAGTTCATTCAGTTGGAGTTTCCTATTCATGCCAGCAGCATCTAAGTCCAAATTGAATGATTTCACAGCCTAGTGCACTTTGTGCTCCAGTTCCACAGGTAGGTGACACGACTTGCCGTAGATTAGTCGAAATGGAGACATCCCTAGAGGTGTTTTGCAGGCAGTGCGATATGCCCACAGTGCATCATCTAAACGCAAGCTTCAATCCTTCCGGTATGGCCCAACAGTCTTCTCCAAGATTTGCTTGATTTATCTATTCGAGACTTCGGCTTGGCCACTTGTTTGAGAGTGGTATGGCGTGGAAACTCGATGCTTCAAATTGTACTTTTTAAACAACGCCTCAATGGTGCGATTGCAAAAGTGGGAGCCTCCATCCCTTATGAACATCTTCGGCATGCCAAATCTGGAAAAGATGTTAGCCTTGATAAAATCTACCACCACTCTAGAATCGTTAGTATGGGTGGCTTTGGCTTCCACCCATTTCGACACATAATCAACGGCCAGCAAAATATAAGTAAAACCATATGAGGGCGGAAAGGGTCCCATGAAATCCATACCCCATACATCAAAGATCTCCACATTAAATATGGGGGTTTGCAGCATTTGGTCTTTGGCACCGATTGTACCTGTTCTTTAACATCTATCACAAGTTATACAAAATGTTCTAGCATCCTTAAACAATGTAGGCCAATAGAAACCACTCTCTAAAACCGTAAGGGCTGTCCTTTGGGTGCCAAAATGACCCATACATGCATAACTATGGCAAAATGTAAGAATTGAATTAAACTCGGAATTGTGCACACATCTACGAATAATCTAGTCAGGACAATACTTCCACAAATATGGATCATCCCACACATAAAATCGTGCATCATTTCTAAGTTTATCACACTTGTATTTATCTAGAGTGCTAAGAACTTGTTTTGTGCCCAAATAATTGACCAAATTAGCATACCAGGGCTCACTTACCTCTAGGGACAGCAATTGCTAGTCAGGGAAGGTCTCTAAAATGGGTAAGGAGTCCTCCTCGTGCACCAAACGACTGAGGTGGTCAGCCACCACGTTTTCACTCCCTTTTTTGTCTTTTATTTCAATGTTGAACTCTTGGAGTAGGAGCATCCAACGAATCAGCCTTGGTTTGGCCTCCTTCTTGGTGAGGAGGTACATCAACGCTGCATGGTCAGAATATACAATCACTTTAGTGCCAAGTAAGTATGAACAAAATTTATCTAAAGCAAATACAACTGCAAGAAGTTCTTTCTCAGTGGTAGAATAATTCAATTGAGCATCATTTAATGTTCGGGAAGCGTAGTGGATGACGTGGGGCTGTTTGTTCCTCCTTTGGCCTAAAACAGCACCAATGGCATAATCGAATGCATCACACATTAGCTCAAATGGAAGGCTCCAATCTGGTGGCATGATGATGGGGGCCGAAGTCAACATGTCCTTGAGGGTTTTGAAAGCGGTCTCACACTCCTTGTTGAACTCGAAGGCTACTTCCTTTTGGAGTAAACGGCAAAGGGGTTGGGCGATTTTTGAGAAATCTTTGATGAATCTCCTATAAAATCCTGCATGGCGAAGAAAAGAACAAACCTCCCTCACCGAAGTGGGAGAGGGTAAGTGACGTACAAGATCTATTTTAGATTTATCAACCTCCATCCCTTTTTCTGATATGATATGCCCCAAAACTATACCTTGTTTTACCATAAAATGGAACTTTTCCCAATTCAAGACAAGATTAGTTTTGATGCATCGTTGTAAGATCAAAGTAAGATTATTCAAGCATGCATCAAATGAGTCACCAAAAACACTAAAGTCATCCATAATCACTTCAATGATCTTTTCCACAAATTCTGAGACAATACTTACCATACACCTTTGGAATGTGGTTGGTGCATTGCATAGCCCAAATGGCATGCGTCGATAAGCAAAGGCACCAAAGGGACATGTGAAGGTAGTCTTTTCTTGGTCATCGGGAGCTATCACTATCTGATTATAACCCAAATAGCCATTAAGAAAACAATAAAATGAATGACCGGCTAACCTTTCCAGCATTTGATCAATAAAGGGCAGCGGGAAGTGATCTTTTCTTGTCGTAGCGTTGAGTTTCTGATAGTCAATACAAACTCTCCATCCGGTTTGGATTCAGGTGGGCACAAGCTCATTATCTTCATTTTTTACCACAGTGACTCCGGACTTTTTAGGAACAACTTGGACCGGCGAGACCCAATGACCATCAGAAATTGGGTAAATCGCTCCACAATCTAGTAGCTTGATGATTTCCTTCTCCACAACGTCCATCATGGGTGGATTGAGCCAGCGTTGTGCTTCTCTAGATGGTTTGGCTCCTTCTTCCAAGAGTATTCGATGCATGCAAGTGGTAGGGCTAATTCCCTTGATATCGGCCAATGTCCACCCAATGGCAGTTTTGTATTCCCGAAGCATCCTCACCAACTTGTCCTCCTCTTGTGCAGTAAGTGAAAAAGAGATGATGACGGGTAGTGTCTCTTGTTCTCCCAAAAACACATATTTCAAATGGCTCGGCAATGGTTTAAGCTCTAGGGAAGAGAGCTGGATTACAGAAGGAAGCAACTTGTTAGTCGAATTGGGAATTGAAATTAGGTTAGGAGACTTACCAATATGCCTTGGATTTGACTCTGGGCCAACAACCATCTCCACCAATTCTTCTTGAATAGGCACGGCAAGATGTTCCTTGTTGTTGCCGTGTGCATGCCTAAGTGCTAACCCTTCGTTTTTTTAGTCCAATGCTTTGTTGAGAGTCTTTTCAAGTGCATCCTCACTCAAATCATCAAGGAATTCCTACGCCTAAGAGTCAATCACATCAATAGAGAAACAAGAATGACCATCATGAGGATATCTCATAGCATCAGAAATATTGAAATCAATAACTTCCCCATCAAATTCCATGGTCAATGTTCCCTTGAATACATCTATCTTTGTACGGGCAGTCTTCATGAATGGTCGGCCAAGTAATATTGGTAATTAAGGGGAATGGTTCGAGTCTTCCATTTCAAGCACGTAGAAGTCCGTTGGAAAGACTAGGTGATTCACCTACACTAAAACATCTTCCAAAACACCTTTTGGATACGCATTAGATCTATCGGCCAGTTGAATGATCACTCCATCATTTTTTAATTCTCCCAAGTTCATAGATGCATATATTGAATAAGGCATGACATTTATTGATGCACCTAGATCTAACATGGCAGATTCAAAGCGAGTATTTCCTATAATACAAGGAATTGTAAAACTGCCTGGATCTTTGCACTTAGGTGGTAATTTTCGTTGCAACACAGCTGAGACATTCTCACTTACCCTTACCACCTCTTTGTTCGAAGCCCTCTTCCTTGTAGTGCACAGCTCCTTCAGGAACTTAGCATACTTGGGGACTTGTTTAATTGCATCTAGAAGTGAATGTTGACTTGCACATTTCTGAATGTGTCAAGGATGTCTTTGTCACTCTCATCTTTCTTTAATTGCATAAACCTGCGAGGAAATGGTGCATTGGTTAGAATGGAATTAGAAGTCATGGAATTTGAACCCAACTTACCTTTGGTGGTCGAATTAGGGTGTGTAAGTGGTTGCGGCAACGATTGCTCAATCCTTGTCGAGGGCAGACCTTGTTCCTTCTCCTCAGATTGCATCTTTTCATCCTCCTTTTGATTGGATTTAGATGGGCTGGGATCAGATCCAGCTTCTTTTCCACTTCGCAAGGTGATGGCTTTGGAAGATTCGAAGCCTTTATTTGGATTCACATCGGTCGAACTAGGTAACTTACCTGGTTCTCTACTAAATTGCCCCATGAACTCAGCCATTTGTCCCATTTGTCTCTTCAATTCAGTCACCTCTCGAGCTTGATTTTGCACTTCCTTGGCGTAATTGTGCATATCTTTGGCTTGATTTTCCTGACCCTTCACCAACGTAGTTAGTAACTGAATAACTTAAGCATTATCAAAAGACAAACCTGAGTTATTTTGGGCAGGTTGTGTTTGGGGTTGTACGGGTGCATACGACCTTTGATAGAATCCTGGAGGTCGCTGTCTGAATGCACTTTGTTGTTGGGTTTGTTGGGGCTCCCTCCATTTAAAATTTGGATGATCTCTCCAACCTGGATTATATGTATTCGAGAATGGATCATTCCTTGGTTGGTTTTGACTCCCAAAACCCACGGTGTTGGCAGATTCCCACCCTCCGTTCTCGATCAATTAAGGGCACTTATCCGTGAGATGTCCATTCATTGAGCACACGCCACAAGCAGCTACACTTTGTTCTTTTGGTTTTTCAACCACCTGTGAAAGAAGAGTAGTAAGATTAGCCATTTTATTTTGAAGTTCGGAAATAGCACTTACCTCATTAACTTGTTGCTGCCGTGGGTTGTCTCTTTGACCAACGCCTTCATATTGTTGAGCATTCAATGCTCGGTTAGCAATTAAGGTCTTGGCAGCCATGGGTGTTTTATCCACCAAAGCTCCTCCTGCTGAGGCGTCTAACATTTGATGTTTAATTGGTAGAAACCCTTCGTAGAAATATTGAAGAAGAAGCTCATCCTTCATCTGGTGCTGTGGACATGAAGCAACAAGGGTTTTAAAACACTCATAGTAAGTGGGAAATGATTCATCTTGGTTTTGCTGAATGCCACTAATCCTTTTGCATAGTAGAATGACTCGAGAAGTTGGGAAAAACTTCTCCAAAAATGCCCGTTTCATACTCTCCCATGATGTGACAGTTCCGGGGGCTAGCTCATACAACCAATCTTTAGCCTTTTCCAAGAGAGAAAAGGGAAAAGCTTTCATTTTCAAAATGCTCCCATCAACATTCACAGGGGTCATGCTCGAACAAACAACCTTGAACTCCTTCAAATGTTTATTAGGATCTTCCATAGACAACCCATGGAAATTAGGAATATGATGCAATAAACTGGACTTTAATTCGAACTCGTTGGTCATATTTTGGGCCGCCCTTAGATATTGAATGCATAAAGGCAGAGCATTGTCCAATCCCGAAGTGGAAAGCTCCTTAATTGTTCAATTGTCTACTGCCATATCTTGGACTTCTTCAAAAGTCCTTGTCGTGGCCTCCTCTTGCTCTTCTACTTTGTCTTCTTCAAGATCTGGTGTAGGTTGAGATGGTTGGGGATCTTGTTGATTTCTTGCTCGTCTCAATGTTCGTTCAAAATCGTCGTTAAAGTTAAAGATGTGCTTATGAACAAGTTGAGAACTTCGAGTCATAAACCACCTAAAATAAGAAAACAAGTAAAATCAGCAACTAGGAACAAAAACACATGAAAATACACAAAAAGAAATAACAGGGGATTAGCAACGTTGCTAATCCCCGGCAAGCGCCAAAAACTTGATGCGAAAATTAACTTAACACACAAATTTAACCCTCTTTTGACAACTGTAGTATAAGTATAAGTAGGGATCGTTCTGGACTGGGGATTAGGAGGGCTTGCTAATAACCTTTAAACTGACTCAAAAACATAAAACTAAACTTAACAATACTTAACAAGACTCACAAGACTCAAAGCAAACTTAAAATACTCAAAACAGCTTAAAACGACTAAATAAACTTAAACTAGACACTAGGAATGACTTTGGATGAAAATTGAATTTTACTTGAATCAAAACATTTAAAAACACAAATTAAAATAGATTCTAACTAATTAGACACACTAAAGTAAAGGGGGATTGAGTTTTGGACAAAGTTGAAACAAACAAACAAGTATGAAAAACTAGACAGATTGTAAAACGAATGTGAGAAATAAGATGATGGATGGGATAGCTAGAGGCTATTTCTCCACACATGACATGTATGCAAATAGCTCGATTTCCAGTTACTACTTCATTGAATTATGAACGACAATGCTCCAAATTAACCGTGACATCACCAGTTAACTCTCAGATTTTCCTTGTTTTATTGGATTGGATGACATCATTCGACAACCCAAAACATTCTTCTAAAGTTCCCTACATGACATCATAATAGAGATACAATCAAAGATCATTACGTTTAATGAAAATCATAAGCATTGACAAAGCACTTGCAACTATGACATCATGTCACTCATGCTAGGAATTGAACTTAACACGATCGTTTATAAGCGACCTTCACTACATGTGAATATAAGTTTGTAATGATTATGTGAAACTTCCTTATATTCTAGCAACGGATTTATGCATGCCAATTAAGTGTCGACCCTTAATTAACAAATACAAATAAGTTATCAATCAAATAGTCAAGCCAATTGCATTCACGATTCAAGAGTTCATAACTGGAATTTATCAAATTATATTGCACACATAATCATGGCTTTGAAATCAACCCTAGCCAAGAGAGGTTTAGCCACTCATATTTACAACAAAATGAAAGGAAATGAATTTAAACATTAGAAACAAAAGAAAGAAAACATCTAAACGCTCCAACGATCCAAGTTGGACAGCAAGCACATCCAAGCACTTTCCTTCCCTTCGTTTGCTACGGCACAAGGTGTTGGTGAGTGTTTGAAGGTTTGTTTGTATGGAGGAATGGATGTGAAGATGAATGGATGTGTTTCGATGAAGGTTGTGTTGAAATGGGAGTGAATGATCTAACAAAGTATGAACTAAATTTATGTTACACACACTTCTTTTATAAAGGAAGTGCATGGCAATGGAGGGGAACATGGAGTGGTGTAACAATTGAGTGCGATGATGCATGAAATCTGAAATGATGGAGGGAACAAGGAATGGTGTAGCAATTGAGTGCAATGATTCAATGTAATGATGCATGAATCTGAAATGATGGAGGGAACGATGAATGGTGTAGCAATTGAGTGCAATGATTCAATGTAATGATGCAAGAATCTGAAATGATGGAGGGAACAAGGAATGGTGTAGCAATTGAGTGCAATGATTCAATGTAATGATGCATGAAATCTGAAATGATGAAGGGAACAAGGAATGGTGTAGCAATTGAGTGCAATGAGTGGTGTTTGAAATGATTCAAAGGTGAAAGTGAAGTGATGATGCAAAGCATGGGGGTAAAATGGAGTGGTGTTGCAACTATGGAACATGAATGATTGTGCACATGGTAGAGAAAGGAAAAGGAGGTGGAATGATTCAACAAATGAGTCAATGGAGGGAACATGGATGATGATGCACGGCATAGTGATAGGAGCATATTTATGCAACTTAGTTAGGTTGTTTCTTGGCATTTACTTAGTTTAATTCTAGTTATTTTAGTACTTTAAGCTATTTTCGTGTGTTTGTAGGTTCAAATAACAAAGTTAGCAACAAAGTGCTATTTGGAGCATTTTGGAGCATTTTTGGGCCAAAATTGGATAGTGCAAGCATGAAGACATGAGGATGGACGTTTTTGAAAATTTGAAGGCTAGAAATCAGCATGTTTGTGTGCATGTGTGTTGACCTACAATTACCAAACATCCACCCACTACACCCATTACATCCACTCATTACCAAACACTCACTCACTACACCCATTACATCCACTCATTACCAAACATCCATCCACTACACCCATTACATCCACTCATTACCAAACATCCATCCACTACACACATTACATCCACTCATTACCAAACATTCACCCACTACACACATTACATCCATTCATTACCAAACATTCACCCACTACACCCATTACATCCACTCATTACCAAACATTCATCCACTACACCCATTACATCCATTCATTACCAAACATTCACCCACTACACCCATTACATCCACTCGATACCACAACATACACCACTACCACCTTAATTAGATGGTGGTCCTCTCCCTAGCCTATAAATACATCCACCCTTCACCATAACAAAGGAGGGAGAAAAAGATCCATCAAAAGACACTACATTCACATCTCACAACTCCATACACTTACACTTTCATTCCTTGGCCGAGATAACACAATCCACCCATCCACCATTCACCATAACTCACCTATATCCATCCACCACCATAATTTACCACTCATCCATAAAACCACACCTTGTGCCGCAACAAAGAGAAGAAGGAGGACCCTTGGACGTGCTTGCCATTCAAGTTGGATTGTTGGAGCGTTTTTAGGTGTTTTCATTCTTTGTTTTCAATATCTAAATTTGTTTATCTTTTGCTTTGTGAGTATGAGGAGCTAAACCCCCCTTAGCTAGGGGGGAATTCAAAGCCATGAACATACTTGCAATATGAATTGATTACCTTCAGTTGTGATTTCATAAGTTGTGAATTCAATTTGTTTAACTGCTTGATTGATAACTTATTCGTGTATGTTTATTAAGAGTACACACTTAGTTTGCATGCATGAATATGATGCTAGAGTATAAGGGAGTTTTACCGAATAGTTACAAACGTATATTCACAAGTAATGGAGGTCGCTTATAAACGATCGCGTTAAATGAATTCTTGGCAGGAGTTTCATGTTCATCATAGTAACGAATGCCTCATCAATACTTATAGTTTTCATAATGCTTAATGATCCTTGATTGTATCTTTATTGTGCTGTTCATGTAAAGGACTTTTGAAGAATGCTTGAATTGTTGTATGCGTTTTCCCATCCAATTCAATAACTTAAGGAGAACTTGAAGGTTAATTTAAGCGGACTTAATTAACCTGGGGTGTTGAGTTTCATGATTTATCGAAAGAACAACTAAAATTGGTTTATTTGCAAGTGTGTCATGTGTGGAGAAGAACCCTCTAGCTAGCCTATCATCCATAGTTTACGCAAATTCGTCCAAAAGCTGTTTTAGTTTACAGTCTGTTTGTTTTGTTTTCAAATTCGTCAAAATCAAATCCCCATTTACTTTAAAGTATTTTATTAGTCCAAAATCTGTTTTGATTTGTGTTTTTAAGTGTCTTGAGTCAAGTTAGAACCTAATTTCGTCCAAAACCATCCTTAGAGTCAGTTTAGAGTCTAATTCATTGTTTAAAGCAGTTTTGAGTTTTTTAAACTAGTTTTGAGTCTTTTTAGTTTGTATTGCATCTTTTGAGTCTAGTTTGGTGTTTTAACACTTAATTTTACGTTTTTAAGTCAGTTTCAAGTGTTTTAGCAATCCCTCCTAATCCCCGGCCTAGAACGATTCCTACTTACATTCTTTACTACAATTGACAACAAGGGGGTTTAATTTGTGTGTTAAGATAATTTTCGCATCACATAGGAATCCAAAGGGAGTGCAATGGTGGTGCACGGCAATGATGGAAAGGTGAATGATGGAGTGACACCCCTTTGTGGCTGAGCTCTTTGTCCTTTTTACATTAATTCTTCTTTCTCTTTAACACATTCCTAGCCTCTTTAGCCTTCAATTTCGTCTATCCACCTTGCTCCATGCATGTGCTATTCATTGCAAGCCCAAAACTGCTCCAAAATGCACCAAAATACATCTTATTGCTTCATAAGGCCTATGGACCTACAAACACACGAAAATAGCTTAAAATACATAATTAACTAAGAAATAACAACATAAATGCATGAGAACAAGCTAACTCAGTTGCATAAATATGCTGCTATCACCCGTGCACTCCACCAATCCTATCCCTTCCCTCTTTGCAACAACCAATTAGAAAAAGCAAAAGAAAATAATTCTCTTCCTTCTCTCTCTCTCTCTCTTTCTTTCTCTCTCTCTCTCTCTCTCTCTCTCTCTCTCTCTCTCTCTCTCTCTCTCTCTCTCTCCCGTATACTCTCTTTCTCTACAAACCCCTCAAGTGAGCTTCAAAGCTCACAGATCAAACCCAAAAACCACTCGATTGTACTCATCTCAGTCCCACGATCACAACCATGTTCTTCAAACCCGGAATGGACGAGTTTTCAACGTCAAACTCATGAGGTCCGAACTTAGTGATCTGAGTTCATCGGATTTCAGGCCGAGTTAAGGAGTTTTGAAGGTAAAGGAAGCCTTCCCACAACTCCCTGAGACCCCTAGGACATTTTTGAAGAAGCTTGGACATCGAAACAACCGAGTTTCGAGGAGGTCACTTTTGGCAGGAACTTTCGAGGTGTTTTCCAGCGACCTCCGTCCACTTTTTAGACTCGAAACAGGTATAACGTGATTCTACACTTCAGTAACTTCAAATACATATAAAGTACGTAAAAAATGGTTGAGCAATGAAAGAGAATAGTGAGTTTGAAAATTTTCGAGAATACCGACGAAAAATCAAGTTGCAAACAGCGGCGGACGGTGGCAGTGGCGAGGACCACCAGAGAAGGAGATGGAATATTCCGTCAGAGCTGACGAAATATTCCTGACTGCGTCAGGTAACAATTGTAACTTCTGTTAGCATTTAACGGAATATTTCGTGGAATATTCCTGATAGCGTCAGGCTAGTTAACGGCACTGGCCTGCTAATGGGGACGCGTTTGGCCCTGCCATTCCCGGCGCATGGGAGAGCGTGAGTTGTCCAAAAATTATTTTAAAAATTTGGGGATGTTCGTGATGTCAAGTAGGTCACGATGGTATATTTAAACCCTAAGTTTAAGCAAACTATGGGGGTTTTATTTAGATTTACGGATATGTGCTTTAATTAATTCGAATATAGTTATTTCACATATAGGGGAAAGGTATCCCGAGGACGTTCGAGGCCAAGCTAGGCTCGGGGGCTACGACCCTGCGACTTTCTTGTGAGTGGGCAGTTTATTTTTATATCTATACATATTTATAGTTTCCAGAATTGGATAAATACATCACTTTACGTATATATTGCCAAATAATTGATAACCGCTATATAATTGTTATGAATGCTGCTATATGGTTGAGATATTACTGTCATGACATTCATATATATTTGTACATGCGCATCTTGCTGCACTAGTGTTAGTACACGCCCCAGGGCCAGGGCCAGTCCTTCACGTGTATGTTCATATCGCACCATTCGCTCTCCTTGGATACAAGTTAGGTGCCGGTCTTGTCGGGTAGATTGCATTAGGCAATCCGACTTGTATGTGACCATGCTTCTGCACCAGTCTTCACGTGATCATAGTACTATAGCATATTGATTATACCCAGTCCTATTTGTGTTAGAAATTATCTGTTCGAACTCATGTGTCAGCTTAGATGGATGAGCACTTGGCTATACTTGATTATCACATGATTACATTATTGTGGCATTTGATACATCATGACTTGGCATATTTCTGGTTATAATACTATTATAATGTTGTCGTATTATTGTTTACATACATACATTGTATGTTTTAAGGAAACTATACTTATTTTACGGCGAGGGGTTAGTATATTCGAAAATAAAGGATTTCATATCAGCATTGTTTTGCTGACCCACTCAAGTTTGTTTTTCGCCCCTCCAGGACCTAGATAGCTATACTCTTTGTGGCACTCGAGGAATCTCGACAGTTTTGACATTCTCTTATGTTTAGACGTACGAACTTATCATTGTTGTGTAATAAGTGTACTTTAGTTACTTTGACTACTCTTCTGTAGTCTCACTATCTATTACGCTTTGAATAATTGTAGTGGGTTCTTCCCACGATTGAGCACTCTTTCACTATTTAGTATAACTAGTTCTAATAAGTTTTAAATTTACTTACTTCTTAAATCATTTACCCTTTACGTCACCTCACGATGGTGGCCAGCATGCTTCGACCTTCCTAGGTCGGGGTGTGTCAGTATTAGTTAGAGTGGGGTTAAAATATTTAAACTCTTCTTTTCTCATAGATATAATGGATGTGGGGCATTTCAACACACCCCATCACGTGGGACCCAATTAGTAGGTCACATGTGGAAGATCCACACATCACAGCCACTGGAGCCAAGGGAACTCACCCTACACACGGGGCCAAGGGACCTACCATCATCACGCAGGGCCAGGGGGACCCACCCATCACATGGTAGTACAGTATGGGCCCGCTTCTTGACTTTCATACCATGTAGAATTATCAGAGAGATGGGCCATAGGCCTACTTCCAACAATACCAATATTGTCCCCAACTTGGTAATTACCATCTATACAATCCGTCAGGTGTGGGTTTTATCACAAAATGCTTCGGTATTTTTGGAGTGGGGTTGAGATATTTAAACCCTTATTCTCTACAAGCTCACAATTCTCAAAATACTACTTCAATACTTTACTCTTCTTCATAAGGAGGTATTTATAAGATTACAAAGGAGCAATACTAGGAAATAAGTCAAAATAATCATTTGTCAACAAGACAAAGAAACCTAAACCAAATCAAATCATATCAAACCTAATTAAATCACAAAATAAATCATATCCCTAAAATACTTTCCTTTTTATTTTCCAACACCCCCTCAAAATCATGGTGTAAAATCATGAGTTTGCTAAGAAGGAAATCTTCATTGATACGCTGAAACTAACGTCAATCTTTCCGAAAGCTCAACAAATCACAATCCATCAGAACTAATGCCTCTTTTCAAATGCTCAGCTGGAACTAAATCAATCTTTTCGAAAGCCCAAGTAGAAAAAAAAACGTCTATTTTCAAAAGCCCGACAAACAAATCATAATCCTTAGAACTAGCGCCTCTTTTCGAAAGTCCAACTGAAACTAGCACCTCTTTTCGAAAGCCCCAATCACCAAATGCTTTTTTCTTTTTTCCTTCACTTTTTTGTTTCATCCTTCTTGTTTTTTTTTTCTTCCTCAAACTCTTAATCAAACTAAATAAAAAATAAATAAAACAAAACCTCTTGACAAAACTTTTTTTTCTTCTAATCTCTTTCCTCCAAGGCGTTGAAACCACACACTTTTCTTCTCTTTATTCTTCTTCATGGCGGCAAAAACTTATTTTCTTTCTAACAATCGTAGGCAATCTTCACCCTCTTCGTGCACCCATAGGGAAGCACTTGTAGCAAAGTAGAATTATCAGAGAGACGGGCCGATAGCCCACTTCCAACAACACCAATATTGTTCTTAACTTAGTAATTACCGCCTGCACAATCCGTCAAGTGTGAGGTTTTATCATAAAATGTCTCGGTATTAGTTGGAATAGGGTTAGGATATTTAAACATTTATTTTTTTTATAGATACAATCGATGTGGGACATTTCAACATATCCACCTCCGTCTTCTAACCTGGGAAGAATGTGAACCACCATACTTTGTCGATGTTAGTGTCAGCTTTGAACAGGGCTCCGTATTATTCTCCCGTCAACGCCAATTCACACCCACCTTTCTCCTTTGCCGATTGATTGGATCAAAGTTTGCATAGAGTAACAAGAAAGAGAGGAGAGGAGAGCAGCAATTGGATTCATCGGAGCTTCGAATGTGTTGGCCGGAAAAAGGAGGGCGTCTTGGCACTGAAAACTCCTTCCTTTTGTGTTTTTGTTTTCCGATGGTGACTTCGGTGCAGAAATAAAATAAAAGAAAACTAATAAAAAGGGTTAAAAAAACTTTGAATTTTAACAAAAATGACAAAATAAAGGGTAAAGTAAATAGTAACAGAATTAACTTTTTATTATAAAAATGTGATTTTTCGTTAAAATGAACAGTACTTTAAGCTTTTCGTTAAAGTTCCTTAACATAGATGGGTTTAAATAACTTTTCTTTGTTTTCACACATCGAAGTAAAAATCACTTGTGTCCTTAATTATGATTCTAATCATGATTAATAATTATGATGTATGGCAAAACTCACTTTCTGGTTGACATTACTTCCCTTTGCAAGGGTACTTGTTTTCCTTTCACATATGTACACTATTCATATGATTATTCTTCGCTGAAATAACAAGACGGTAATAATCATATCTCAATTCAAACATTGCATATCACATTACATACTGTTGTAATTCATACATATCTTTATCACTCAAGTGAAAGAAACATCCTTTCATGAAAAAGTATTTCATCCAACGATCCATTTAATTATCGAACTCGTATCAGAATGTATAGGCATAATTGTTTTACGTCAGTATGGTAAAGCGTCATTTGCAAAATTAAACCAAAATTTGAATATAAACCAATGAGAGAAAAAACTAAGGCTTAGATTCCACCATCATACTCTAGTATCCCAATTGCCAATTCAAGAACTATCAAGTTAATGAAGATGACTTCTGTGTGGTGAAGTACACGTGCCAGTTATCTCTAAAAACTATACAAACTTGATCATATTAAATAAACTGGTAATGTTAAGGAGACCAAAAATTTTAAACTAAATTTGCAAACCAAATTATGTGGTTGTAGATGATTGGATTATTAATTAAGTGTCGATTAATATGTTTGAATAACATATCATTTGGTTTGCAAATTTAATTTAAAATTTGGTCTCCCTAACAGTATCCTTAACAAACAGCTAGCCATTTTTTCAGGAAGTCACACAAACTAAATATTCGTCTAGGATCAAAATTGTGTCTGTTGTAACCATTTATGACCACTCTAACAATCCCAACGAATCTTTTCTTTTCCAAATCCAGCTGAGCTTTCTCCTAGACTGCGTCTGAAATCAAACAATTTTGAACCACGACTTCACTTTCTATTGAGCATTTGTGTTTGCATTTGTCGTTATAATTTGGGAATGTGGGACAAACGAGAGGAGAGAGTTGGGTATGTGCTTCCATGCGTTGGGAACAACTTTGCCCTCCCTATTTTTGGTTTTCTTTTTACTAAAAATCCATTTAAAAAAAATTATTTAATTTCCTTTCTTGTTTTTTGGGTGATTTTTTCTAAATTCAATAAAATGTTTTTAGTATTAGCAGTACTTATGCTAATTATATAAACAGGTCAATCATGTATTTATAAAAACTTTGGACTTTTTTATTGACCTATGACTAATGAACAAAAAATTCCATTGATATATGGTTAATGATTAAAGATTTCATTGATTTTTTGCTAATTTCATTGATTTTTTGCTAAATTCCCTTTTGTTTCTTTTATTAAACTATAAACCCTAAACCAAAGAAGTCCAAGAATAATAATACGGTTTTGGATGGACGAGAACAATCTTGTCTCTATAGTTGTCGTCACCACCGTATGGTCTCTATAAATGAGGAACAAGACCCTCCAATGCACCAGAAATTGAGTCCCTAGGATTTCAATCACCACTTTTGATGACTCATTTAGGGACTTAAATGGAATCTTTGTCTTTAAAGAAATATGAATAAAGCTTGGCTACTCAGGGAAGAGTAGGAATTCTTACTCAAAATTCTTCGTGTTTGAATAATAGAAGGTTGTGCTTATGATCAAAACCGTTTAAATTATGAATCATACTGTAAAGATCATCTACGCCAAAAAACGAATTAAAACTAAGGTCATTTAGTTAAGCTATGTTAGCAAATACATAGACGGTTCGTAATGTTTTTACTAATTTCGTTCATATGTTTTTACACAATTTGATGACTAAACAACCTTAATTTTAATTGATTTTCGCAGAAACAATCTTTATAGAGTGATTTATAACATGAATGGTTTTAATCATAAATACAAAGTTCAATGAATAAATAGCTTTGAGTAGGAACATCTACACATTCTTTGAGTAGGAACATGTACAAGGACCAAATGGTGGTCGATCCTAAATATAGGGTACCGTTAGAGATGCTATGTTGCTCATGTATAAGGACCAAATGGTGGTAGATCCTAAATATAGTGTACCATTGGAGATGGGGACTAACCGAATACATGAGTCAAGTCCCCATGCATACAGACAGTTCTGGGACAGAAGTGGTGGAGCCTAGTGAGCATTTGAGTGGAAAACTTGGCCCACCCATATGATTGTTGTTATGCAGCTATTGCTTTTTGATCAGCAACTGATGACGCAGCTGCAAGCTTGGGTCCCGCAACGCACATGCTGCTTATGTTTTTTTTAACTGTTGCGAAATCAATGTTCCAGATTCATTCTGGGTTTTTCTTATTTTCTTTACCGTTGAATATCAACAGTTTCAAATGAAGAGTCCTCAAGTTTAGGGGTCATGAAGATGCTCTTGGACAACATGAAAATCGGAATTGGACTTGTGCTAAAAGGGGCTTTCTAAGCCTTTTACGGGTGTGTATATTTTTTGTTCAAACTTCAAACAGTGAAGTCATTGCTAAGGACGGATGGATGAAGGGGCAAGGAGGGTTAGCTGACCTTCCAAAATCTTGTGAATCTTCATGGATGACTTGGATGATACCCTTTTGAAGGTTGGAGTTGCCCTTTATACATGTCCTCAAACTGCCGATAAAATGTCTCAAAGAGGAGTTTGGTTTCTTATTATCTTTTCTAAAAATATTACTTGGAGAAAACGACATAGTTTTAGAACAAGTTACTTCATAAGAAAAAAGTAGACAAGTAGCATCTTAAAAAAATAGCAAACCCACATGTTGTAGCAAACCTGAATGCTTCATCTCGACTTTTGATAACAAAAGCTAATTCATTTTGCTTAATTTTATCCGAATGAATTTTCTACTTGTCAACTCTTGGCACTTCAAGATCAACTTGAGCATTATATTCTTGATATGTGTTCGAGTAGTGAATTTTCTCAATTGAAAGGAATTGGTAGTCTTGCAAAAACATGGTGGAGACGAGGAGGAATATAATATATAATCATGTGTAGTTGCTAATTACATTGTCTTTGGTTATATTGGTTGCTACTGCTTCAGTGGAAAGAGTATTTTCTGCTATGAATTGTGAAAAGTCCATTACGTAATTGAATGGAAGATCAATGGTTGAGTGATAGCATGGTTGTTTATATTGAGAGCACTATTTTTTCTTCCATTGTTAATTAAGCTATAATGTAGTGTATTTGTTTGGGTTAATATTTGAACATTGGACCTAGATGAAGGAAAACCCAAGGGTGCCAAATTAAAGAGGACTTGCCTGAAGCCTGATATCAAGCCTAGAGGCAAATTGAAGTCTTCTCAGCCAAAATGTAAGCCACGTGCATACTATTGAAGTGACAAGTGATGAAGACTAACCTACTACCAACCAAAGGACATTTTATAGTAGCATTCCAAGTAAAAAGTTGATGACTCACTACTCTCCAAGTGCTTTCGGGCAAGAACAAAGTTACAGTAGTCGGCTAAATTGACTCCTAAATTGACTATAGAAGGAGGAAGAGGCCCCAAAGACAAGGACACCCAACCAATCAAACAAACAAACATACAAACTCTGCTCTCAAGCCAGATTTGCATTCAAAAGTTGAAATCAACCCAGATTTAGACCTTTTTAGCGACAAGCTATCTCTTGTCCAATTTAAAGCTCTGTTATCTCCCTTAATGGCGTAGTATCAATTCCCTTGTGTAAACTTGTTTACCATCCATCCCTTTTTAGCATATAAACCCCTGTTAATTCAAGGAGAAGTGATTGCAAAAGGTTTAACCTTGATAGACAAGGTGAAATCTTGCCCAACGCTCTTTGTTTGTTTTCTAAATTTGTAGATCTATTACTTAATGCACTCTCCAGTATATATTCAAGTCATATTCATCTATTGTCCCACTTTAAGAGTCTCATTTACATCTGGATCTGGCTAGTTTAATGGATATGTCATCTTTAAAAGTAATATAGGACCAAACAAATGACTTAAGGGGATCTGGACTCCCTTCATTCAAACATACAAGACTATGAACTAAAAGTCCTTGTTTAGAAGGCAAGAAAAAATAACTTAATGTAGACTTAACCCATATGCGATAATCCTTTGATAACATGAAGTCCGAGTAACTTGGGGTGCAAGTAATCGATTTAAAACACTCTTGTTTGACATCTGCTATATTGAGATAGCAGTGGCACGCCTAACACTCAATTAGTTTTGATTGTGAGCCTCAAGGCCTACACCTAAGGCCCGGCAAAGGCACCTTTCAAAACTAACTTTGTCCTCTTCTTGTGGCACATCAACAAGCAAAAACCCGACTACACATCCAAAGTGCTAATCCTTTGGGGAGCTGTGCTAAGGTCCGATGATCCTTCTCCAGAGAAATCTTCTCCCGAACATAGTTTTGGCATGCCCAGTAGGACTTTCATAGTCTTGTATGCCAAGAAAATGAAGGAATGAGAAAACCTTCAGGTGAAACACATAATATAGGCCACCTCAATGTCTACCAAGATCGAGCATGTCAAATCATCTAGAGGATTTTCCTTCCCTGCAAAGACCATCTATTCTAGAAAGCCCGACTTCATCTGAGAGGTCAAGAGGGAAAGTAACCAATGAATATTTGCAAGCCACCATGGTACAAGTGCTGAAAAGTATGGAGAAGATCACTCTGGAAACTAGAGGAGAAGTAAGCAGACTCTGTTCTTTAACAGGGAATTTGCAAAGAAGATTAGATCTAAAGTACTCTACTCCAAAAAATGGTTATGCCAGGGAAGTGGTGGTCTTGAGAAAGAACCAGTTATCCCCCTATTTCTTTTGCTTGAGGAAAAGAGGGATAAAGGAAAAAACAAGGAAGTATCTGGAGCTAGTCAGCCAGTATTGGAGGAGATCCTAGAAGCGGAGTTGCCCGACCCCCTATTATTTTCACTAGATAATAAGGGGCAGAGTGGCCAAGAAAGAAAGAAGTATGGGATGCCTCAATTAATCGGATAATCCAATTGAAAAGACGAGCCTACCAAGGCAAATAAGCCTCTTCCTTATAGGCCCCCACCATTGGCCAGTAAGGGAAGGGATGTCAAGTGGAGATAGCCCCACCTAAAGAAGGAAACCTTCTCGGGCAATGATCGTAACCCGAAATGGGGAACCCCACATACCCCATACAACAAGACAGCTAACCAGCAAGTCAGAGATGAGTTAGTTGAGTTAAGAAAGATGGTGGCCCAGAATGCTCAACCCCAAGCTCGCCCGCTATTCAAGATCACTTACCAGAAGCCATACCTGG
This sequence comes from Malus domestica, assembly GCF_042453785.1. NCBI lineage: Eukaryota > Viridiplantae > Streptophyta > Magnoliopsida > Rosales > Rosaceae > Malus > Malus domestica. Next base: position 21,427,944 of record NC_091669.1, read on the forward strand.
AGTATATTGATGAGCAGAATCCTTTTCCATTCAACTTCAAGATGCCTGTGTTTCCCACTTTTAGTGGGGAGGATAGCAGTATATCCTCTATAAATCACATCTTCAATTTCTTCAACCATTGCGTGGCATTCGAAGACAATCCTAATTATAAGTTAAGATTGTTTGGGAACTCGTTGGTTGGCCTAACATCTTAATGGTATTCTTTGTTGCCCCCCAATTCTATTGCTAACTGGGGGCAAATGAAGATGGTTTTCCATGAGCAATTCTATAGGATGGAGCCCGAGATGTTTATCAATGACCTAGTGAAGGTAAAGTAATACGAACATGAGTCTACATAAGACTTCATGATAAGGTTCAGAAGGACAAGAATGAGGTGCCAATTCCCTATCAATCATGCCTAACTCATATCTATTGCTCAAAAGGCTTTGAGGCTGCCTTTGAGGAAAAAGTTTTATGATGTACAGTTCAATGAGTTACAAGAGTTGGCAATTGCTGCAACAAAGTACGAAAAGTTGTTGCTTGAGGAACAACAAATGAAGCACTCATCCAAGGTTTCTCATTTCTACAAAAGTAAAGCTGTAATTCACCAAGTGGAGTTTGAAGGAGCTGAGCCAGAACAAAATGATGTCCATGGAAGAGAAGTGATAGACATGTGTGCGACAGAGATGACTACCCCCTATAAACCTTTAATAGTCAAAGGGTTAGTCCAACCAGTTAAGGATCGGAAAGTGGTGATGAATGATGGTGGATTTGTCCCTATGAAGCCCCCTAAATACCAGAGTTATTATTTTAATCTAACCAAGGCCTCAGAGATCCATGAAGAGTTGGTGCGGGCAAGAGTGATTATGCCCGACAGCACCAAAAATATGCCTAAGCCAGAAGAGTTAAGAGGAAAGAAGTATTGCAAGCTGCATTATACCTTCAATTACTCCATAACCAACTGTGTCCAGTTCAGGGATTAGATACAAGACCTAATAGTGAAGGGAAAGTTGCTATTAGAAAAACCACAGGCTAATATGATAATTGACACATATCCCTTCCCAAAAGCCCTAATAAACATGATCAACCTAACTTGGGTTGAAAAAGGGAAAGAAAAGTCACCTGGGAAGTGAAAGCATAAATGAGGCAAGTTGCCAGACCAACAGAAGGAACTATCAAGTTGCCCGAGAAACCCAAAGCAACCATAGTTAAAGGGTTAGTGTTGTGTAGTAAGTGCCAATGTGAATGTGAGTTAGAAGTGCCAACATCGAGAGCCCTTATTGATCAAGAACTGCTCAAAAGAAAAGAGAAAGAGGAACAAGAAGCCCGCAGAAGCATCATGCAGGCATCTGAGAATGAGACATCCATAAATGTTTTCCAAAGGTTAGGAGGAGATTCTCAACCAAAAGGCTTATTAGAGGTATTCAGAAATTATGAAGCCTCAGAAGAAGTGGAAGACAGAGAAGCCAAGCTATGTCGGTGGAGATGTCATAATAAAGGAAATGATAGTGAATCTAGTCACGAAGAATAATCATGCCCAACTTAGGCGGAAATGGTATGTGGTTGGAAAGGATGGAAACCTTGTCAAAGAAATGGGAGCCTCTATGATCAGGAGAGTTCAGAGGCAGCACAAAGCCCACATGAACTCATTAAAAGTCCCCACTGCCTCAGAAACCTTTGAAAATATGAAGTTTGAGAAAGTACCTCATGAGGGAAGAAATCAACTTTATTGGAGAAGCAAAAAGGAGGTAGAAAAGGCAAATAACAAGACTGAGGGGGAAGGAGATCATGTGTTGTAAAGCCCTCATCCAGGAAAGTACAGAATCTTGAAGAGAGCTCAAGAGGACATGGTAATGATACTAACACCATGATAGAGCTCGGAGCCAATAAGTTTTGGAACTATCTCGCCAAAGAAAGGAATGCCTCCACCATTGCTGGTTGACACTCTCTGTGAAAACCTAGTGTATGCACAGAACTTTGGCATGACTCGAGAAGAAAGGTTGCCCGAGCTGATGTTGCCAAAAGAAGCACAAGCTTGGTTAGATGAATTTATGGACCATATTGGGGGCAAGAATGAGGACTTACCTAAACCTAGCAACTTCTATGTAAACATGACATATTTTTTATCTGCCATGTTTTACGCTGAGCCAAATCAACCTACCACAATTGAGGGTGATTACTTGGCAACAGAACCTATGATGGCACATGTTAGTGTTGAAGAAGTTAGAAAAAAGGAGTCGGGCAAAATCGGTTTGCCCAAGCTCATAAAAAAAGAGCCCAAGATAGTGTACTTAGAAAGAATGGTCTTTAGTCACCCGAGTTTGACCCTAGCCAACCATCTCAAGCCTATTTATGTAACAGCTCATCTGAAGGAAGTGCCCTTAAAGAGGGTTTTGATTGATGGAGGAGCTGTGGTCAATGTGTTACCATATAAGCAGATGAAAATAGTGTGTAGAAGTAAAGAGGATCTTATCCCCACGGATTTAACAGTTTCCAGTTTCTCTAGAGTCATCACTATAACTCATGGGATATTGCCCCTAGAAGTTGACTTAGGCTCCAAGCAAATCATGCTAGCCTTCTTCGTTATGAATAGTGTTTCCATCTATGGAGCTTTACTAGGCTGGGATTGGATTCATCAGAGTTTCTTAGTGCCTTCTACCTTGCATCAACAAGTAGCAGTTTACCACGAAGAATGAGCCATAGGACCAGGATTTTGGAAAATGGTGAAGGTTGAGTCACAACCATTCCTCCCCACTGCCAATGTGGTAGAAGCCATCTTTTATAATCCTACTATTTGGGATTCTCCCGTACTTAGAAGCTGATAAGAACAACCACCCAACTAAGGTGATGGCCTAAAAACTTCTGGAACAAGGGGTATTCCTCACCATGGAAGAATGGGATATACCCCGTATTCTCATAAATCCCCATCACCAGTGATGTCAGAACAAAGAAGAAATGACCAAGTAGTTGCAGTCAGGTCCTTAATCAGGAGACTGTTGGTGTATGGGAGAGAAAGAAAGAATTGAGATGAGTAAAGATGAAGAAGAAATACATTTCGTTTCATGTAAAAAGGATTACAAGAGATCCTACCCTAACAACTTTGCATCTTAGGCCAGGGCAGCTATTCTAGAAAACTAAGTCTGCATAATGATAAAAAGCATGCCTAGTTCTTCAAGATACATGTTGCTATTGGCAAGTTGGTTCTTTGAGTCCTCCACTTCTTGAGAGATCTTCTCCATGTCCTCTACTTTCTTGGAAAGATGATTGGTTAGGCTTATCTTTTTGGCCTTGAGTGAAGAAATTTGCTCTTCCAATCTTTGAATCTCGGTGTCAACCACTGTAATCCTATCTTCCATCACTGATTTTTCCTCTACTAATTATTAGAGTGTGGCTGATGTCTTCGTGTGCTTTTCATGGAAACATTTAACTCTATTAGATGCTTGCTCCACCTCTTGATGTTGATCCTTCAGGGCCCGCAGATTCTCAAAGAAAATGAGAAATGACTCGTATTGAGCCTTTGACAGTAACTGAGCATTGTAGAGTTCGGTGAGGGTCTTCTCAACATCATGAAGAATCTTAAAACTGAAGGAAGCAGTGTAGTCCCTCTTCATCCAATCCTTGAAGATTCGACAAGCATTTCTAAGAAGATGAGATTCGAATAAAGGTGAAGGAGATTGCAGTTGGTCTTGATCTGCCCAAACTTCTTGACCAGCTCGGGCAAAGACGTTGTTGAAGGAGTAGATGACAGAGGTGGAGGCATTTCTCCAACACCTTCAGTAGTAGCAGAAGAGGCAGCCACAATTGGTAGAGGGGAAGGATCTCTAGAGCAGGAGCAAAAATGGAAGTCATAGCAGCAAGTTTGACCTTCTTCTTAGGCCTAGGGATAGGGATCTCTGTGACCCCAGAAGCTAGAGGAGGCCGAGGAAGTTCTATTTTGCGCACCAAGCATGGAGGAAATTGGCCCAAGTCTTCTCCAGGGCCCTGTTGCAAATCAAGAAAAACAAAGTTAGGAAAAAGACTATAATTTAGAATAAAGGAAGGTAAGATGAGGGAAGTAATATACCTGAATGGAGCCTGAGGCCTTGGAAGAAGGGGTAGTGACTCCTAGTTGCTGGGGGAGATCACTCCCACTGATTGGAGAAAGAGGAATTGTGCCAGAGTCCTTACCAAAGGTCTATAAATATCAAAGATAAAAAGCAAATATCAGTAACTAAGTTTTGGAAAAGAAGATAGAAGTAAAGGTACTTATATACCTAAGCAGGGACTTGAGTAGAATGAGGAATCTCCTTTGTAATGGTTGCTGGATGAGGAGAAGCCTGTGGGATAATTACCTCTGAGACCACAGGGATCTCAGGGACTATAGGCTCCCTCAAGGTTGTTGATGCTAGTTGGAACTCCTGGACGGGGGATGGCTAGGAGAAACAAGACAAAAATAAGTATAAATAAAAAGGGGTGGTTAAAACAGAAAGATTCAAACTAGAAGTACTCACCAGATTGTTGTCCTTTTCCACAAAGTGAAACATCTCCCCAATGGATTAGTCAAATTGAGAAGTAGGAGCCACCACTAAGGGATGAGAGGTTGAAGGAATAGAAGATGAGCTGTGCCCGACCTGAAAAGCGAACTTTTCAACCTTAGCCTACAAAAGTGAAAGACAAGTATTAAAGCTCCAAGATTGGTAAAGATACAAGCCTAAAGAATGAAAAAGAAATATACCTTTGAAGACTTAGCCCGAGGAGGAGAATTTTGTATTATTCGGGCTGGAGGTGAAGAGGCCTTAGGCGAAGAGATCCTTTCTTCCCTTATGGCTTATTTCAAGTGTTCAGGCAAAGAGTTAAGAAAAGGAAGAGGTTAAGGGAATAATCTTGAGAAGCAGGTCATACCTCTAGTTCTTCAAGGATGGAATCTCGCAAATCGCCTTTTGATACATGTCGGTCCCTAGTGGATCTTCCCTTGAAACAACGGTAAGCTTCTTGGTTACTTGAGGCCCTAGATTCGAGGAAAATGAAGTTGTTAGCTCTTAAAACACAAAATGCAAGTAAGAAGGGAATGTTGAAACAAAATTCACTTACTAGAAGCCTTCTGTTTCTTTCTACCCACGCCCGCCTCAGCTACAGAAGCAGAAGACTTGGAGGATTTTGAAAACTGTGCCTCTGTTCTCTTCTTGGTGAGGGTTGCCCGCGGACCAGGGGTGGAGAGTTGAGCTCGAGGTTGCTCTTCGGGCTCAGACTCCGAAGTCTCTACTACTATTGCCCTAGTTTGACGTGTTGCCCAAGGCTTCACTACATGTTCTGCCTCGCCTTCAGAGTCTCAAAGTAACTCGAAGACGTCCCCACCCACTCCAACACCTTGTCTTTCTACTTGAGCCACGGCTTCTTGAAGCACAAAGGCATCCCTAGCCTCTTCATCATGTTCGACATCCATCTCGGCAGGGTTGCCTTAAGCTGCATGTGTAGGGAAACCAAGAAAAGTATTAGAAGAAGGCATATTCATAAAATTTCATAAAATTTCAAGTTGAAGAAGTAAGAGGTACCTATCAGAAGGAGTTGGTTCTTTTGATAAATCATTTCCTTCCAACTTTCAAGCTTACTCGGCTTAGAATAAGACTTGATGGAGAGATGCTTGAAAATGCAGTCATGTGCTTTGAGTAAGTCTCATCCATACTTCTTGGTCCACATTGCTTCCCACCAAGAAGCGAAGCTTGAAGTACATTCGAAATTAAGGGCCATAGGTTTTTAGGCAACCGTGCTCATGACCTCAAGGGTGCATCGTGCAGCTCGGAATGTGACTTTTGGAAGAGAGTGAAAACAGTAGGAGGTGCCACATTGAACAGAGTCAAAGAAAGGGATTGGAATAACTTGTATGAAACTCAGTTGCCTGGTACAGAAGTTTAGATGATAAACTTCTAGCCCGCGCTCGTAGCGGTCGCTCCTTACACCCTAAGCCAGGTCGCTCGACTAGATGCAGCTAATAAATTTCTCTCCATATAAGGGGTTGGCATCTTCTCCAAATGCGTCTTGAAAGGCTTGATAAAAAAACCAAGGGTATCTCCTCAGCATTAAAGCTCTCCACTCCAAGTCTGCCCGAGTCCTGCAGACTCTAAAGAAATAGAGACAAACGAATGTAGAGTGATTGGTTAGAGAACCTTCGGCTAGAATTCAGGTAAGAGCAACACCCTCATGGAATTCAAGGTTGGGAGCCTGAAAATCTAGGAAATACCATTGAATCCAAAGCTGAATCATCTAAATTGGACCATTAAGGTTGGTTTCGAATGGTTCACCCTTGGTAATCTCATACAGGAGATGGTAAAGATGAGAGAGAATGAAGGGGCCCTTGGACTTGTTTGGGAAGACCTGCTTATTAAGCCAGTATAGTAGAAAGTACATATGCTTTTGGTCTCTGTTGTCGTTTGAGGAAGAATGGCCAAATTCTTTCTTGGCAAATGGGATAAAACTCATAAAAGAGGTCTCATAACTCATGAAAGTCGTAGAGTTATACTCTAATTGAATTACGGAACCAGAACTACCTGAGCTATCAGCAGTCAGGCTAGAAGGAAGTGCCCAGTCGTGAGTGATGTCTATAACCCTACCCGAGGGCCTGAGCTCGAATACCTGCACCATGTCCAGGATGGTTGGGGACATTGGACCTATCCTGAAGTAAAAGGTATTGATGCTCGAGTTCCAGAATAGAAGGGTTGTAGTAAGAAGCTCAGGCTTAGCGATCACGGTGGTTTTAGAGAGCATTATCATCTCATAGATACCGTTGTTCATCCATTTTTTCTTAAAGGTTGGCTCAAGCTCATTTATCCATTGCGTCCATGCCTCATCCTTCATAAGTGGAAAGCCACGACGGTGGTTTAACCATTTACAAGACTAAATGCCCAACTTAGCCTGAAATGGGTTGGGGGTATACCAATTCTCCTTGGGCGTATTGTTTTCTACAGCTACAGGGACCTAAAAAGTCCATGCAGGCCCCAATAAGTGTGCTACAGGGACTTGAAGGCGATGTAGGCTGTTGAGCAAGTGGCACATGGTATGATTCCCTCACCAGATCCGCATGAAAATTAAGTTCGAGCAACTTTAGGTGCCATTGGATGATTTTGAGGAGAATATAGGAAGAAAGTTGGAATTAGGAGGCAAGAACTGAAGAATGAAGAAGTTTCTGGAAAATCTGAAGGCTCTAAGAATTCTGGGAAGTTTTGGGAATTCAAAGGTTTAAAGTTGCTAAGGTATTTAGCCAAAGGGTCTAAGTGAGAATTATATAGTGAGCAGTTAATTAACGATGGAATTCGTGGGTTGGTGCAAAGGTGTAGTTCACAACGACTGTTTTAAATGGTACAAGTCTCGAGTAAAGGCGTGCGACGACTATTTAATCATTATTAGCATCTTGGGTTGCAGACTCAACAATGATTAAATGGGGCACTGTTTGGGTTAATATTTGAACATTGGACCACGAGCTTACTGTTGAAGTGACAAGTGATGAAGACTAACCTATTACCAGCCAAAGAACACTTTCTAGTGGCATTCCAAGTAAAAAGCTAATGACTCACTATCCTCCAAGTGCTTTCAGGCAAGAACAAAGTTATAGCAGTCGGGCTAAATTGCCTATAAAAGGAGGAAGAGGCCCCAAAGACAAAGACACTCAACCTATCAAACAAACAAACATACAAACTCTACTCTCAAGCCAGATTTGCATCCAAAAGCTGAAACCCAATTCAGTCATTTTTAGCGACAAGCTATCTCTTGTCTAGTTTAAAGCTCTGTTATCTCTCTTAGTGGCGTAGTATCGATTCTCTTTATGTAAACTTGTTTACCATCCATCCTTTTTTAACATATAAACCCCTGTTAATTCAAAGAGAAGTGATTACAAGAAGTTCAACCTTGGTAGACAAGGTGAAATCTTGCCCAACGCTCTTTGTTTGTTTTCTAAATTTGTCGATCTATTACTTAATGCACTCTTTAGTATTTATTCAAGTCATATTCACATGTTGTCCTACTTTAAGACTCTCATTTGCATCTGGATTCGGCTAGTTTAATGGATATGTCATCTTTAAAAGCAATCTAAGACTAAACAAATAACTTAAGGGAATCTTGACTCCCTTCATTCAAACATACAAGACTATGAACTAAAAGTCCTTGTTTACAAGGTAAGCAATCGACTTAAAACACTCTTGTTCTACATCTACTATACTGAGATAGCAGTGGCACGTCTAGCACTCAATTAGTTTTGATTGTGAGCTTCAAAGCCTACACCTAAGGCCCCACAAAGACACCTTTCAGAACTAACTTTGCCCTCTTCTTGTAGCACATCAACAAGCAAGAGCCCGACTACACATCCAAAGTGCCAATCCCTTGGGGAGCTGTGCTAAGGTCTGAGGATCCTTCTCCAGAGAAATCTTCGCCCGAACAGTATTCAAATATGAAAACACTTCGTGAACGATTGTAACTTTTATTGTTATTGTTCTATAAGCTTTTACATATACCTAACCCCCCCCCCCCCCAAATAATTCTTCTTGAATCCACCACTGCATTGCTTCCTTATTTATTTTGACTTGAAGAAACTTGAACCTAAAATTCCAGAATAGCAAAAGTTCATGATTCGAGGAGTAAACATTGAAATTCTTTCCATGCTCAATAGTCAATACAGAAATAGCAAACATTGTGCTTTTATTTATAAAAAAAAAATATTTTGCGTACGTAAGAACAATCATTTTTCTCTTAGTTATGGTTTACAATTTTATAGTGTGACACATGTGCATATTTTTTTTATATTATTTTATAAGTAATGCTAGGGAGATTAAATTTGGAGAGTAGATTTGCAAACTAAATGATGTGTCACAAATAAGAATAAGCATGTTTATCAACGTTTAAGTAATAAATCAATCATCAACTTTAATGTCTCTTAGTTTCTGATAGGAGTATATTTATGCGACTTAGTTAGCTTGTTTTCTTGCATTTTCATAGTTAGTTTCTGCTTATTATAGTGATTTAAGTTATTTTCGTGTGTTTGTAGGTCCAAATGACAAAGTTGGCAAGAAAGTGCAATTTGGAGCATTTTGGAGCAGTTTTGGGCCAATAATGGATAGAATATGAATGGAGCAAGGTGGATGGACGTTTTTGAAGTTCAAGATGCTAGGAATATGCTGAAGAGATGAAGAAAATAAATTCAAGACAAAGAAGATAAGGAATCAGCTAAAAAGAAGGAACATTATCCAAAACCTTATCCAATCTTATCTTATCCAAACTAACCTTATCTTATCTTATCATATTCTAATCTTATCCTACCTTAATTCCAGCTGCAATGGGGACTTATTTTCAAATTAGGATACCTACAAATCTGGTTTCTAGAAGCCCTATCACTTATCCTAAGAATGTGCCCCACCTAGCCTTCTAGAAATCATATTTCCTGCTACAAAGAACAATCCTTTTCCTCCTTGGAATTTGAAAATGAATAGTCCTTATTCCTTGATGATTTGGAGTCCTAATTCTCCTCCTACTCACCCTAGCCATGCCTTACATTCTCCCTATAAATATAAAGTGCCGTAGCATTCAGAAATCACCCACCATTCACCACAATTTCGCACCATACACACTCATATACATACATCCCTCTAATGCCGCAGCTTTGCAAGGAGACGAGACCCCTGGAGCCGTGCTTGCCATTCAAGACGTTGGATTGTTGGAGCGATTCTAGGTGTATTCTATCTTTGTTTTTTCAATGTTTAAATTTAATTGTCTTTTTTAATTGCGAACATGAGGAACTAATTTCATTATAGTTAGAGGAGAATTCAAAGCCATGAACATATATTGCATATGAATTGATTACTTTCAGTTATTATTCCATGAATCGTGAATGCAATTTGCTTAACTGTTTGATTTAGAACTTATTCTTGTATGTTGATTAAGGATGCATACTTAGTTTGCATGCATGAATTTGATGCTAAAATATAAGGGAGTTTCACTTAATAGTTATGAACTTATATTTATAAGTAGTGGAGGTCACTGGTCATGATCTTGTTAAGTGAATTCCTGGCAGGAGTATCATGTTGTTCATAGTTACGAATGCCTTGTCAATACTTATGATTTTTATAAAACTTAATGATCTTTGATATGCATCTCTATCATGTTGTTCGTGTAGGGAACTTGATAAGAATAATTTGGTTGCGATGCGATGTCCAATTCAATGAACTTAGGAAAATCTGAGGGTTAATTAGTGTTGTTCACGGTTAATCTGGGGCGTTGTCATTCATGGTTTATAGGAAGAGTAACTGGAAATCGATTCGTATGCGTATGTGTCATGTGTGGAGAAGGACCCACTAACTAGCCATTCACCCTTAAAATCACAAATTTCGTCAAAAGTATTTGGAATCTTTAAACCTGCTTAGTTTAAGTTAAAATTCGTCCAAAAATCAACCCCCCCTTTCTATTTCATGCTTTCTAGGTTAGAATCTGTCCAATTGGTGTCTTTTCATTGTTTTGAGTCTTGTTAGTTTAGAATTCATCCAAAGTCATCCTTAATGCTAGTTTGGAGTCAATTTGCTTGTTTTGTGTTGTTTTAAGTAGTTTGAGTCAGTTTTGAGTCATAAGAGTCTAGTTTAGTGTTTTCAAGCCTAGTTAACTGTTTTTGAGTTTAATTTGTGTAGATTAGCAGCCCTTCTAATCCCCGGCCTAAAACAATCCATACTTTCATATACTATAATCATAGGGTTTTAATTTGAGTGCTAGTTTATATCACATCAAATTTTTGGCGCCGTTGCCGGGGATTAGCAAAATTGCTAATCTTCCCTTTGTTTCTGTTTTCGTATAGTTTGTGTTTCTGATTTGGTTTTGTTTTGGTTTCTTTGTTTTAGGTACTAGTTTATGACTTGAAGTTCTCAACCTGTTCGTGCACACATCTTGGAGTTTGACGACGATTTTGAACGAACGTTGAGAAGGAAAAGGAAGCAACCAGAACCCAATCCACCTAGTTCTAGTTTCGAATCTGAATCTGAAGTGGTGTGCTCGAGTATGACACCAATCAACGTGGATGGAAATATTTTGAAGGTGAAAGCCTTTCCATTCTCTCTTATGGACAAGGCTAAAGATTGGCTTTATGAACTAGCACCTGGAACCGTCACTTCTTGGGAAACCATGAAGAGAGCATTCTTAGAGAAATTCTTCTCAACTTCAAGAGTCATTCTTTTGAGGAAGAAAATTAGTGGAATTCAACAAAGCCAAGGAGAATCCTTTCCAGCATATTATGAGCGTTTTAAGACGTTAGTTGCATCTTGCCCACAACATCAAATGAAGGAAGAGCTTTTAATTCAATATTTCTATGAAGGACTACTTCTAATTGAGAGACAAATGCTAGATTCCTTGGCGGGTGGTGCTTTGGTTGACAAAACCCTAGTTGCAGCCAAGATCTTAATAGCCAATCGAGCCTTGAATGCACAACAATACGAAGGAATTGGACAGAGAGACACCCCACGGCAACATCAAGTGAATGAGGTAAGTGCAATTTCCGAACTTCAATCTCAAATGGCTATTCTCACTATTATGTTGTCACAATTTGTTGAAGGATCGAAAGTGCAAGGAAATACAACTTGTGGCGTGTGCTCTATACAAGGACACCCTTATGAGAAATGCCCTCAATTGATAGAAAATGGGGGATGGGAGAGTGCCAACGCCATTGGGTTCCAAGGCCAAAATCAGCCCAAATATGATCCATATGCCAACATTTACAATCCGGGCTGGAGAGATCTCCCAAACATGAAGTGGAGGGAGCCTCAACAACAAAGAGGATTTTGGCAGCCACCTCTCGAGATATTTCAAAAGCCATTCGTACCAACACAACCTCAACCACAATCTGCCCAACCAAATTCAGGTTCGTCAATGGATAGTGATACAATTCTTAAATTACTAACCTCTTTGATGCAAAGCGTACATAATCAAGCTAAAGAGGTACAAAATCAAGCCAAAGAGATGGGCAAATTGAAAAATCAAATTTATGGAGAGGTGCGCAATTTGAAAAATCAAATAGGGTAAATAGCGGAATTCATGGGATAGTTCAGAGAACAAGGTAAACTGCCTAGTTCAACCATTGTGAATCCGAAGGAAAGAATTGAAACCGCCAATGCTATCACATTGAGAAGTGGCAAAAAGGTTGGACCTAGCCCCAAAATGTCAAAATCTAGCCAAGAGGAGGATGAAAAGTTGCAGCAAGAAGATGAAACATTGGATAAACCCACGACAAGGGTAGAACAACCCTTGCCGCAGCCTCCTAAGCCCTCTATGTCGTCCAAAACAACCAAGGTAAGCCCATATCCAGTTACTTCTAACGTTTTTCCACCCAATGTTCCTTTCCCTAGCAGATTTATGCAAACCAGGAACGAAGAGGATGAAAAAGGCATTCTGGAAACGTTTAGGAAGGTGCACGTCAATATCCTGCTCCTTGATGCTATAAAGCAAATCCTGAAGTACGCCAAGTTTTTTAAGAAGCTTTGTACAACAAGGAAAGGGATTCGGCAGAAAGAGGTGGTACATGTAAGTGAGAATGTCTCTGCAATGTTGCAAAGAAAGCTGCCACCTAAAAGCAAAGATCCAGGTAGTTTCACTATCATTTGTGTAATTGGTAATACAAGGTTTGAACCTACTATGCTAGATTTAGGTGCATCAATTAATGTCATGCCATATTCTGTTTATGCATCTATGAATCTGGGAGAGCTTAAAAATGATGGTGTTATTATTCAATTAGCCGATCGATCTAATGCATACCTGAAAGGAGTGTTGGAAGATGTTTTGGTGCAGGTAGACCACTTGATTTTTCCTGCAGATTTCTATGTGCTTGACATGGAGGACTCAGGCCACTTTCCACCATCGCCAATCCTACTTGGACGACCTTTCATAAAAACCCTTAAAAACACAAATTGGACAGATTCTAACTAACTTGACACAACAAAGTAAAGGGAATTGGGTTTTTGACGAATTTAAAGTAAAGACAAGTAAATTAAAAACTTAAGCAAATTTAGCACGAATTTGGGGGGAAATATGGGTGATTGGCTAGCTAGAGGGTCCTTCTCCACACATGACATATGCATACAAACCAATTTCCAGTTATTATTCCTTTAGACTATGAATGACAACACCCCAAGTTAACCGTGATAGTTCAAATTAACCATCAGATTTTCCTTAATTCATTGAATTGGATGGAATTAAGGTATGATAACACCCAAAGAACTCCCCCTTGTAGCTGGAATTAAGGTATGATAAGATTAGGATAGGATAAGATAAGATAAGGTTTTGGATAAGATAAGGTTGGATAAGGTTTTGGATACTGGTCCTTCATTTTAGCTGATTCCTTATCTTCTTTGTCTTGAATTAATTTCTTCAACTCTTTAGCACATTTCTAGCCTCTCTTGAACTTCAAATTCGTCCATTCCTTGTGCTCCATATGTAAGCTATCCATTCCAGTCTAAAACTGCTCCAAAATGGTCCAAATTACTTTCTTGCCAACTTTGTCATATGAACCTGAAAACACACGAAGATAGCTTAAAACACTATAATAAACAGAAACTAGCTATGAAAATGCAAGAAAATAAGCTAATTAAGTCGCATAAATATGCTCCTATCAGTACTCCTGTTAAGGCCCTTAAGGGAGTTGTTAGCAGGAAGAGTTTTGAAGGGAGGGACCAGAGTAACGGAAAGGAAAGAAAACTTACAAGGTCTGAGAGTGCCAGAGCCTTTCGACGAATCCCATCTTCTCCATCTATAATACTGAGCATGAAAAAGGGTGTTGACTGCATACGGAAGAAGCCCATGGTAACCAGTGATGACGACGAAAGCTATGCTATGGGAAACAGCTTTATGAAGTTATCCATAATGACAATCAAGAAAGCAGTGAAAATATGAAGAGCAGTGAAAATATTCATTCTTTTTCTTCTCCATTGTATTCCTTAGAAAATTTTTTAGATATGTTTTTTGTTTCGGTAAAGAGAGCAAGCAAAGGCGACAACGCCTTAAGCTTAGAATAATTGTGTCAAGCTTAGGTATTCTTTTATAGTGTTATTTGTGTATAAGATTGATATGTGTGAGATGTGATAACAGCTAGTTGTACTTTTACTAAATAAATTCAACTTCCTTCACTCAGATAAAATCTGCATTCTCTATTTTACCTACATAAGAATCATATTCAAGTTCCTTGCAAGATCTCGGTTGCCAGAAGTATCTAAAATGTTCAGCTAGAAGTCTACAACAATGCAGAAGAAGAAAATCTGATAAGGAAGACATTAGATATTTACCATGATCTCCGTTAAATGGAATAGGTATGCGATCTCATACCAATGTATGTCATGTGTCATACTGTAAGTTGAAGCACTTTTTAGGCCGTACGTGAAATTTGAACTGTAGCCTTAGTATCTGCAGAAAACAAATCCCACATTCAGAATCATTAGTGCATCAATAAACAGAGCTCTACAATCTCGTGTCAGTAAGTTCAATGCACGTCCTTATCCATTGGAAGTGGACAACGTTTTAAACCACTGTATTGCATAAAGAAACCAGGGTATTAAAAGTTTCAACTTGAAGTGCCCTCACAGAAAGCAGCAACTTCGCCTCCTGAGATCTCTGTGGTACATCTTCTTTGTGCCCAAATTATCTACAGCCCCACACTTCTCTAAGATTAAATATTCCTCCGGCAGCTCATTTATCTGAGTTTCCCCAGTAACCTTCATCCCCACAAGTGCAGGAGCCATCCTTGAAATGGTGAAATTTTTCAGTATCCCTGACAGAAATCTCCCGACGCACAACCTTGGAGATAAATTTGATAGTACCGTGACAGCTTTGGCACATGTAAAGGTTCTTAGTCACCCGTACAGGCATCCCAGGCGCTGTATTAATGAGCCCAAATGCAGCTGCAAGTCCTTCGCTGTGTCCACAAAAGATCTCCGCTTTCGAAGCTTCAACTTCATCTGAAGGACTGGTTTCAGGCTCTCTGACACAAGCGAATCCCATTTTATCATAAAATCCCTCCATAACAGCATTTATACATCAGTCAACAATTGAACCCACTCCAACTGAACTAAATCTTTTCAACTTACTGTGTGAGTTTGATTTGAATTTCTAAGTATACTGAAATTTTTTGGCTCACCACAAAGGACTTAAAAATATCTAAAATTGTCCTGGTAGTGTAGGCTTGTAACTACGCAGGGCATTAAAGTGATTGATGAGGTGATGGAGCCTTGGTCAAGTGAGGCATGATATTTGAAATCTGTTCACTATTGTGAAGTCACCTTAAGCACGCCTCAAGTCTTTCGGGTTAGTATGGACACCCTACCCTTACAGGTGGGGTAGCAAACTATGTCTTTTAATAATAAAAAAATATCTATTCATAGGCCTACTTTAAAAATAAAGTGTTTGCACCTCACAGGCATACAACGAATTTATGTGATTTAACTACAATGCTTACAAGTATTTGTATGTGACCGTCGTATGGTGTGATGGTACTAAGTATTGTACCAGTCCTTAATTTATGAGATGAAAACACAACATGCAAGTAAAATCTGGAATGCTTAGCTTTATGCATACAATATTTCCAATAAGAATAACATTTCTAAATAATGAATCAACCAAGTTTATTAATTCAATCCAATTCTACAAACTATTAGCAACTTCAACTAAACAGATATGTAATTTCAATACCTATGAATAAACTGGACTCATAAGAAGTCGTAAGCTGCTTATTTTTTAAGCAAACTAAGATCCTACCAACCAAAAACTTCACCAAATATTGCCGCTTCTCAATCTCATCAACCCTCTGGTTCTTCATCAAACAGGACACATCATATTCTGTGCGGAGGTTTTCCACCGGTTGGGTCTCCTGCTGTTGGATTCAGCACTGAGTCGCTGGCAAGAGGACCATTCCGACCTCCCTCTTGGGCCACAACTGGGATCTTAACTGCCGCTCTTTCCATCTCCTTCTCGAGCTCTTCCTCCCTTCGCAATGCAGTGAACTGGGTGTCTAGAGACCTGGCTGCTGCCAGCCATGCAAGAACAATCACCAGAAGTATTCCTCCAAGGTAAGGTGTTGAGTTGGCGAGTGATCCAAAGGTTAAAATCATAAACTGCTGAATCAGAGCACCACCAGACTTCCCCAGTGGGTTGCAGACAACATCAATGGCCGCCTTTCCTTTAACCTACAGAAATAATTTAACAAGGAACGTAAAACAATAGGGCTCAAAAGGAAACTCAAATTAGAAAAGTCAAACTTTTTCTTGAACAGGATTCAAAATACGACCGAAACCTCCCTAGATTCAAATAAGCTCCCCCAAATGTCTTAACTGATAGACAACATAAATAAATAAAAACAGCCACGGTTGAAACTATTTGCCAACCCAAATTCTAAAACCGCGAGTTGTGAGTAAGAGTCCAAACCTTGGTGTCCTCATCCAAGGGAATATATGCCATTTCTTTACACGGGTCAAACAAGCTGTACTTGGCACTCTTGCTGAAAATGTTTTGCAGAGCACCCACATATACTGCTGCAAGAAGAGGAGTCATCCCAAGGCTCGCAATAGCGGGTGAAAGTGGGCCACCAAACAATATCAGAGAGAAGAAACCAACTCCAGTCAGAAGTAGCACTGTAGGTGTGATCTTTGCAGCAACTCCCCATCCATATTTTTCGAATATAACTTGGCTGAGCAACATCATTGTGAAAGTTGCTATTCCGGTGGCAGTTGAGAAGTCGCCCATAAAAGAAGAGTATTCATTTGGGCTTGGAAACTGCATGGTTTGCAGAGTAACAACAAGATAGGCCAATTAGTGGAAAAAAAAAAGTATAGGCAAAGATTAAGAAAATCGGGCTAAGGTCTACCTGAGCCTTGAGCTTCGATTTCCATGTAACCTCCACAAGGTTGATACTAATACCATATGCAACCACCAAAGTGGCAAGATCTCTGATGTACGGTGAAGACACCAAAAATTTCAAGCTCTCCATTGTACCCATCTTTGGCTTCTCCTGCAAGGTAATTGAGAGTTATTAGAGATGCATCAAGTCCAAATATAGGGTTTCAATTGAGGATTTGCAGCAAAATTATGCAATCAATTGGAAACCACAGGTATCCTTCAGTATACATTCATATTTTCTTTTTTGGAATTCGTTCCGTATAGTTTAGAAAAATTAAAAATAGGTACAATGGTGCCACTTCATAACAAATGAGGCATCACTCAGCAATATGAAACTTCCATCCATGCCATTAGCATAAGAGTTATTACCAATAAAATGATAAACAAACATGATTTCTTAAACATTTCAAAGAAATTATATCGTTTTAATAACCCGGAATCATTCAAGCACCTGTTAACCAAAATTAAGAAATTAGAAAAAAACAGAAAACATGACCACTATGAAAATATTGCCATAAATTCCTGGACGCATTAACAATGACAACTGACAAGTGACCAGAGTACGTATAAGATAGTAAACAATATGTTACGTTTTTAACTTTCCAGAAACATATTAACAGATGGTAATGCCGAAAAATAGGAATGCTGATAAACAGAACAGACTGAATACTTGGGACCAAAAAAAACATATACATGCAGCCCCAACAACATATTTGAGATGTGACAAAAAGATATTACCTTCTTCTTCTTGCTACGGGTGGGAAGAGGAACATAAGTGTTTACCCACCAGTACAGGCCACAGATAGTTAACCCCAACAACACCACAATGCTCATCATACCCCTTAAGGACATGGCCCAGCCATCAACTCCAGGACCCAAATTTTGCCTCAGATTAGAGAAATACTTCACTGTTCTGCCTGAGAAAATTAGTGCAACATTCGCTCCCAATCCAAAAAGAGGGTAGAACCTCTTTGCTTCCTCAACGGTAGTGATCTGCACAAAATGCATGTAACCTTAATTATTTACAGTTCCCAGTCAATAACAGTGATGCAGACCTCAAACTTTGACCAGGGAAAACTTTGAGATCATTCCTAGTATTCTATAAGAATCCATATCTTGTTATACAACTCAAATTGGGGTTGTTGCAAAATAAAAACCGTAATATGAAAAAATAAATTCTGATACGAATCATGCTTAGAAACTAGAAACCGAGACCCTTGAGCAGAAAAGTAGTTCTTGTCCAATCTGCTGAGGCAAATAGCAGATAGAGATATCCAAAAAGGAATCTAGCATATTATACGTGTATGATTAAAATACCAAGCTTCCAATTCCAATCTCAAAACACATTTCAGTTATACTTCTGAGAAACTGACCCATCACTGAGACATACATACCATATATAGTGTTCACATAATTTCCCAGTCCTGAACAAATATATACAAAACCGAGACTGGAAAGTATGAACAACCAATCCAGAAATAGTTTATGCCAGATAAAATAATTATCAAAATAATCATTAGTTCATCTTCAAGATTATATTTTTGGTATGATAACATTTGTCTACGAAATGACCTGATTGGCAAACCCCCAGAAAAGCACAGAAATCACGACGCTCCCCCACAATTCAGCCATGACATAGAACAAGCAAAAGCTCCAAATCCTCAAAATTGCAAGAGGACCAAGGAATCTCGGGCCGAGAACGTTGAGAAGACTATCAGCAAGGGCTTCAGGGTGGATATAGCCGCTGAGAGGATACAGGACGAACCCGAACGCCCCAAAAAAGGCAATAAAGGGTAGAATAACAGTGTAGAAGAGAGCCTTCTTGGACAAAACATTAGAGAGTTTTGTGTAGAGTAGCATAAACCCAACAGCCATAGGCAGATTCACCCAGGTCTTCAAAAATGGTATAATCTCTGCACTGCTCCCTTTGGCTGTCACAACCAACACATCTTTTGTGTCCCTGAGGATTGTGTAATTGAACAAAATACAAAAGAACATCAACCCAAGCGGGATGATTTTCTTGAGGGTCACAGTCTCAATCCCAAGGAAGTTGGGCTGCTCAGATTCCCCAAATGCCGGCTGCCCAGCAGCTGCAGCCTCAGCCCTGCAGATGAACAAGTTCCTCTCTATTGGGGCAACCCCATGATTTTTTGGGACAAAGCTTGGAAATTTCGGGAACCCATTGGAGGATAGAGAAAACCCACCTGGGGTTTTGGGTTTGGTGGAGAAAAATCTCTGCTTTAATCCCAAAGAAGATTGAAAAACCCTGGTTCTGGGGTTTGAGGGAAGAGAGAGAAGCCCTTTGGTTTGTAAGACAGCCTCCATGTCTCCCTTCTCTTAGGTTCCTTCAAGAAAATTCAGAGGTAGGTTTTCTCAAGAGAAGAACATGAAGAGAGACACAGATAAGGGAGAGATAAGGTGGCTGCCTCAAGAAAAAAGATTGATTTTCAGAGAAGTGTAAAGGGCAGAAACAAATATTTTTATATTTCATGAAAAGGAAAATACAAGCCAAACCAATAAAATTTTCAAGTGGAGATTATTTTTCCAAGTTTGGAAGATTAAATTAAAAAATGGGTTTTGCAATCTGTGAATCATAACCCAGAAAGATGATTCTCCATCAGTGAAGAAGATAAGCAATTTTTTTTTATCAGAAATTTAAATTAAGCAGAAATGGAGTTATGTGAGTCAGATTAGAGTGTGAGTGGAGGCTAATTCGGAAAAATGAATGGGCAAGCGACACAGTCGGGGTCGACGGAAAGCAATCCCCGAAAGACTGCAAGACTGATTCTTGGGGCAAATTGCACTGACCAAAGTACACCTATAGTATGACACTACGATTTTTTGTTTTTTTTTTTTTTTTCTAGTAAGATCACCAAAACGCCCTTGAATGAGGACAAAATAAAGATGAGCCCATGCCCTTAAGATATTTTTCACTTTTTTATGGGATAGAAGCTTGAAATTGAAAATCAAAACCGACAAAGACCAAATCGGATTGATCTGAATAATTTGGTTTTTATGATTTTGAAACGGTTTCGATTTAAAATCAAACCACAAGTTAAAAAACAATTTAGTTTCGATGCTCTTAATATCTAGAACAGAATCAAAATTGAACCTGCTCTATAATACAAAAAAATTTAATTCAATACACAACAATGTATTAAAAGGAAAAGGCGTACGCGAGACGTTCTACGGATAGCCCTGCCTATGCGAAAGCCTTGAGGCGTGAGGCGAAACCTAACCTCACGAGCCTTATGATTTTTAGTATAAATTATGTATATTATGTAATATTTTGGTGGAATACTTAAGAATCTTAAGGGGAAAAACAAGAATAAACATTTTAAGAAGAAAAAATATATATAACGTTACACAAAAATAAAAAAAATAAAAAAAAACAAATTGTTGCAGTTCTATTAAATTAGGAATGTAATTGTGTAAATCCTAGTAGATATGGGAATGTATCTTATATTCCTATTAAGAGTAGATTACCTATTAAATGTTGTAATCCTAAAGGGAAATGTTTTTACCTATCCTACTACTATAAATAAAGGCACAATGAGGTGGAATAGAACACACCCACACTTACTCATCTCTCTTTCTCTCTACTATTGCCGCACATTCCCTCTCTCTCTGGCCTTCATAATTGTTCAGTAAATTATGTCTACAACACGTTATTAGCACGCTCTTAACGCTGCGCTAAAAAGAGTTTATTCTTCAATCAGGGGAGTATTATGTTTTAATCATTTTTTTTATGATTAATTTATTATTTTATTGAATTGATCTACATGATATTGATTCAATTTAATTTTTTTTATGTTGAACGTGGTACAACGCATTGGAGATGCAATTCCAACTTTCGATAAGGATCTTCTACAAATTCAAAGGCTTTTATTGTTTTTTGCCCATCAAGTACGCTTAAAATAAAGTAAGATATTTGAATCGACCATGAAGCATGAAAACATTCCCCATGATGCATGAACCCCCTATGTTTATATTTTCCTTCCGATATATATATTGTATATGTTCATATATTTGTCAATATATATATTTGTTTCATGCACTACGCAAGTATATATGCTATGTGGAATTTGTGAGTCAAATTATATAAAATAAATTAGAAGAAATTTAGGGTTCTCAAACCCTAATTCTGTAGAAAAAATATGGGTACTTGCAGCACCACCACCGCGAACACCTTGGACCCCTCAAGGCAGCAACCCTAGGGCTTTGCTGCACTAATCCAGACCACTAGGCCTTTCGGCCTGTCTCTGTTTATAGGACCTGCAGTCCCTAAGCACAAAACCAGCAGATTTTGGCCCATTGTCCCGTGTCCCTTGGCCCGTGAACTCACTGGGCTTCACCCCAGTCTCGACCTGCTTGCCAGCAGCTTTGGTTGCTGAGCTTAAGTTGCCTCGGACCTAACCCGCAGGCCAGCATTTCGCTGGGCCTAATCCATGCCTCTTCTTTAGCCCAAAGAGCTAGCAGCTATTGCTGCTGGGCTCCATGCTCTCAGCCCATGGCCTGAAGACCATTCTGTGGGCTGCTTTTACCCAACCCGAACCCCTCATTTGGCTCACGACACCTAGCCCTATCTTTTGGGCTATGGTATTTTCAACCCAACGCTATTATTTAGCATTTTAAATACTTTTAACTCGAATGTTATTATTATTTTTGCTTCTACGATCAACCCTAAATGGTCCCGATCTATTGAATTAATTAAAAGTGACATGCAGTCCATTAATCTAATAATGAATCCAAAATTATTGACTTGAAGATCACTTTTGGACATTAACGATTTAATAATTTATCTTTATACTTTGAACTGTTGACTTACTTTCTTAGTCTCGAAGCACTCACACTTGAGTTCTCAAAGAACCTCAAATCCACTACACTTAGTTGTATATTGCATTCTGTGTTCTTGCAGGAACCTCTCTTTTATGAACTAAACATTCATAAACTAAATTGAACTTGTAGTTTCAAATGTAGTGCCTTCGAAACCTGAAGATTTCATAAGACAAAACACCCATGAAAACCCGACATTTTTCATGAAAACCATGTCTTAGAACTCGAATGTTCTAACTTTGATGCTTGTGGATGATTCCTTCCCATAGCAACAATCACAATCTTGTTCCCTCCAATTCAGTGGATTATCAAACAGTCACAAGTTTGATTTTCCTGATTTGGATGTTTTTTATTAGAAACCACTTTATGTGGGGTACAAGACGTGAATCTCCACTTGACTATCAAGAAGCTGAGAAACTATTGAAGCCAACAATGGCATGACATAGCTAAATAAAGCCTCTGCCATGATCTTCATTTGAAGACTTATACCCAAAGCATTACAAATGGAAATACCAACCGAACGAGGATTCCATGGCTCTTTGGCTCTATGGACCGCTTACTCATGAAAAACATTGCCTATGGTAGAATCAGGGCCTACCAAGGTGTGGCATCATGCCCGAAGCATGATCATTGGTACCTAAGGCCTAAAACTTCAAGAATAAGGGATAGTATTCCTGAACCTTAACCCTACGGAATCTATTTCCATCTCGATGGAATAGACCTTTGGTCATGCACTTGTTCGTGCCCCTACCAATGTTGTTAAGGAGTACCATTCTAGTAGTCAAGACATGAGACTAATTTTGCTCCACCAATCACCATTTGAAGAACAACATTTTGACATGGATGGCCTTGTTGGCCGAATCCCCTTAGTAAACCATTTACTTTGTGAACATTTTTCCATGTTTTTGAATTCACGTTTGGTGTATGTTTTACTTATGGATAATCTTATTGATATTGTCCTCGAATATGAGTTAATTGAATCATGTTTCTTAATACATGTGACCCAATTCAATTAAACATGTGATTAAGTAGGAATGTGGGAAAGTTAGTTGTCTGGATGAATACGTACTACGCCCACTAACTTTACACCTAAATCACATCTCTAACAACGACTTCAGGTCTATCAAACCTGATTAAGAGCATTGGCACGCTCCTCATTGTATGATTGGTACTGCATCACC
Source organism: Malus domestica (assembly GCF_042453785.1). Taxonomy (NCBI): domain Eukaryota; kingdom Viridiplantae; phylum Streptophyta; class Magnoliopsida; order Rosales; family Rosaceae; genus Malus; species Malus domestica. Next base: position 21,450,815 of record NC_091669.1, read on the forward strand.
ATTTAAGGGACCTTAAATTCTCCCTGATGTTGAGTTTTTAAGGATATTCGAGATGACAATGATCATAAATGAACCACTGAAGAAAATAGAGTGGAATATCTTTGCACCACCTCCAAAAATGAGCCTGAAGCTTTGATTTAGGGCCAATAGGTTGTCTCCCAACTGGAAACATGCCATATGTGGCCGGCTTGGAGCTGGGTGATTGAACAGTTTACTTGTTTTGGCATAACTTTTTGGGACACTTAGGTCAAACATTGATGCTACGACGCATCTCTTTACCCTAAGTAAAGATCTTGTGCCTACAAGCACACTTTACCAAAACCCGCTCGTTTTGGGAAATTTGATTTTCTATATCATTCCTCGCAAAGATATGACACGACCCTCTTTTCACAGTGGATTCAAGGGAATATATGTGGATTACTCCAACCAAAATGCGGACCATATAAATACTTATGGTTTTGGTTGATGAATCGACAAATTGGTCACATGTTTGTCCACAAACAGTACTGCTAAATGATGTGGTAAAAACTAACATACAAATTAAACCATATTAAGATAGTTGTAGTACGCGTAAGTAGGGATCATTCTAGGCCGGGGATTAGTTAGGTATGCTAATCAACACAAATTAAACTTAAAAACTAAAACTAGACTCAAACAACTCAGAACAAGCTAAACTGACTCAAAACACACAAACTAAGTTAATTTGACTCAAAATAAGAACTAGAATTTAATTTGGACTAAAAAGACTCAAAACAATGAAAAACAACCAATATGGACATATTCTAACCTAAGAACACAAAATAGAAAGGGGGTTTGGTTTTTTACGAATTTAAGACTAAAAGCAAACAGATTTAAAGACTCTAAATACTTTGGACGAAATTGGTGATTTAAGGGGTGAATGGCTAGCTAGAGGGTCCTTCTCCACACATGACACATATGCATAAAATCGATCTCCAGTTATTCTTTCAATAAACCATGAATGACAATGCTCCAAATTAATCGTGAGGAGCACAAATTAACTTTCAGATTTTTCTAAGTTCATTGAATTGGACTCAGCAACGCAACCAAATTATTCTTATCAAGTTCCCTACATGAACAACATAATAGAGATACATATCAAAGATCATTAAGTTCTATGAAAATCATAAGCATTGACAAGGCATTCATAGTTATGAACTGCATGATACTCTTGCCAAGATTTCTAGAAGAAAAGGAATAAAAGGTGCGGCACTACTTAAGATCCGGAATAGGGCTTCTAGAAGGGGTATTTAGGTGATTTAATGTGCAATTGATCCCCCCTTGCAGCTGGAATTAAGGTAGGAAAAAATTAGGATAGGATAAGATAAGATAAGGTTAGTTTGGATAAGATAAGGTTGGATAATGTTTTGGATAATGTTCCTTCCTTTTAGATGATTCCTTATCTTCTTTGTGTTGACTTTATTTTCCTCATCTCTTCAGCATATTCCTAGCCTCTTGAACTCCAAAAACGTTCATCCACCTTGCTCCATGCATGTGATATCCATTATTGGCCCAAAAATGCTCCAAAATGCTCTAAATTATACTTTCTTGCCAACTTTGTCATTTGAACCTACAAACACATGAAAATAGCTTAAAACACTATAATAAACAGAAACTAGCTATGAAAATGCAAGAAAAGGCTTTCGCTAGTCCTCGAGCAAAACGAAATGAACAAAACATAACCTAGACCTTCCAATGTTTGCCTTAGGGATTTCCAATGAAACATGACACATTAAAAATCACTACTCCCACATATTTTAGTTATCCTTACCCCTGAGTGCATTCTTAATCGCAGTCACCACTCACTAGCTCGCATTTAATCAATTAAAACAATGTTTTGAATGTAGTAACATGCCTTAGAGAATTCCCTCAATTCCTCACCGGATATACTCTCTATTTTCACACAGATTTTCTGACTACATTCCCTATACTAGGTATATGTGAGAAGATTGATGTAAACATGTAAACTAGCACTCACATATGTTATAATCAAAGAAAGGACTTTCTGAAATTATCAATATAACATGTATATGATCTCATGAAGGGAATGCCACTACTTAGAAGCAAGAACCATGGATTCCATATGCTCGTACCAATTTCAAACTCCACATATTGAAACACATAACAACCAAGATAAAAGTCTAAGGGTTGTAATGGGGCTAAGGGTATTGGCTAACAAATAAACGTTAAGGATAAACAAAGGTTCTTAAAGCAATAGTAAGCAAAAATAATGAAATCAATACTTGAAATTCAACTTTTGAATGTAGCAACCAACTTTAAACACAAGGGGAAGATTCACATAATACTCAGGGCCGGATTCAAACTTTTGGACCCTTTCTTCAACAACCAATACTTGTGAGTTCATTCTCACTTATTTAGAACTCTTTTTCTTTTTTTCTCAACTTTTTTCTTCTTTTTCACTCTTTTATTTTTTTTTTCTTTTCGTTAGAAATAACGTTCTCCCACACTTGTTTTTCTACAATATGTTTTATCAAAAGGAATTCCTTCTAAGTCATGATCCACTATACTTTAAGAACAAGGATATGTATAGTCCTATTCTAGGCTAGGTAAGGATAACGTGGCTGACAAAGAAAATAGGCTAACTAAGGCTCAAAAGGGTTAAACCTACAACACATATGCAAGGGATTAAGGCTTTTTGGCTCTGGTTTAACTAAACAACATCATCTCATTATATGTTATGCACTCAATTTAAAGCTTTGAATGAAAATGGCATGAGTTCTAGTATTTGGACTATAATGATGAAAACGCATTCTAAGTAGCAACCAAGCAAAGAAATAATGAGATCATGCAACAACTTTAGAAAACAAGAACATCACAGATTAATAACTCTCCAAACAAAGTTTAGGCTCAAATCTCTCAGGGTTGTAGCGTTAGTTTGAGTTCCTTCCTTCAAGCATGTTACAAAAACTTTTTTTTTTCCTTTGTGATTATATGTGAATTCGTTAATGACAACTACAACCAAGTATTAACCAAAGAGAATATCAAACTTCTACCCATATTTGTAACTTTCTTTAACAGTCATGCATTAAAAACCAAATCCTCATCATTGTGTTATAAGGTACCCTAAGAGACAAACACACAAAAACAACTCTAAAATGACTCTTTTTGGGTTTTTCAAAACTGTTTTTTTTTTTCAAATTTTCTTATTTTCCCTTTCAGAACACATTAAAACACTTCAAAACACAATAAAAACACTTAAAAACAGTGAGAAACAACTCTAGAAATGATAAGTGATAAAATCCCATGAAAATCAATGAAAAACACTTTGTTTACCCCCCCCCCCAACTCTTAAACCAAACATTGTCCTCAATGTTTCAAACAGAGACTAACATGCAAGCAAGCCAACAACACAACTAACAATCACGACAATCATGGCAAAGTAAAAGTAATAAAGAGTGAGTTTAAGAACGCAAATCTGGTTATGGAGTCGGACATTCCTAGGTCTTCTTTATTTGAACGCATGGGTTGCCTCCCAAGAAGCGCTTGCTTTTACATCTTCCAGCCGGACGATACCTCCTTTTAGGGTCCATTAAGGTCCACGACATGGAGTTGAACTTTGAATGGAAGGTGATACTTGAATTGATCCGGCAATGGTTTAAATTCTAGAGTGGGTGCCTGAATCATCAACAACCTGTTAGTAGAAAATGAAATTGAAATCCGAGGAGGTGGCTTACCTATGTGCTCCAACAAGAACTCAAGGACAAACACCACTTCTTTGAAAGTTTCAGGAACTTTGCACTTACCTAGATTTGGTGTGAGGGTTGTGACTTGTCCTGTGTCATAAAATCCAACTTCTTTGGGGTTAGCTGTCTCAAGTACATCCTCTTTGATGAATTCTTGATATTCCCCAGCCACTTCTTTCTCTTGAATCATTCTTCTTGTTGTACAAAGTTCTTTGAACAATTCAACACATTCTGGAACTTGATTTGTTGTACCAAGAATCAGGATATTACTTTGCACCTCTGGAAGGGCTTCTAAGATGTCTTTTTTCACTCTTTTCTTCCTTGGAAATCATGAACCTGTAAGGGATAGGGACATTTGGTGGAATGGGGTTAGAAATAATTGAATTTGGAACAACCGTACCTAAATTGGATGGCGTATAAGCCTTAAAAGGCTGCGGCAATGGGTGCTCTTCCTTTGCCGTGGCCTTTTCCACCTTTTCTTCTTCTTGTAGTAGTTGTTCATCCACGTTCTGGCTGTGTTTGGACGTTTTTGGGTCAGCTCCAACCTCTATACTACTTCCTAAGGTGATGGCTTCAGCGATTTCAAAATCTCCCGTTGGATTGATAATGGTTGAGTTGGAGAGTTCACTTTGTTCTTGAATTTGCCCCATGAATTTTGTGATCTCTCTAAGTTGATTTTTCAATTCGCTCATCTCCTTAGCTTGGTTTTGTAAGCCCTGGGTCAAAAAAGTTAGTACATCAAGAATTTTATCATTATCTATGGACATACTTGAATTCGATTAGAATTGTTGTGGGGGAGGCTGTGGTGGCTGCAGAGGTCTTGAATAGAACTCTTCAGATTGCTACCAATATCTGTCTTGTTGAAATTGTTGAGGTTCCCTCCATATAAAATTTGAATAATCTCTCAAATCTGAATTGTAAGTGTTGAAAAACAGGTTGTTCCTTGATTGATTATGGCTTTGATAACCCCAGGCACCTCATTCTCAGTTAATTGAGGATGTTGATGAGTTTGATATCCTTGCCTATAGGACACACCACATGTAAGGACACTTTTCATTGTGGTCATTTCGATATACTACGACAACTACGAAGTAAGATTCGCCATTTGAGCTTCAAGATTAGCAATTGCCATGTCTTGCTTCTCTAGTACCTAAAATCAAAGAAAGAAAACTAAATCAAATATCAAAAGTAAAATAAACAAAAAAATAGAGGGATTAGCAATTTTACTAATCCCCGGTAACGGCGCCAAAAATTTGATATGGTAAAAACTAACACACAAATTAAACCCTATTAAGATAGTTGTAGTACGCGTAAGTAGGGATCGTTATAGGCCGGGGATTAGTTAGGGATGCTAATTAACACAAATTAAACTGAAAAACTGAAACTAGACTCAAACAACTCAAAACAAGCTAAACTGACTCAAAACACACAAATAAGTTAAATTGACTCAAAACAAGAACTAGAATGTAATTTGGACGAAATTTGAACTAAAAAGATTCAAAACAATGAAAAACAACCAATCTGGATAGATTCTAACCTAAGAACACGAAATAGAAAGGGGGTTTGGTTTTTTACGAATTTAAGACTAAAAGCAAACATATTTAAAGACTTTAAATACTTTGGATGAAATTGGTGATTTAAGGGGTGAATGGCTAGCTAGAGGGTCCTTCTCCACACATGACACATACGCATCCAAATTGATCTCTAGTTATTCTTTCGATAAACCATGAATGACAATGCCCCAAATTAATCGTGAGAAGCACAAATTAACTTTCAGATTTTCCTAAGTTCATTGAATTGGACTCAGTGACGCAACCAAATTATTTTTATCAAGTTCCTTACATGAACAACATAATAAAGATACATATCAAAGATCATTAAGTTCTATGAATATCATAAGCATTGACAAGGCATTCATAACTATGAAATGCATGATACTCCTGCCAAGAATTTACTTAACACAATCATGACTAGTGACTTTTACTACTTGTGAATATAAGTTCATAACGATTAGGTGAAATTCCCTTATATCCTAGCATCAAATCCCTGCATGCAAACTAAGCGTGCACCCTCAATCAACACACAAAAATAAATTATCAATCAAACAGATAAGTAAATTGCATTCACAATTCATGGAATCATAACTGGATATAATCAATTCATATCACATATATGTTCATGGCTTTGAATTCACCTCTAACTAAAACGAAATTAGTTCCACATGTTCATCATAATTGAAAACCAAATTAAACTAAACATTGGACTAAAACTAAGGATAGAAAGATCCCAGAAACGCTCCAGCACTCCAATGGCAAATTTGGCACAATCCTTGGCTGCTAGGCACGACACAAAGGCTCTCATTCTCCTTGCAAGCACATCACAAGTCTTTAGAATCTCTCAGAAACCTGCGACACTCATGTATATTTTTCTCTCTGATTTCTCTATTGCGTGTGTTCTGAAATTAGAGTCAGAAATATGTATTTATAGGCTAGGGTTTCATCACAAAGGTTGTGAAGGAGAAGGATACACAATCCTAAGGAAAAAGGACTAGGAAATTCGGCACAAACCTTCTAGAAAGGGTGTTCTGGCAGATTTCTAGAAGAAAAGGAATAAAAGGTGCGGCACTACTTAAGATCCGGAATAGGGCTTCTAGAATAGGGTATTTAGGTGATTTAATGTGCAATTGATCTCCCCTTGCAGCTGGAATTAAGGTAGGAAAAAATTAGGATAGGATAAGATAAGATAAGGTTAGTTTGGATAAGATAAGGTTGGATAATGTTTTGGATAATGTTCCTTCCTTTTAGCTGATTCCTTATCTTCTTTGTCTTGACTTTATTTTCCTCATCTCTTCAACATATTCCTAGCCTCTTGAACTTGAAAAACATCCATCCACCTTGCTCCATGCATGTGCTATCCATTATTGGCCCAAAACTGCTCCAAAATGCTCCAAAGTGCACTTTCTTGCCAACTTTGTCATTTGAACCTACAAACACACGAAAATAGCTTAAAACACTATAATAAACAGAAACTAGCTATGAAAATGCAAGAAAACAAGCTAACTAAGTCACATAAATATGCTCCTATCACTAAACCTCATGGCCGATTGAGGGTTCACCACCCTAATTATCCCTTAAGGTCCGGGAGACTGGATAATGCCGGAGAATTTATATTGACGATTTTTGATAAAGTATTGCGTGTATTTTGGGTTTATAATTGAACATTGAATTCCCATGTTCACCCCAAAGAGCCTCGCCTAGTGATCATAAAGCGCAATTTAAATGATTGTCCGAATTTTGGTAAATGTACCAAGTTTTCATTTTCTGCCTAGGGCTATGCAATCCTTGTACGCAATTATGTTGGTCCGCCTTAGGGCCCATTGCCACCCAACCTATATGACATTGCAGTTGGTTACTGGGTACGAATGTGACGATTTTCGTATGTACACATTTGGGTGTGCATTCCATGTGCCAAGTTGCGCCACCGTAACGTACCACCATGGGTCCTCAAAGAAGGATGTGTATCTTTTGTCGATCATGATTCTCTTTTACAATATCTCTCTTAGATCCCTTGCATGCGATCTCTTTACCACTCATTTGCGGGTTGTCACTTTAATGAGACGGTGTTCCCGCCGTTAGGGGGAGATAAAAACGTCAATGTTCCTAGAAAATGGTGCTAATTTGCATGGACGTTACCTACTATGTATCATCTCGATCCTCGTATCACACATGTATGATAAGTAAGTGTGATGAAATCTAGATTTCAGAACGTTGCACCAGACACATTCCTCTGATCTAGCTAAAGTGACGAGATCATATACCAGTTGCAAACATGCCTGCAAGGATAGACGTACTTAACGGACGTCGAGTCAACATCCCTGGAGGGTGTGCCTCCCTTGTTGGACGGTTTGGACGCCCTTGTTGGACAATCTGGTACACCGGCGGATAGCCAATCAATCTGTCTTGGCCTGAAGCATGACAAATCATTTAGTTCATAGGATTCACTTCCCTAGAAAAGGAAGATACGGCACAACAATGAATCTAAACTCGATCGTTGTCTCAAATCATTTCCATCTGATGAGATTATTCTGAATTACTCCCGAGACTTAAAGTTCTTGGTCCAGTATACTAGTTTGGATGACCTAAATGAAATTGAAATGAGATTATCATCAATGATGTTTTCACTTATATGGTAGCTACCGACATAAATGAAAAGCGACGATATTGAACTGTGTTCCATTGATTAAGTGACAACATAAAACTGATTGGACAACTAAAGTTACAATCTAGATCAAATTCCTTACCAAAGTGTGTTTTGGACCTGTCGTTCCTACACTGCCCAAGGTAAACCTATTATGTTACAAATGGGAAATGAAGCGTTATGAGATGAATGAAATAGTGCGATATGATGCATGTCTTATGGGTCAAGGTTTCTCTCAAAACGTCATGTGATTGATAGCAGCATTATGAAATGTCGTTAATGTTTTCTCCATGGGGATATAGATACGGAGATTTACATGTAAGTTCCCGAAGAATTACATGAACTGGTTGAAATAGTTCCAAAACCACAGAACACCCTCTTAACTTGTTTGAGGCGTTCACTTACAATCCGACAGGTATGGTATACCCGTCTAAGTGATTATTTGATTAGTTAGGGATATGAAGTATGCCCTTGCGTGTTAAACTATGAAGTCTTATTCCAAATTGCTAGAGTTGTAGTTTATGTCGTTGACATATGTTGATGCACAAAATCAGCGAGGACTTTGGTACAACAGAAAGTGTCAGGTTTATGACCTTCGCTTGGTTGCTTCGATCACTAGTGAAGATAAGTACGTAAATGAATAGGGACAGGGAAGCAAACACAAGATGTACGTGGTTCACCCAGATCGGCTACGTCCACGGAGTAGAGGAGTTCTCATTAATTGTGAAGGGTTTACACAAATACATAGGTTCAAGCTCTCATTTTGTGAGTTCTAGTGAATAGTTTAGTACAAAATGACATTAGAGATTATTGTGGGAGAATGATCCCTATTTATAGATGAGAGTTTCTAGTTTTGTTCTAACATTGACACGTGTCGTGTTGTGATTGGCTTCTGATGTTGACATGTGTCGAGCTGTGATTGGCTTCTGATGTCGACACGTGTCGCATTGTGATTGGCCTCCTGGTTGAAGGGAAGCTCTTCTGGGTCCTTAATGGTATAACGTTGACTGGTGCTTAGTAGTTTCGGGATTGGTCAAGTATGGTACAAACAGTGCTCCCCTAAGTTCCCTAGTGAGTTAAGCTCCTCGGTTGGGGACTTGCAAGATCCAAGCCATTGAGTAATCACGAAACTTCTAAGTACTGAAGTGTGGTATCATTTTCACGTGCCTTATCTGTCTCATATGTAGATGTGGCATCTTCTCTGGAAGTACTTTTCCTCCATCCATGGGTGGTATCTTTAACCGATGAAGATGCACAAGGTAATGTATCAATTTCACTTGAAGCTTACTTGTAGTTTCGGGCTTGGTCAAGTGCGATACAAACCCTATAGTAGGAATCCCCCAAGTCGCCGAGCTAGGAGATCTGCTGAAAGAGGTGACAGACAAGGTAAGCAGTCAAACTTCCAAGCAAGCAACCCAGGATCGGAGGTTCGACTTTGGCTTCCGGTTGATTGTTCTCCTTCTCCTTGTCTCTCATTCAGCTGCCAGGATAAGAAGAAGCAAATGGAGAAGAGATGATATGAGATACTTTTGCTTTTGAAGAAGTAACTTTCCACAGGCTTATTCTTGAACTGTGCTTGAGGGTTTTCTGGTTCCCTTCAGAGTATAAGGCCGACTCAAGAATTTGAGGGTCAAAACAAGTCCATCAAATCTAGAGTACGTTCGACCTTGATGATATGGGATACTTTTGCTGTTGACGGAATAATGAATGTGGTATGGAAATGTGTCGTGCTGTAGTGATCTGTTTCAGCTCACCGTTGAACCTTCTGCTTCAATCTTTTGCATGGCAGAAGTGGTGTGCAACCTTTGCATTTAAATGGTCCTTCAGAACATTCCTTCATAGTGACTCATCCACGCTTGGCAGCTTCAGTGTAAAGAGCCAATATCTGATCAACTGTCATGAGGTATGTGCCGGTGGAATTCATGACCTTGACAGCAGTTGAGGATGAGTTCTCGAGAGCAATGCTAAGTAAGCAACCAGGCAAAGGTCTCAGGCAGTCAGTTCCAAATTGGAGGTTTGATTTCAGGTTCCGACTGACTGCTCTCTTTCTCTTTGTCCTGCAGGTGTGGACAAGGACGAAGACAAGGACAGGAAGAAAGCATGATATGGGATACTCTTGCTTTCGACCCTGATGATATGAGATACTCTTGTTCTTGGTGTGGCTTATTTGCTAAGGTATTATCGGGGGAAATAAAGCTGAGTATTTCGAGAGGTTATGTTGAGGGTGCATTCTCGAATGCGAGAAAGGGTTGAGCATTTTTGCAGGTTTGCCTGTCCGTTGAGGAGGGAGGTCGATGTATATAGGGATTTCCCAATAACAAGTAGTAATGCTATTCCTTTACCCTTCTTGGTCACAATAATGTAGTGGAAGCTGCCAGCTTCACGTGTTTTAACTTTGTCAAAGCACTTTGAAAAAGTGGTATGTGGTATCTGGAAAGTTGATGTTGCGTGTGAAGATTACAGACAAGCTTTATCTAAGGAAATCTGGCTCTCGAAGTTCTAAGAGCTGTGCCTCTTCGATTTTCGAACAAGCAATCCCGTCGGGGATCTGGCTCTCGAGATTCAGAAAGCGGTGCCGCTTCGGTTTTTGAGAAAGTAATTATGTTGGGAGTCTTTTCTCGAATGTGAGTAAAGGTTGGACGTTCTTGCCAGCCTGTCTTGCCACAGAACACGGAGGTCGACACACATAGGGACTTTCCAGTTGTCAAGCAGTGGTTCTGTTCCTTTACCCTGTGGGTAATAGTAGGGTAGCTGGAATTTCGAAATTCTCGTGCCTAAACTTTGTCAGAGATCTTTGGCAAAGTTATATGTGGTACCCGAGGAGTTGATGGTGCGTGTGGAGAGTGGTGATTGAACAGTAAGATTCACGTGCTTTCTACTTCACCAGAAATCTTCGATAGATTGCCCGTAATTTTCGCAAAGCTGAGTGTGCATGTGACAGGTGCTGACGAGGATGAAAAAGCAGGTGCTTCTTTGATTTTTGAGATCGACCTGCGTGGTCTCTGAGCAGCTCAGTTTTCGAGAAAGCAAACGCCTCTTCGATTCCTGAAGCTCCGTCAAGTGCAGATTTTTATAGAGGTTGGCATTAAGTTCCACAGCACACTTGAATCTCCACCAGTAAAAGCTCCCTTCTTGCACTTCTAAGATCTTGATTTGTCTGACCTCTTCCCTCTTCAACACCTTTAAAAATGTCTGGCCCCTCCGACCGTCGTTTTGACTTGAACCTTGGAGAAGAGACAGCCACGCCTTCTCCAGACAACATATGGCGCCCATCCTTCATATCCCCTACTGGTCTTCTTACCGTTGGGGATTCTGTGATGAAGAATGATATGACCGCTGCGGTGATGGCCAGGAACCTTCTCACTCCCAAAGATAATAGACTACTTTCCAAACGGTCTGATAAGTTGGCTGTTAAGGATTCTCTGGCTCTTAGTGTTCAGTGTGCAGGTTCTGTGTCTAATATGGCCCAACGCCTATTTGCTAGAACCCGCCAAGTTGAATCATTGGCTGCTGAAGTGATGAGTCTCAAACAGGAGATTAGAGGGCTCAAGCATGAGAATAAACAGTTGCACCGGCTCGCACATGACTATGCTACAAACATGAAGAGGAAGCTTGACCAGATGAAGGAATCTGATGGTCAGGTTTTACTTGATCATCAGCGGTTTGTGGGTTTGTTCTAAAGGTATTTATTGCCTTCGTCTTCTAGGGCTGTACCGCATAATGAAGCTCCAAATGATCAACCTCCAATGCCTCCTCCTTCTGGGGTTCTTTCCAGTACTGAGGCTCCGGATAACCACCCTCCGGTGCTTTCTCTTTATGGGGCTCTACCGACTGCTGAGACTTCCCCTAAGCAACCTTTGTGAAGGCTCCCTCTTGTTTGTTTATTTTGATTCATGTATATGTACATATTTGTAACTTATCGGGAATATCAATAAACAAGATTTGCTTCATTTCAACATATTGTGTTAAATACACCAAGGCCTTCTTCACTAAGTTCTTTGAATTTTTCCTTTTGTTGAAGCTTTTATGTTGAAACTTTGTGAGTGAAGCATGTAGGTTGAGGTAGTGCTCCCTTAATTTCCCAAGTGAGGAAAACTTCTCGTTTGGAGACTTGAAAAATCCAAGTCACTAAGTGGTCGTGAGACTTCCGAGTATCAAGGTGTAGTAGCATATGGTAGGAGTCCCCCAAGTCTCTGGTCGAGGGAGTTGACGAATGAGGCATTTCCTTTCTAAGTGGTAGCCCAAAACTCATTCTTCATATATATTTGTTATGAAAGTTGTTAGGCCCAAAGAAGAGGAGGCCTAGGCAATTGTTTTTTATTTTTTTGATTTTTTTGATTTTTTTTTTTTGATTTTTTTTTTTTGAATTTTCAAATTTCCAGATTTTTGAATTTTCGAATTTCCGAAAAAATAAAAAATAAAAATAATATATATATATATATATATATATATATTTAAAAGCTCTGTTGGTGAAGCTTTGGTGTTGAAGCTTTGTAGGTGAAGCTTTGAGGTTGAAGCTTTGTTGGGCATCATGAATTGATTTTGCTTCACACTATCTTGATGAAGAGTGTGTGAAGCTTTTATATGTTTTGGTGTTGAAATTTTGTATTGTAGGTGAAGCTTTGGGGTTGAAGCTTGATAGGTGAAGCTTTGGTGTTGAAGCTTTATAGGTGAAGCTTTGGTGTTGAAGCTTTATAGGTGAAGCTTTGGTGTTGAAGGGTTGAAGCTTTATAGGTGAAGCTTTGGTGTTGAAGGGTTGAAGCTTTATAGGTGAAGCTTTGGTGTTGAAGCTTTATAGGTGAAGCTTTGGGGTTGAAGTTTTATAGGTGAAGCTTTTGTTGGCACCATAAATTAATTTTGCTTCACACTATCTTGATGAAGATAGTGCAAAGCTTTTGAGATTGATATTTGTCCTCCATTGATGAAGCTTTTGTTGGCACCATAAATTGATTTTGCTTCACACTATCTTGATGAAGATAGTGCAAAGCTTTTGAGGATTGTAGTTGTGTTCCATTGATGAAGCTTTGTTGAATTTCCCAATTTCCAATTTCCTCTTTTTTTTTTTTGTGTTCCATACTGTTAAGCGAGAGATTGTGATGCAAGCCACATCTTGTAGTAGTCGAAGGTTTGGATGAACCATATAAATTGAATTTGCTTCGAACAGTCTTGATCAAGAGCGTTTGAAGCTTTCTATGAGTTGTAGTGTTTGCATTGTTACAGAGGAGAAATGTCTGAAGCAGATGCAAGAGGGCTGAAGAGCTTGATCTTCGTATACCATGCATTGAAGCCATTGTTGGCTTGCAATAAGACTTTGTTGGTGACTATAGCTCTTGTTAGGCATAAGTGCTCCCCTAGTTGAGTTGTAAACCTTGATGGTTTTTGATTATTTGTGAATGCTAGGAGTTCACATGTACAAGTTGTACCACTCGTCTTCTGGTTAATGGAATGAATGGTAGGTTGCTTTCATCACTTGGTTGGTGGTACGAATGTGAATTCCTTAATCACCTTTCATCACATTTCATCACCTGGTTAGTGACATGAAGGAGAGTACGCGTTGTACATTTCATCACCTGGTTGGTGGCATGAAGGAAAGTACGCGTTGTACATTTCATCACCTGGTTGGTGGCATGAAGATGAGTTCCTTCTTCACATGATTGGTGATAAAGGTGGCAAGTTTCCAAATAATATTAGAGTACGGGTTGTACATTTCATCACCTAGTTGGTGGTACGAAGGTGAGTTCCTTCATCACCTAGTTGGTGAGAATAAGGGCAAGGTGTCGAGGCACATTGTGGCAAATGTCGAATGACACAAAGTGTGTTGAACCCTTTCGAAGCACAGTTGGCTTATGTATGGATGTGTTGGAATGTATGATGTTTATGCATGAATGTGTTGGAATGTATGATGTTTATGTATGAATGTATTGGAATGTATGATGTTTATGTATGAATCTGTTGGAATGTATGATGTTTATGTATGAATGTGTTGGAATGTATGATGTTTATGTATGAATGTGTTGGAATGTATGATGTAGATCCTTTGTATAGTCTTGTTGACACATACTTAGATTTTGTTTTGTATTGGAAACATTTGCATTGAAGCTGCAACACTTAAGTGTTTCATTGCTCAGAATGGAAAAGAGTTTATGGCCGAGTTGGCTAAATCACCTCTTTATTGAATTCATACCAGATGGTCTTTGTTACATAAGATGCCGAACGGCTGTAGCTTAACACTTGTACAATGTGAGTCTATTTGTAATAGTACTTCAAGTGGTCAGCATTCCATGGATGGCCAAGGGTCTTGCCGTCAGAGTTTCTGAGCTTGTAGGAGCCAGGGCGGCTGATGCCGACGACCTCGAACGGTCCATCCCAGTTAGGACTGAGTGTTCCTTCACTCGGGACCCTATCACAGAGTAATCTTTTCTTCAGTACCCAGTCTCCCACTTTGAAAGAGCGAGGTTTGACCCTTGAGTCGTAGTAGTTGGAAATGCGCTGCTTGTAGGCGACATTCCTCAGGTGAGCCTGATTTCTGTGTTCCTCGACTAGATCCAGGTTGAGGGTGAGTTGTTTGTCGTTCTCACTCTACATGTAATTCTGGATTCGGTATGTTGCTTGCTCAAGCTCAACCGGGACAACTGCTTCTGTACCAAAAGCAAGTGAGAATGGAGTTTCTCCTGTGGAAGTCCGATATGAAGTGCGGTATGACCAAAGAACTTGGGGTACGAATTCTGGCCAACAACCTTTAGCTTTGTCCAAGCTAGTTTTCAGAGTGCGCTTGATTATTTTGTTAACGGCCTCGACTTGTCCATTAGACTGAGGATGGGCTGGAGAGGCCAAACATAAGTTGATGTTGAACTTAGAGCAGAACATCTTGAACTTCTTGTTGTCGAACTGCCGCCCATTGTCCGTGACTATCGCATTGGGAATGCCGAATCTACAGAGGATGTTCTTCCATACGAAATCTTCTATTTTTCCCTCAGTAATGGTTGCCAAGGGTTCTACTTCAGCCCACTTTGTGAAGTAGTCAACTGCAACGATTGCATAGCAGACCTTGCCCTTCCCTGCAGGCATTGGGCCGATCAAATCAAGTCCCCATTGGGCCAAGGGCCAAGGGCTGATCATAGGAGTGAGCGGCTCGGGAGGGGAGTAAGGGATAGTTGCGTAGCGTTGACACTTATCACATGAGCGAGATATTCTGATGGCATCTTGGTGGAGTGTTGGCCAATAGTATCCTTGGCGAAAAATCTTGTGTGCTAGGGATCGAGACCGAGCATGATCTCCGCAGACTCCTTCATGTATTTCCCGAAGGACAATTTCCGCCTCCGCAGGTGTAAGGCATCTTAGGTAGGGCAGGGTAAAACCGCGCTTGTAGAGTTGGTCATTAATGATCAGGTAGCGAGCAGACTTGTATCGAATCTGCTTAGCTTGGACTTTGTCATTTGGGAGGGTGCCATGGGCAAGGAATTTATAAATTGGGGTGATCCAACTATCTCCTTGTTGTAAATTGCACACTTCCGCGACCATGGTGCTTGGTGCTGCCAACAATTCGACATGAATATTTCTCCCAATCTTGTCTTCCACTGCCGAGGCGAGGCGGGCCAAAGCGTCTGCATGACTGTTTGCCGCTCGAGAAACTTGGGTGATCTAGTAGTGGAAGTGCTTGAGCAAAAGTCGTGTTTGCGCAAGATATGCTGCCATGGAGCTATCCTTAGCATCAAAGTTGTTCGTGACTTGGTTGACCACTAATTGGGAGTCATTGAAGATATCAATTTGTTTAACTCCAAGATGCTTGGCCAAACGTAAGCCTGCTAGAAGGGCTTCGTATTCGGCCTCGTTGTTCGATGCCTTGAATTTGAAACAAAGAACGTATTCTATCGCCACTTTGTCAGGGGTAGTGAGGACTAATCCTGCTCCGCAGCCCTATTGGTTGGATGAGCCATCAACATACAGACTCCATGCTGGGGTTGTTGATTCTATCTTTTGAGCTTCCGATGGTAATGAAGCTATTGCTTCAGGTGTGGAAGCAATGTCAACAGGATATGTGAAGTCGGCGATGAAATCTGCTACTGCTTGACCCTTTTCGGCTGGTTTTGGTTGGTAAGAGATGTCAAACTCACCCAATGCTATCGCCCATTTGATCATTCGCCCAGACGTGTCAGGACTCTGGAGTATCTGTCGAAGAGGGTGATTGGTAAGCACGATGATGGCGTGTGCTTGGAAATAAGGGCGAAGTTTTCGAGCAAACATGACCAATGCTAGAGCTAATTTCTCAATGTTGGAGTATCGTGTCTCCGCATCTTGTAGGGCCTTGCTAGCATAGTAGACGGGCCGTTCGACACCACTGTCATTTCGAATAAGAACAAAACTGACTGCTGAAGCCGAAACCGATAGATAGATAATGAGAGTGTCACCAACTTCTGGTTTGGAGAGCAGAGGGGCTTTACTCATGTACTCTTTGAGGTTCCTAAATGCCTTGGCACATTCCTCCGTCCATGTAATGTACTTCTTATTTCCCTTGAGTGCTTTGAAGAAATGAGCACATCTGTCTGTGGCCTTAGAAATGAATCTGGTTAAGGCTGCCACCTTGCCAGTAAGGCTTTGGATGTCTTTTGAAGTTACTGGCTCTTTCATGTCGAGGATTGCTTTGATCTTTTTGGGGTTAGCTTCAATGCCTTGTTGGCTAATCATGAAGCCTAAGAATTTGCCAGAGCCCACGCCGAAGGCATATTTGTTGGGGTTCAACCTCATTCGATACCTCTTTAGAATGGTGAAAGTTTCAGATAGGTTGGTGATGTGTTGGTCAGCATGTTTGCTCTTGACTAACATATCATCAACGTAAACTTCCATGCTCTTCCCAATCTGTTCGGCGAACATTGAATTGGCCAGTCTCTGATAAGTTGCTCCTGCATTCTTTAGACCGAAGGGCATGACTTTGTAGGAATATAGTCCCCTGTCAGTAGTGAAGGCTGTGCGTTCTTGGTCTGAGGGGTTCATGAGGATTTGGTTGTATCCTGAATAAGCGTCCATGAAGCTCAAGAGCTCACACTCTGCCGTAGAGTCTATAAGTCTATCAATGAGAGGAAGGGGGAAACTATCATTCGGGCATCCTTTGTTTAGGTTGGTGTAGTCGACACACATTCTCCACAAGACCTTTTGAAGCAGGAGACTTTCCTTGGTCGAATTTTTCTTAACAAGGATAACATTTGCTACCCATGTTAGGTAATT
Organism: Malus domestica; assembly: GCF_042453785.1. NCBI lineage: Eukaryota > Viridiplantae > Streptophyta > Magnoliopsida > Rosales > Rosaceae > Malus > Malus domestica. Next base: position 21,467,956 of record NC_091669.1, read on the forward strand.
GACTTCACGGACGAAGCCTATGTCCTTGAGTTTTTCAACTTCTGCTTTCATCGCCTCGTATCGTTCAACATCATAAGATCTTCGCTTCTGTTTTACTGGTTTGGTCTTAGGATCAATACTCAAGTGGTGACAGATGATATCGGGAGAGATGCCTGGCATATCTTTATATGACCAAGCGAAGACCTCAGCGTTCTCTTGCAAAAAGGAGATTAGCGACAACCGAAGGGGTGGTGACAAAGTGGTGCCAATCTTCACCATGCGATCTGGATGGCCTTTTGAGATAGAGACATTCTCTAACTCTTCAGCGGGTTGTGCTTGCTGGGTGAATGAGTCATCTCAAGGGTCGTCGGGTTGACTATTGCCATCATGAAGATCCGAGTTGGCTTCATCTGGACTGGTCTTTACTACCTGGTTATGTATAGAGAGGGTCTCATTGGGGACAGGCAGGTGTTGTTGCTTAACTGAAGTGTTGTAACATGATCGAGCACTAAGTTGATCTCCCCTGATGTATCCATTGCCGAAAGGGGTTGGAAACTTCATCAACAACATATGTGTGGATACCATGGCCTTGAGATCATTGATGCATATGCGCCCAAAGATGACATTGTATGCCGTCGGGCAATTGACCACCAGGAAGTTAGTGGTAATAGTAGCTGTGTAGGGGCATGTACCAATGGTGACGGGTAAGTGTATACTCCCTAAAGGTTGCACGATATCGCCAGAGAAGCTTATCAGAGGAGAAATCGAGCTATCGAGCAAGTGTTCAGCTACATTAAGTGCCTTGAAAGCTTCGGCAAACATGATATTGATTGAAGCACCTGTGTCTATCAGGATTCGTTTCACATCAAAATTTGCTATGTGAGCCTCCACGATCAGCGGGTCGTTGTGAGGGTAGATGATACCTCTTTCTTCCTCAGGGTAGAAACATATTGGATCCCAGTTAGGCTTTTGATACTTGCCTCCCCTGATGTCTTCCACGTGAAACACTTGATGTCCAGGTCTCAAAGTTCGTTCACTGTTTTTCATGGCCCTATTGGAAGATTCAGACATAGGTGTGCCGCCGCTTATAGAATATATCACATTCACCTGGTGTTGGTTACGGTTATCCCTTGGAGGGTGAAGGAGGAACTGATCAATTTTTCCTTCACGTGCCAAAGCTTCAATATGATCACGGAGGATGACGCACTCCTCACCATCATGGCCATTATACTCGTGGTAGCAGCAAAACATGCCCGTGTTTTTCGTGGACTTGTAATCTGGCTGTCTTGGCTTTGGCTTTGGTATCAGATGAGCTATACTGGGGTATATGGCCGCGCATGTAACGTTCAAAGGTGTGTATGTCTCATACCTCGAGGTAGGGCCTGTCTTGACACGTGATTGGCCCACTGCATTGACTGCCTGGGGACGGGCGTTATTGTGACGATATCCTGAGTTATCGCGATAGTGCCCCTTATTCTTTTTATTAAAATGAGATTGGTGAGGATGGAAATCTTTCCTTTTGCCCTGGGATTGATATGTCTGCTGACTTGGCGAAGCATTAAATGAGGCAGGGGGTGTGCTGCTACCGTTTGGAAGGTTGAGGTCTTCTCATTCGGTTGGATCTGGCCTCCACTCCCTACTTGCTGATAAGGGGTGACTGTAGGGGCTTTCCCTTGATATGTCATTGCCTCGGCGGAGGCATGGTTGTAAGCTTGTGCCATCACCTCAGAGTAAGTCTTCCAAGTGTTGGCATTGATCATGTACTTGAAGAAACAGTCACGTAAGCCTGCCGTGAAGGCCTTGATGGCGGTCCTGTCATCTGCCTGAGCGCAACGAGAATACTCATGGCTGAAGCAGCCAGCATACTTTCGTAATGACTCGTCTGGCTTCTGGCGAATAGTGTACAAGTCATCTACGGAATGCAAGCGATCAGTCTGGAAGATGTGTTGAGAGACAAACAACTTCCTCAACTTTTCAAATGAGTCTACCGTCTCGGGTGGAAGACGGCAATACCAGTTTAAAGCTCCGCCAGAGAGGGTGGAGGGGAAGAGAAGGCACTGTTCTTCATCGGTGTGTCTCCGGTATACCATGGTGGACTCAAAGAGGTTAAGGTGTTCAATCGGGTCTTCCCTTCCAGTATAGAGTTGTAAGTCAAGCTTCTGCTTTGTCTTCGCTTGGAGGGGGGTGTTGAGGATCCTTTTTGTGAGGGGGCCAGGCCTGGGTTGATTCCAGTCAGGTATCTCGGCTTGACGTTCAGCCTTCAACTTGTTTACTTCCTCCAGGAGCTGTAGGACGAGGGGGTCCTGAGTGGAGTCGTGCATCATTGAAGTTTTCTTCCGTAAGTCCCCATCGCCTCTTGGAAGTAGGAAAGTTTGATCAAGATAGCATGATTTTTCCTTGGACTCGTCACACTGACTCCTAGAGTGAGTATGTCGGAACATTTCTGAGTCCCCTGTACCTTCATGTTCTTCTGGGACTTGTTGCCCATTCCCTAGATTAACTGCTGGCCTGGGTCGTGGGAGAGGACCGAGTCTTTCAGAAACTCTTAGGTCATTGATCTTCGAGCTTATGTGGATGGGATTCTCCCGACGTTGCTTTAGGAAGTCTCGACAATCGCGATAGACGGCTTTTGATCCTTCCACTCCTTCTGTGAGAAGGTGCTTTCCTCTACTCCTTCTGCTTCGGGTTGAAGCAGCTGGGTTGAGAGAGGTCTCATGTGGATTATCACATTGATGTGTAGCTCGATCCCTATCAAGGATGTCCGTGTTGGATATCGGTGACCTTCCGTGTTGGGGGGCATTCGGATGATTGTTGACCTCAGCATGGGCGACGAGCTTGTGTGCCTGAGCATGCCTAGCCTCGTGAAGCATCTCGAAAAGTTTTTCATACTGCTCCTGGAGGACCTCGTTCCTTATCACTATCTTGTTGTTCTGAGCTTCTAACTCATCGACTTTAGCTTGAAGAGTAACTCTATTTCCTTCCAGCTTTCGTTGCTTCATACTAGGTCCAATGGGGGTGTCATTCTGTGTGCTATGGCTTCTTTCGCTCCCCATGTTGGAGAGAGATGTTTGGCCCAAAGAAAGTGTACGAGTGGTGGAAACCAGCTTGACAAAGTTGAAGAGAGTGGGAATAAGTGTCGATTTCCCACAGACGGCGCCAAATGTTGATGCACAAAATCAGCGAGGACATTGGTACAACAGAAAGTGTCAGGTTTGTGACCTTCACTTGGTTGCTTCGATCACTAGTGAAGATAAGTACGTAAATGAATAGGGACAGGGAAGCAAACACAAGATGTACGTGGTTCACCCAGATCGGCTACGTCCACGGAGTAGATGAGTTCTCATTAATTGTGAAGGGTTTACACAAATACATAGGTTCAAGCTCTCATTTTGTGAGTTCTAGTGAATAGTTTAGTACAAAATGACATTAGAGATTATTGTGGGAGAATGATCCTTATTTATAGATGAGAGTTTCTAGTTTTGTTCTAACATTGACACGTGTCATGTTGTGATTGGCTTCTGATGTCGACACGTGTCGCATTGTGATTGGCCTTCTGGTTGAAGGGAAGCTCTTCTGGGTCTTTGATGGTATAACGTTGACCGGTGCTCAGTAGTTTTGGGATTGGTCAAGTATGGTACAAACAGTACTGTTGGTACCACACATAATGGGCCTCAGACTTTGATACATTGGGCCTCATTACCCAGCCCATATGATTATGTAAAAGGAGGAGCCCCTTATTCTATAAAAGGGGACTCCTCCCCCTCACAAATGGAACTAAATGAATCCAACAGAGGGCAATACCCTCACAAATACCACAACACTCTCTTTCTCTGGGGACTCCCCCTCACCCTTGTAATCCATACATACAATCAGAGAAATACAATCAGTGTGGACGTAGCCCAAATCTTTGGGTGAACCACGATACATCTTGTGTTATTTATATTTCTTACAGATTCACGGTCGGATTTACGTTGTTCCAAGACCATCTGGTTTTGTGCATCAACATTTGGCGCCGTCTGTGGGAATCGACACGAAAAGCTATGTCGGTTCTCTCTCAAATTTTCATCTCACCACCGTGAGACCCTCACAACCTCCACCGTGAATCTGCAGAAAACCAAAACTCACGGACCGATCACATCATCCGCCTCTTTTTTTTTTCTCTGTCCTCTCTCTCTCCCTCTTTTCGTTCTGAGAACCCATGGCGGAGCCAGAACCAACTGTCGCGTCGCTGATGGACAAGATCTACAGCCACCACTCCTCGTCTTCGTCTGACTCCGACAATGACAAGAAGGCCAAGCACGCTGCCACCATCAAAACCAATCAAAGCTCAGACTTAACCGTTGTTGTTGAGTCACTTGAGAATCTCAATAACCCAGTTCAAACCCTTCTGCAGAAACGAAGATAAAACTCACTGCATGCAAAGACACAAGCTTTAACAAATTCCCACTTCGGAGAGTTCCCAGATCGTGAGAAATGGCGGCTCTCATTCTCAGGATTGCGCATGATGGCTCCGGCGATTTCCGGACTGTGCAGGAGACCATCGACGCCGTCCCTCTCTGCAAAACTCGTCGTACCGTGATTCGCATCGCTTTGGAAATCTGCCGGCAGCCGGTGTGCGTGCCCAAGACGAAGAATTTCATCACGCTCGCGGGCCTAGCTCTGGAGCTCACTGTGCTCACCTAAAACAACACCGTCACCAAGATCGAGCACCACCGTTTCTCTCTCGTCCACCTCTCGTCTAAAGAGAGAGAGAGAGCAAGAAGGTCAGAGAAGATCGCAGAAAACCGTATCAATTATGGCTGCGAGTGCTGTGACGGAGAAGGAAGCACTGACCACACAAGCTCCATATGCTCCTGTCATTTTTTAGAGGAGAGTCAGGAGTGACTTGGAAACCAAACTTCTTAAACCATATATGCCCAGAGCATTGGTTGCTCCAGACACAGACCATCCAATGGGAACAGTCAGCCATCAGCACCGTGACATGAGTGCTCTTCAGCAGCGAGCAGCCAGAGCAGCCCATTTCTGTTCCCGTTTCGCCCTCTGACACTCTGACCATGGTTTTCCAGGCAGATAGAACAATGCGGATGCAACCGGATTGGGGGTAGCAAGCTGTCGAGGAAGAAAATGGCTGAAAGAGCCAGGCCTTGCATGCTGTTTATCTTTTGACTCATTGGGGAAGAAAGTCTCCAACAACATCATTTCCATACCCATCTGTTTTTTTTCACACTCATGATAATTTTGAAAAAGAAAAGATAAGGGAAGAGCCCTTGTCGGTCAAATCCACCAGATCCACACGTGAAAAAGAGATAAGTCTTCACCTAATTCAATTGTTTTTATTATTTAATATTTATGTGATGGTGGAACAATGATGACATCTTTTTATTATTTAATATTTATCAAATGGTACTGGTTATTGTGTGATGGTGGAACAATGATGATATCGTTATTTTATTTTTTGAATGTTTTCCACTAACTGATGGTAGGTTTACAACAGATGCTGAAAGTGGATGTGGGTTGCCACACCCATGCATTTTAAATTATGTTGAAATTATCAACTCAAATCCAAAAGAACTAATCCACTTTTATAACCTAAAACTATGCTATAATACGCATGGCAAGGTTTTACACTTATAAGAAATATACATATTAAATAATTGTTGTTACCATATTTCTTGTACGTATTTACTATATTTATTCATTGTACGCTCATGATTATACTGTCATTTATTGTTAGGAATTATTGAGCAACTAGGTCCACTGATCAACATTATTGCTGCCACGTGCTCGTGGTGATCTCTTGTCTGACCAAATACCCACTTGCTCAGACATTCGCTTATTGGGACACCTATGTGCCTAGACCCAACTCGATGACCCTACGTATTGCCCCGACTCAAAGACCCGAGTTGCGGACCCGATCCGCGGATCCGACACATAGACCCAATATGCAAACCCGACAAGCAGACCCGAGTCATGTCGATATTCAACTCATACTGAGTGCATGTCGACATAAAGTAGATACTTGCAATGAGGAATACCACGAGCCGAGCCGCCTCGTAGCGAGCATAGCCTCTAGCCGAGCCACATCGCAACGAGCATCGCCTCCAGCCGAGCAGTCTCGTAACGTGTGATACCTCTAGCCGAGTATTGCTTTATGTTGAGCATTGCCTTGGGTTGAGTACTGGTTCAAGACATCTAGCCACTTCGGCCCGTACATGGATTGGATTTGAAATCTTCAGCCAAAAGACTCTCTTGACTGAAGACTTGGGGGACTACTGTTGGTACCACACATAATGGGCCTCAGACTTTGATACATTGGGCCTCATTACCCAGCCCATTTGATTATGTAAAAGGAGGAGCCCCTTATTCTATAAAAGGGGACTCCTCCCCCCTCACAAATGGAACTAAATGAATCCAACAGAGGGCAATACCCTCACAAATACCACAACACTCTCTTTCTCTGGGGACTCCCCCTTACCCTTGTAATCCATACATACAATCAGATAAATACAATCAGTGTGGACGTAGCCCAAATCTTGGGGTGAACCACGATACATCTTGTGTTATTTATATTTTTTACAGATTCACGGTCGGATTTACGTTGTTCCAAGACCATCCGGTTTTGTGCATCAACAACATACATCTCATTAAGACTATGGAAGAGCTTAAGAAAACTGCCTCGCACCTAAAGATGGAATTTGAGATGAAGGATCTTAGGAAAACTCGTTTATGCCTTGACCTGAAGTTCAATCATTATTTTGACTGTATTTTAGGCTACCAGTTGAACTACACCGAATGTGTCACCTTTAATTATACCTTTGATCGTCCATACGTTATATGCAAATGAGACCCTTGAAGAGGCTATGGAATCCAAAATTCCATATCTAAGTTCAACTTTGCGCTTCGTTGTACTTAGCTCATTGTATTTAGACATGACATCTCCTTTGCTGTTGATCTTGGTAAAGATGCAGCACCGCACCTACACGCATCCACTGAATTGGTATTAAAGACCACCCTGAAGGTACTACATGGGCAAATCCCAACGCATCTCAACGGATCTAACCCCCCTAATCCTCGAAATGATGCTTGCCTTGTTTATTATATTGATGCATGTTACTTATCAAACCCCCACAAGGCAAAATCCCAAAATGGTTATGTCTTTACCGTTAGGGATATCACAATATCTTGGAGGTCCATGATATGACCTTAGTTGCGAAATCTTCGAATCATTCCAAGACTCACCTTACTTCACTATGCCACAAGTGAGGCATAGTTAGGAGTTCTGATTGAGCATATTCGAAGTACTTGCTGTGTTTTCATCCATCGTTGAGTCCCAACGACAATCCATGAAGATTATGCCGCATGTATCAACCCGACCAAGCTATGATACATTAACGAAGTCAACGCCAAGACATATTGCGTCCACATCTACATCTGCTAAGCATCAGGATATTGAAGTCATGCAAGCTGATCCCAGACAACCTTGCCAACCTCTACACGACACCACTGCCGAAGTCAACCTTCCAGAAGCTTGTCCGAGGAATTGGTATGCCTAACTATTTATATGCAATGCTTGTAGTTCTCATTTCGAAGTTATGTCAAACTCAGGAGGAGTATCCAGAAGTATACTCACTTGATCTTAATGTACTCTTTTTCCCTACGATTAGAAGCATTTTTCCCACTACCTAACTAGGTTTTAATGAGGCACCCATCCTGGGTTATCATACCCTTGTGAGCCATTCTACTTGTGTCCAAAAGACGTATAGTTTTGACTTAATGCAACTTCTCACTTTTCTCCTTAGACTATGGGTTTTTCTCCCACCTTGGGTTTTACCATAGCGAGGTTTTGTGAGTTTTACTTTTTAAGCATTCTACCGTTGATTTGAGACTCGCATTCGCTCATTGTGCCGACAACTTCATCAATTGTACTTGCTTGATCATTGAAGACCTGATGCGCCATTTACTTGAGTATTTACAACTAAAGGGGGAGTGTTGCAGTTCTATTAGATTAAGAATGTGATTGTGTAAATCCTAGTAGATATGGGAATGTATCTTATATTCCTATTAAGAATAGATTGCCTATTGCATGTTGTAATCCTAAAGGGAAAGGTTTTTACCTATCCTACTACTATAAATAAAGGCACAATGGGGTGGAATAGAACACACCCGCAATTACACATCTCTGTTTCTCTCTACTATTGCCACACATTCCCTTTCTCCTTGGCCTCCATAATTGTTCAATAAATTATGCCTACAACAAAAATACTATTTTTCTTTTTGGCCACTTACTTTTAAAGGAATATAAAGTTACAAGATATGTTTGTAGAAATGAGTCTCTTCAAATCTAAAAAATAATATAGATATGTTGCAGGAATATGTTGAAGAATATGCTGGAAGTTAGGATGTTGGATGTTCGACAGCTAGAAGTCACTTTAAAGAGAAAAAGAATTAGCCAAAAAAATAATATTAAAAAAACAAAGAGTAATCAAATGAAAGCACAACAAACGACGCCGTGCTATTCATCTTCTTCAAGTAGCCATGTTGCGTTTGCAACTTCCATATTCAGCAAAAAAATTTCCAAATTCTAGTAGATCTTACACAAAATGACACCCAATTACTACCTTAGGCGTGCCTCAACCTATGTCTAGGTGAGTTTTCGCCTACTCCACTAGGCAAAGTTGATTTCACCGAAGCCCCGCCTCCTAAGCTACCTACGCACGCCTCGGGGCACATTTTTTAAAACACTGATACCTAATTAGGTGTTGTGGTGTAATTAGTTATTTGGTAGCGTCCTTAGATTTAGTATGGAGGCTTTGATATGCATGCAAAATTGGTTGAGGCGGCAATGACATTATTACTTTAGAGGATAATGCACATTCGGTTGACCATATTGAGTTCTATAAGGGTGTGTTTGTTGCACTGGACTATTTCGGACTCAACTAGCTTCAAGGACTAAGCTGGACGGGCTTAGAATAGACTAAACTAGACTAACTTAGTGAAGTGTTTGGTGCACTGTCAGACTAAGACGTTGGGTTGACTTCTAGTTCTAATTCAATTCATAGCATTCCAATTAACTACCAATTTCCCTTATATCTTCAACATCAATATGTAAAACGCAATTAACATTGGCCTAACATACTAACTCTTTCTATCGAATTCAAATCACTTAGAGAAACCTCATAACTAATATGCAAATTGATCACAACATCTTGGATTCATGGAATTAAATCCAACGATAAACTACAAATTTTTCAAGAATTCGCAACGAATACTGAAACAAATCAACCAAATTCTTATTCACAATGACTGCTAATTGAACCAAATCAAAATTCTAAACTTGTGTTCAAATTCTAATTAGCAAGACAAATTAACCAAATTACAAACTTAAAACCAAACAAATTACAACAGATAGAGGGAGAGTTGATGAGGGAGACGAACCGTGAAATTTACTAGAGCGAGTAGGGGATTGCTATAATCCACCACCATGTTTTCCTTTATGTGGTTACTATCGCCGATGCTGCTTCTGTTGCTACTGCTCGCTTTGCCCTTCTTCATCTTCCTTGCAATTTTCCAACTCGATCTTCTCTCCGCTTAGCTCTCAGAACTTCCAAATGACAACCTTTGTCACAGCCCGTCCTGAAATTTATTTATCGTGGATGTGAAATGACGGAAATGCTCTTAAAGGCTATTAAGGTACGTGTGACATGTTATTCGAATAAATGTATACTCTTATAAGTTCTTGGAAAATTTAATTAAGTAGATTAAATGGTATGCAAATTGTGTGGTTAGGGACCTAAAGGAATTGGATTGTGATTGTTTTGGGTGGACCACACACATACGGGACAAGCCATCTCTCCTACCCGTGCCCTCTCTCTCTTCTCCCTCGCAGTTCTCTTCCTCTCTCCCTTTCGAACTTGTACGGACGAGGACCAAAACCCTCAAATCTTCACGGATCAACGTCAAAAAGGTGAGTTTCTTCATCCTTGCAACCTCCTGAGTCGATTGGTACTAGTTTTAGAATTGGAAACCCTCGAAATCACGTGAAATCCGAACCCCAGTTTCATGTCACTGTTCATGCACACGTGAAATGTTGATTTTCAGGGAATTTGAAGCTCACAGGGAGCTTAGTGAGGTCCCAAGGAAGCTCGGAGTACTTAGTTTGAAGGTTTTGGACGTCGAGATCGTAGGGTTCGAAGTTGGCCGATTTTCTTGGATTTTCTTCGGTGAGATTTCGTATGTTTTTTAGCCTTAAAGTAGTATAACGTGATTCTACATGCTTAGGGCTTCATTTTGATGTAAAGTTTGTAAAAAAATGGTTGAGAATTGACAGAGAATAAGGAGATTGAAAAATCTCTAGTTTTCCGACGCTGGCGAAACCAGTCCGACGACTGGAGGAAGAAGATGACGCGCGTGGGGGCACGTGGGTCCGTGCCCCTCCCGGCACTTGGGGGCGCGTGCAACATCGAATTTTTTTTCTAAAAATACCTCGACGTCCGTGACGTCGAGTAGGTCACTGTGGTATATTCATATACCCAATTTGAGCATCATATGAGAAGTTATTACGTATTGTTGGTTATGTGCTTAAAATAACGTTTTTATAGTTGTTTCGCATATAGGTGATACCTATCCCGAGGACGAGCGTATTCAAGGGCGTCACGGGGGTTACGACCCTTCTACTTACCAGTGAGTGGGCAGTATTTTCTGTATTTACTTATACCCTATTGATTTTTCCCAGAAATTGAATTTAAATGAAAGTATGTTTTAAAATGCCATGCATGCATATTATATGAAATATATGAATTGGTATTTGATGCATATATGTGAAATGGTGTTGTGGACGCACAGGTGAGTATCAGGTGAGTTTTATGTTGTTCATATGGTGAATTGATGATGTGAATTGTGTTGAGAGCTCATAACCTACACCCCTGGTGTTAGTGCTTATATTATTCACCCCGCACCACACGCTCACCTTGGATCCAAGTAGGTGCATGTCGTACAGACCATTAGAGGGTTCCGACATGTCGTACATACCATTAGAGGTGGTTCCGACTTATAGGAGATCTTAGATTATTATATAGCTATTGATGAGAGAAGCACTAGAGCGTATTCTTACACCATTCTTATCGTACAGACTACTTTAGGTAGTTCCGATTTATGTGCAGAGTAGCGTCGTACAGGTCACAGTGGGTACTCCGGTTGGATTGGATATTGAGCTATAGAATTAACCGTACAAGACAGCTGCAGGGTCTCTGGTTGATTCATTATTTCACCTGTTATATTGATGCATTCTTATTCTGTTGTTGACATTTATAACATGGCATACTTTCTGGTTTTCGATAAAGATTGGTGAATTGAGATATTTGAAGAATTATATGCATATTATGTTGTTTTCTGGGAAAGTATACAAGTTTTACAGTGAGGGGTTAGAAATGTTATTAAATGAAATGTTTTTGAAAAGTTTTGTTTTACTGACCCACTCAATCTTGTTTTGCACCCTTCCAGATTCTAGTTAGCAGCGTTGGTGGCCCACGAGGATTCCCACGGCGTACTGACAGACTACATAAATGTAGGACTCACCTTTGGGTGTTGTAATTTAGTTATAGTCCTACTTGACTACACCTAGTACTTATGCTCTGAATATGTTTGTTTCACGCTTAAACTCACTCTAGTATGTTAGTTGGTTATTATTGCTAGTAGATGGATTTTATTCCTTCATAATTCTTTTATCTTTTACTTCCGCGTCGCACTTTTGGTTACATCACGCTCACGTGACGGCCAGCACGCCTTGATTCTAAGATCGGGGTGTGTCAACCTTCACTTCTTCTCTATTGATCTCACCGACCGATTTGGAGCTTTTCGTATTTGAGTTTTTGTTTTAAAGTTTTTCCAAATGGTGAGGAACTGAGATGCACACAATGGAAGGGGCAAAGTGAGGAAGAGAAGTAGATGAGAAGGGTGAAGTGAAGGAGAGAGGTCTTAATAGTCTATTAAATTTTGGATGGTCTGGCTAAGACTGGCTAGCAAAGCATTTAGTCGAGGCGAGTCCTCTTTAATCTCATTAAAGCTAGTAACCATTACTAACAAAACAAGACTACACTCACTACTAATCCTAGCCAGTCTAGTGAAACTTAACGTGGCCAAACAAACACGCCTAAAAGTGTTGACTCAGGTAAGTAAATCATTTCAAGCAAAAGAACTTTTGAAATTTGTACCAGGTGGAATACCCTACAATAAAAACTTAAAAGCAATTGTACTGACTAGCCAACATACTAGTCAACTGAGTACAGATTGTTAGAATACCATAAGCATATAAATCAAACAAACTTAAAAGGTTAAAACTTAACAATGTGAACTTAAATTAAGTTTTAGTCTTAGTACTTGAGTTAAGTTCACTTAATTAATAAAGTGTCAATACTAGCAAACCCTACAATGTTTAGTTCCAACAAGGTTATAAATAAGGCTTTGTAAAGTATGAACACAAGGAAGTTTTTGGCTGGAAAAACCTACATTTGTGTTAAAAAACCAGGGACTCTCCACTGAGTCCAATCCACTAGTGTAAACAAAGGTTCATACAACGATCCATACAAAGCTAAATTCCTATAACCCTATCTACAAAGTAGCTTTACCTTTGTGCAACATTGCTTTACACAAGACATATTCCTTCGGTCTTCACGAAGTGGCAGCTTCTCCTGAGCTCATCACCTTGTGGCACCGAGATAAACACAATTAATGATGTGATATGATTTTATGATATGACCATGAGATTTGGATTCAACTGACTAGTCAGGTTCTCCAGTCAAACAATTGAAGAAGAACCTAACACGAATCCGAAAGATTGGTCTATGAAGGATATGAGAACTTAGGTTCAGACCAAAAGCTTAATGCAAAACCATTAAAACAATACAACCCTAATATGCAATGGTTGGGTGTTTGTGCATGAGATGGTTTTGTGGCTTGGGTTTTGGTTTAGAAGCTTAAGAGGTAGCTCTAGGCTAAATGCACTCTTTTTCTGAAAATCTAAAAAACCTAACCAAGAAACAAATGAGACCTTGAAAACCCTTATAATGGAAGAAATGGTTGTTTCAGACAAGGGGAACAAAGAGACACGTGTCACGAGCCAAAGAGACCTTCCCAGATCAAGGGTGAGAGATCCATGCATAGGAAAATGTGTCAGATGGCCCATGTGAGCTGTCTTATTTTGCATGCCTAGACGGCTAGAAAACAGACGAAACTTCTGACTAGACAACTACACTAGACAAAAGGAATTCTGGAAAAAATAAGCCTAACATGCATATGCAAATGTATGATTCAAACCTTTTATAGTGAAGATGGCTGGTGCTTTAACAGGTTCAATCCCCAGTAGTAATTCCAGATTAACATTGCACCCTAATTCTAAACTATGAGCATGTGTGGTACCAAATACAAGATTTGACAAGGGGAGCTAAACAATAAAACTAGTATTTAACAATCTCCCCCTTTGGCTTTTCTTAACAAAATAATCCCAAACCTATAACTAATTCACACATCACCCGTACTCAAGAAACCAAGCTAAGACAAGAGAGGAGCAAGTAACAGCTCCTGCAACAACACAAATTTCTCGACAAGAAACAAGTGAGGTTTGTTATGGGTTATGAGATTAAAACAACATAGTAAGCTCAAGTGATACCAACATGTGTATATTCCAAAACACAATTTAAAAGATGCATGTTTACAATTTTTAAATTGGTTGATATTTTTCTCCCCCATTTTGTCATGGTAAGATAAAGGAAGAAAGTGATAAACAGATAAGCACAAAAACTTGTAAGGAATAACAATTAAGAGACTATGCAAATTTGGAACACCAAATGAACTTAAAAATAGGTACGATTATCAGTACTAAATAAGTCAGATATTTAGCAAATTAAGCTCAAAAGTTCTAAGTAGCATGAAGGAACAACAACAAAAACAAATGTAGCAAGGTATTTGCATATTAAACCCCTTATAGGTGCTCCCCTATAAACCTAGAACTCCTCTGATTGTGATGAGTCATCTGAGCAGATAGAAGATCCAGCAACAATGACATCTTTAACAGGAACATCTCCAAGGCATGGATCATGACTAAGACGTTTTTCATCTTCATCTTTATAAGAGGAATATGTGAACCTAATGTACTTGCCCTTCAAAGTAGGAGTGGAAGAGAAATGCTAGTGAACATTGATGGACACTCCCTTTCCTTTAGTAGAGTAGATAATAACCATCTTGGCAGCAACGGTACTAGAATGGCTAGAAGAAGCAGCGGTGTGATTGGATACAAATGATAGATCCATATGGCGATGAAGGACAAGCTTTGGACGTCGCAAAGAAGGCTTAGGGACAAATGAAGAAGGATTCAAAGAGGTTTTACCTAGAGATGGTAAGGAGAATGAGTTATTGACAAGTGGTGAAGATGTTAATTGATCAACTAGAGACTTAAAATCAACAAATTGCTTTCTAAGAGAGTTGATTTTAGACTCAAGATATGTTATTTTCCTGTCATGGGAGACAGTTGATGGCGGGACTGGTTAAGCTACGACACATATGACATTACTGAGATTCATCATATTTCTGTCAAGGTCCTTAGTGGTTCTAGGACACAGATTATCAGGACATTTTTGAACACCAGCAAGCTCACGTAACAGAGTGATCAGATAAGGGTGAATGGTAGACCCTCTTTGGTGGGTTCCAGCACACTTGAACTTCGACAAAATAGACTTGAAAATCAGAAAGCCAAAAGGCATATCATAGTGAGTGAACATGGCAAATAATACTCTGGCTGACTCAAGGGTAGGGTTGCCATTGTTTGATGTACCTAGAACATTTCTATGGATAAAGTCAGACCAAATCTTATAGAAGGGTTTGAGGCGAGACTTTGAGACTTGAGCTTTAACAAAAGGAATAGACAAATCAACATAAGCCTCATGATAATAGGCACTCAGGTCATACTTACTGGTTGCAACATTAAACTTCGATGACACTGAGGCAGATGACGGGTCAAGAACAAGGACCATAAAAATAACAGATGGGTTAAAGGCAACCATGACACCACAAACATAAACAAGATCACCAAACTTAGGAAAAGTTGACCAAATGTTAGAGTAAAACTCTTGAACCATAGACAAATTGAAATTTAAAGGAGGCGAGTTTACCCTATGAAGTATGTATTGTTCAATTAAGTCATCAGAGCGGATAGTGTCAGCCAAAAGAAAATCATCCCAGACGATTCGTCGTTCAGGCATAACCTTTCATGCAGCCATCGTAGAGAAGAAATTTTTGGCTTGAGTGGAAGAAAAGATGGGAACTTAGTCATTAGATGTACATCCTGACGAATTCCTCGCAGTCTGAGATTGAGTAGAACGACAAGATGGCTGAGCACGGGCAAAAGCAGTGTCACCGGCCATTGATAGAGAAAATTTCCAGTGAAATAGATTAAGAGTTTGAGACATGAGGGAAATAGAACTCAAAGCAAATGGCACAAAAAGAGGTATCGTAAAAACCTTGATGTGGTAGATGAGGTTAAAACCCAGGACACTATGAAGATAACTAAGTCGTGCGATGAAAACTAATGAATGAGATGCATTAGGTAAAAACAGACATGCAAAGACAGGAATGCCCTTAATGAACCTTACCTTTCTAATTAAGACACTTGACTAGTCAGAATGTTGAACAAAACCACTACTAAACTACATTGGCGCAACAAGTTGTAACCAAGAGAGAAGATGGCACACACACAAAAGAAAAAAAAACTACGGTGACAAACCTAGTACCATTTGAGCTACAACCAACTAGGATCCACAAAGAAAATCCAAGTACAAACATATTCAATAACCAAGCTTCCAAGACAAATTTAACTTTTATTTTTTGACAAAGTAAGTACATTTGAAAAGAAACATGCAATGCAATACTTCAAGAACAAATCTTTAGAGTCACACAAGTATAGCACAACATAGATAAACACTTGTTCATACCACATTCATGATGTGTCAAGGTATGGGAAAAGGATTGATGGTAGACAGCTAAAATCAAAGTTTCATGTAACTAAGCAAAGAATTAATTCAAAGGCTAACCAAACTTTTAATAACCCATTGAGAATAAGTCACAATCCTTGCAACATAAATTGAGCCAATATCTAAACACAAAACTACTCACAATAAAGAACCCAGCCTAATAAAACTTTTAAGTTGGCAAAGGTGATATGGAGCACATGACCATTGATAGGATTGATGAGAATTGTATTTGGACAATCCAAGACACATTTTGAGTCCTTAAGATAAGGAAAAATGAATTGAATGTTCATGACATTGCATGAGATAACATTATTGAGAATTTTTTAATTTTCTCTTATCCCCTTTTGGAATTTTGAGAACTTTGCTCATGAATGTAGAGATTGAAGCTCTGAAATATGATTTTACTTTTGAGATGGTTTGAGCACAATGAATGACAAACCAGGTGGTGTTTCGCACTGGAAAAGACACTTAGCCTAATTTATAGAGAAGAAGTATCACTACACCTCAATCTAGACCAAAGTATGCCTAACCCATAAATCAACAAGAGCTTTTGTCAAATAAGACAAAGATTTTTTAGAAGCTATTAGCCATAATAGCGAGAACCTTTGACATCATAAAGGAAGAATTAATCAAGGTTAATCTACAAAATGCCAAAATGTCAAACAGTTAAGAAATGCACAAGGTGACAAACAGACTTAACTGACAAGTTCATTGACAAGACAAACACAACAACAGGAAAAGTAAACATGCAGAAGAATAACAAAATGGAAGCAAAGCTACTCAAGTTGTTCAGTCAAAAGCACAGAACTCAACAGACCATTGAAGATTTTTGTGTCTTTGATTTTCCAAGAGTTATGAAGTTCACAGCTAGCTGTTTCTCACATGGCATCAAGTTTATATCAAAATCAAAGACATTTCCTCATAAAAATCTCCTAAGAGCAAGATATTTGTTCTTAAGACCTTTGAAGCTTAAATAATTTACAACACTCAACCAAACAACTAGTGCATAAACTTGATCAGAATGTACATCAAGAGGCAAATTAAGATTATCAAAATAAGGAACAAGCCACGATGCAAAGATGTAAATAAACAAGGCACATGCAGAAATTCCATTCATAAGAGAGAGAAAAGCATACCTTGGTGAAGTGGCCATGATGCAAAGATGTAAATAAACAAGGTACATGCCAAAATTCCACTCATAAGTGACAAAGAAGCATACATTGGTGAAGTGATACATTTAGCATCCAAAGTGAGGGGCAGCTCATCACGAAATAGAGTTGGAGATTGAAGTTTCAAATTTCATTCTCTAGATGATGGACTTTGACAAAAAAATAGGGCAATATTCCCCAAAGTGAAATACAAGAGAATGTCTTCTTAAGATGCTAGGTTCACACAAAAAGCATTCAGAGATGAAGTCTTGTAATTTTCCACATTAGACCTTTTGCTTAAAAGTATATGTGTTCCAACCTAAGCAATCATCACACTTCGAGAGGCAACAATTGTATAGCAATTTTCCTTTGATATTGGAACTACCAACATGTTCTTCCCACGTTTATCAACAATTCTGCAACTCGTCTTGGAAAAGCAAATTTCATTAGCAACTTCGTTACAGAGTTAACTAATACTAAGGAGATTAGTTGACAAACCAGCCACATAGCAGATATCATCAAGCATAGGAAGTCCATAAATCTAAACTACTCATTTTCCAACATTCTCACCCGTGTCTCCTCCACCAAACTCAATCATACCACTTTTGAATGGTACAAGAGATAAAAAAAAAATATCTTGGTAACCTGTCATATGATGAGAACAACCACTGTCGAGGTGCCAGGTGTCTAGGCTAGAGGATGATGTTGAACTTTGAGCAAACAAACACTTCCCAAATCCACGTTAAAAGCCACTTGAACTTGTCTTGACATTTCTTGAGCTCGAAGAATTAACAATATTGGACATTCTGTTGACTTCTATGGTTAAATGATCCACTTGTTCCTTTAGATCATTTTTCCTTTCCAGATGCAATTTTCTACACATAGGTCTAATGTGGCCAAGGTCTCCACAATGATGACATTTAGGAACAAATCTAGACCCTGAAGTAGATCAACCAAATGAGATATAATAGATAATTCCTTAGAAGCATGCAAGTTCACACCCATGGAACTTGAGCTGCTTTCATCACAAGCAACCATATCATCACCTTCAAACTGATTTCCTGCAACGAATACACTTTATGATGAGTCATCACCCATAGACAGACAGTTTAACTTGCAAGTAGCCTCATTCAATTTAGAAGTCAACTTCAAATTAGCTTCCTGATACAATTCATTATTTTCCTGCAGCAAATGAATTTGTTGAAGCAAACTTTCATGCGATATCATTAAACTTTGAACATGATCTTCAAGAAAGGCAATTAGGCCATCATTTTCATCATCATCACCATAGAATGAGCCTTTTTCATTTAGCATGTGAAGTTCAGTCTCTAACTGTGTGACTTTGCCACTCAGTTCAGTTCTAACTAGATGGAGAGACTCAACCTCTTCTTGTTAGTTTGCAAATGACTAGGTTTTGAACTTTTGAATTTGTTTGAATGTTGATAGTTGTAATAATGCCAATTTTCTAATGGGCCTATAAGTGAGGCACAAATCAAAACTAAAACCATTTGAAACTAAATTGCACCGAACCCATTCGAACCAAAATGAATTTCGATTTCAGTTTCACCTTAAAACAGAACCAAACCGAGCTCACTCCTTTTTTGTTACTTGGGATTGAGGAGCGATTTTTCAGTGCGCCAAGAACACGACCTGGTACACAAAGTGTAATAATATAGTTGACTGGAAACTTGAAGAAAAAAATTTCAACCAATTGTATTATGACACTTGATGTTCTAGACATTGTTCCTAGCACACTAGAAAACTTCTCAGAGTTGAGGGCCTCAAGCCTCATGGCACATGAAAGTTACATGTGAGGGATTATAAATTTGTGGAATGTGTCATTTATTGGTGTACATTAGACATTAATAGTGTTTTGGCTTTTTACTGACCATTTTTTCTAATAATATGACGAATAATACATTTGAGTACTCACTAGTGAGTATTCACTTTTTAATTTAGTAGGTAAACAAGTGTTTTTAATGCAAATTCATAGGATTTTACCACCTAGCATAACTAGAGTTGTTATTCATTGTTTTAAGTGTTTTTAGAGTGTTTTGGAGTGTTTTAGTGTATCTTTGACAAAAAATACGAAAATTTGACAAAAAAATAGAAAAAGTTTTGAAAAACCCAAAAAGAGTCGTTTTAGAGTCGTTTTTGTGTGTTTATGTCTTAGGGTACCTTCCAACACAATGATGAGGATTTGGTTTTTAATTGCATGACTGTTAAAGAAAGTTACAAACATGGGTGGAAGTTTGATATGCTCTTTGGTTTATGCTTGGTTATAGTTGTCGTTTACGAATTCACATGTAATCACAAAAGAAGAAAAAAATCAATTTTTGTAACATGCTGGAAGGAAGGAACTCAAACTAACGCTACAACCTTGAGAGACTTGAGCCTAAAACTTTATTTGGAGAGTTATTAATCTATGATGTTTTTGTTTTCTACAGTCATTGCATGATCTCATTATTCTCTGCTAGGTTGCTACTTAGAATGCGTTTTATCACTTTAGTTCCAAATACTATAACTCATGCCTGTTTCATTCAAAACTTAAAATTGAATGCATAACATATAACAAGATGAAGTTGTTTAGTAGTTACCACCAGAGCCAAAAAGCCTTCATCCCATGCATTTGTTTTGTAGGTTTAACCCCTTTGAGCCTTATTTAGCCTATTTTCTTTGTTAGCCACATTATCCCGACCTAGCCTAGAATAGGACTATCCATACCCTTATTCTTAAAGTATAGTGAAGCATGACTTAGAGGGAGTTCCTTTTGATCAAACATATTGCAGAAATCAAGTGTGGGGGAAGGGTAGAAAGAAAAAAAAACAAAAGAGAAAAAAAAAAAGCAAAAATCGTGAAAAGAGAAAGAAAGAAAAAAAGTTGTGAAATAAGTGAGAAAGAACTCACAAGTATTGGTTGTTGAAGAAAGGGTCCAAAAAGTTTGAATATGACCCTAGGTGTACGAAATCCCCTTAGTGTTTCAAGTTATTTGCTGCATTCAAGAGTGAATTCTAAGTTGATTTCATTGCTTTGCTTACTATTGCTTTAAGAACGTTTGTTTTTCCTTACCATTCTTTGTTAGCCAATACCCTTAGCCCCGTTACAACCCTTAGACTTCTATCTTGGGTGTTATGTGTTTCAATATGTGGAGTTTGGGATTGGTATGAGCATATGGTATCCCTGGTTCTCGCGTCTAAGTAGTAGCATTTCGTTCATGAGATCATATATATATACACATGCATTAATAATTCCAGAAAGTGCTTTCTTTGCTTAAAACATATGTGAGTGGCTAGTCTACATGTTTACATCAGTCTTCTCACATATACCTAGTATAGGGAGTGTAGTTAGAAAATCTATGTGAAAATAGAGTGTATATCCGGTGAGGAATTGAGGGAATTCTCTAAGGCATATTACTACCTTCAAAATGTTGTTTTAATTGATTAAATGCGAGCTAGGGAGTGGTGACTGTGATTAAGTATGCGCTCGAGGGTAAGGATAGCTAAAATCTATGTGAGTAGTGATTTTTAACATGTCATGTTTCATTGGAAATCCCTGAGGCAAACGTTGGAAGGTTTAGGTTTTATTTTATTTGTTTTGTTTCCTTTGTTTTGCTCGAGGACTAGCAAAAGCTAAGTGTGGGGGAATTTGATGGGAGCATATTTATGCAACTTAGTTAGCTTGTTTTCTTGCATTTTCATAGTTAGTTTGTGTTTATTATAGTGATTTAAGCTATGTTTGTAGGTCTAATTGGCAAAGTTGGCAAGAAAGTGCATTTTGAAGCATTTTAGAGCACTTTTGGGCTGAATTGGATTGCATGCATGTGGAGCACAAGGAATGGACGTTTTTGAAGATCAAGTGAAGCTAGAAACGTGTTAAAGAGATGGAGAAATCAATTCAAGACTTGGAAGATGAATAATCAGCTGCAAGGGCACCTAAAACCCTTCTAGAAGGCCTATATCTTCTCTTATACATGTGCTGCACCCACCTTTCTAGAAGCCCTAGAAAGGTGGCGCCCCAAACTCTTCTAGAAGGTCAAAAATTAGCCAAAACACACTCTTTCTAGAAGCCCTACAAAAGTGGCGCCCCAAACCCTTCTAGAAACCCTAAATCTGCACAAACCCTAGTTCTTTTCCCCCTTGGATTGAGGCCCAAGCCTTGGCCGAAAATCCTAAGCCTTTTCCCATCAGAATTTGTCAAAACCCTAAGCTATAAATATGTGTTTTCAGCCATAATTTCGCACCACCACCCCCCATATAATTCTACACCCCTTTCAGCCACAAAAACACCACCCCTACCATTCAGAAACACATCCACCCGCACCATATACACAATTTTACAACCTTTTGCTGCAATTTTGGAGAAGAATGAGTCTTGTCGTGCCTTCCATTGATGAAGAATGCCCTTGTGCATAAGCCATCTGCAACCATGGGAGTTCTAAGAGTTCTTTCTTCCCTCATTTTAGTTTCAATGTTTATTTCAATTTGCTTTTCAATTGCTGTGAACATGTGTAACTAAGTTTTTCTTAGTTAGAGGTGAATTCAAAGCCATAGACGTATGTTTAATATGAATTGATTCCTTTCAGTTATTGTTTCGTAAAACATGAATGTGATTTACTTAGCTATTTGATTGATAACTTATTATTGTGTGTTGAATAAGGATGCATACTGATGTGAAAATTATCTCGACACACAAATTAAACCCTATTGAATATGTAATTGTAGTATTAAGTAAGTAGGGATCGTTCTAAACTGGGGATTAACTAGGGCTGCTAATCTACTTATATTAAACTCTAAGCCACTAAACTAGACTTAAAAACACAAAACTAGACTCTATAGACTCTAAACTGACCTAAAACAAACAAATCAGCAAAACTAACTTAAAAAGACTCAAAACAGGTTCTAAGGACTATTTGGATGAAATTAACACTAGTGAAACTTAAAACACTAATTAGGACAGATTAAAACACCTTTTTAACTAATCTAAGACACTTAATTGAAAGGGGGGTTGATCTGGACGAATTTGATTAAACTAAACAGATTGGAAACTAAAGCAAACTAGGTATGAAATTGGGTGAATTGAATGGTGAAATAGGTTAGTTAGAGGATCCTTCTCCACACATAAACATATGCAACATAAATCGATTTCCAGTATTGTTTCTTTCAACCATGAACGACAATGCCCCAAATTAATCATGAATGCACAAATCAACTCTCAGATTTCCCTAAATTCATTGAATTGAATAGACAACGCATCGCAACCAAATTATTCTCATCAAGTTCCCTATATGAACAACATGATAGAGATACATTCAAAGTTCATTTAAGTTCCATGGAAATCATAAGCATTGACAAGACAATTATAACTATGAACTACATAATACCCTTGCCAAGAATCTACTTAACACGATTGTGACTAACAATCTCCACAACTTGTAATTATAAGTTCCTAACGATTAGGTGAAAGTCCCTTATAATTTAGCATCAGATTCATGTATGCAAACTAAGTATCCATCCTTAATCAACACACAAGAATAAGTTATCAATCAAATAGATAAGTAAATCACATTCATGTTTTACGAAACAATAACTAAAAGGAATCAATTCATATTAACATATGTCCATGGCTTCGAATTCACCACTAACTAATAAGAACTTAGTTACACATGTTCACAGCAATTGAAAAGCAAATTGAAATAAACATTGAAACTAAAACGAGGGAAGAAAGAACTCTTAGAACTCCCAAGAATGCAGGTGGCTTATGCACAAGGTCCTCTTTCATCAATGGAATGCACGGTAAGGGTCCTTCTTCTCCAAAATTGCAGCAAAGGGTTGTAGAATGGTGAATATGGTGCAGCAGGTTATGTTTCTAAATGGTAAGGGGGTGGTTGACAAAATTGTGGCTGAAAACACGTATTTATAGCCTAGGGTTTTAACAAATTCTGATGGGAAAAGGCTTAGGATTTTCGGCAAAGGCTTGGGCCTCAATCCAAGGGGGAAAAGAACTAGAGTTTGTGCAGATTTTAGGGTTTCTAGAAGGGTTTGGGGTGCCACTTTTGTAGGGAATTCTAGAAACAATGTTATGTGGCTGATTTCTAGAAGAACAAGCCTAAAAACATGCAGCACCAATGTAGGAAAAGATAAGGCCTTCTAGAAAGGTTTCTAGGTGATTTAAATTATAAATTAACTCCCTCTTGCAGCAGGAATTAAGTTAGGAAAAGATTAGGATATTTATAGGAGCATATTTATGCGACTTAGTTGGCTTGTTCTTGTGCATTTATGTCGTGTTTCCTTAGTTATTTTAATGTTTAAAGTCATTTTCATGTGTTTTCAGATTTTAAGGACAAAGTAGGCAAGAAGATGCATTTTGGAGCATTTTGGAGCAAAATGGAGCTTGGAATGCATGTCACATATTTGGAACCAAGGTTTGGACGAAATTGAAGACTTAAAGAGGTTAAGAATGTGAAGAATTAGTGTACAAAGGATCATGAATTCAGCCACAAAAGAACAAGAGCATCCTTGTCGTGCAATCCACATTGCATTCCCTTTGGATTCCCATGCATGCTTAATCATCCTTGTCCCCTAAAATATTTCTGATTTCATGCCCCAATACACTCAATTATCACACTCAATTGCTGCATACCTCTTGTTCCCTTCACCCATCTGATTTCACACAACTTTCACAACCATTCCATGCACCAATTGATGCTCCATCATCCACATTTGGGATCCAATGCCTTGTGCAACACTTGTTGCTGCACCTTTAACTAATTTCTGAAACATTTCACCTCCCCTTTTCATTTCCATGCAATGAACACAATCATTCATACTCCCTAGCTGAAATACCACTCCATTTTACCCTCCATACTTTGCATCATTGCTCCATTTTCATCCTTGGACCATTGCACACCACAAATTCACCCTCCTTGCTGTGCATTTCCCCACTGCCTAATCTGATTCTCTAGGGTTTTTAGGGCCTATATATACATGTTTACAACCCTTGGCAAAAGGTTGAACCTCCCATATTCATCATTCATGCAGAAAATTCGTCCATACTCACCCTAGGCAGCAAAACACCCCAAAAACACCATTCTAGTGCCCAGAAAACATAACAGCCACTCCACCTTATTCCACCATCTTTGCCGAGTTCTCTACCACCCTCCAACCATCAAACACTCCTCCACACTCACCCTAAACCTTTCCATACCATTCCTCATCCATTCTACACCATAAAACTACCCAAAACCTGTCCATAACCCAATCTTCCGCAAGCAAGGGAAATGAGGAATCTTGGATGCACTTGCTGCCAAGTTGGAGCATTCTAGGTGTTTTCTTTCTTTGGATTTTAATGTCTAATTCATGTAATCTTTGTTTTGCTTTAAGTATGATAGGCTAATTTCGTTTTTGGCTAAGGGTGTATTCAAAACCATGATTATATATGCGAAATGAGTTGATTACTTCCAGTTATTGTTACATAAGTCGTGAATACAATTTGCTTAACCATTTGATTTAGAACTTATTCTTGTATGTTGATTGAGAGTGCACGCTTAATTTGCATGCTTGAATTTGATGCTAGGATATAAATTTGTTTCACCTAATCGTTATGAATTTATATTCGTAAGTAGTGAAGGTCGCTAGTCACGATCGTGTTAAGTAGATTCCTGGCAAGAGTATCATGCTTTTCATAGTTACGAATGCCTTGTCGATGCTTATGATTTCCAAAGAACGTAATGATTCTAACTTGTGTCTTTATCATGCTGTTCATATAAAGAACTTGTTAGGAATAATTTGTTTGCGATGCATATTCATCCAATTCAATGATCCTAGGGAAATCTGAAGGTTAATTTAAGCAGACCTAATTAACTTGGAGTGTTGAGGTTCATAACTTATTGAATTGATAACTGGAAATTGATTTACGTTGCATATATTTCATGTGTGGAGAAGAACCCCTTAGCCATTCCATCATCCATTGATTCTTCATAACTTTGTATTACAATCTGTTTCTCTTACAATCTGCCATTTAAGTTTATTTTTGTCCAAATCAAATCCCCGTCCAAATCAAATCCCCAATTATTTTGAATTCCTATATTAATTGGAAAGTGTGTTGGTTTATGTTTTTAGGTGTTTTAGGTCACTAGGAAACCAAAATTCGTCCAAGTTGAGTTAGAGTCCCAAAACTGCCCAGAAAGTGGTTTTTAGGCAGTTTTGAGTGTTTGGTTGCTGTTTTGATTCTTTTGGTTCGTTTTAGTATTTTAACGTGAGTTTTGCATTCTTTGAGTCTAATCTAGTGCTTTAAACTTTGTTTTTACATTTCTATGTCAGTTTTCAAGAGTTTAGCAATCCCTCCTAATCCCCGGTCTAGAACGATCCCTATTTACATACTTTGCTACAATTGATAAAAAGAGGGTTTAATTTTGTGTGTTAACTTATTTTTCACATCAAATTTTGGCGCCGTTGCCGGGGATTAGCAACTTTGCTAATTTCTTGGATTGTTTTCTTTCGAGTTATTGTATTTTGTTTAAGTTTCTGTTTAAGTTACTGATTTGTTTTGTTTTCTTTGTTTTTAGGTACTAGTGCATGACTCGAAGTTCCCGACCTGTTCGTGAGCACATTTTGGACTTTGACGATAACTTCGAGAGAACTTTGAGAAGAAGGAGGAAACAACAGCACAAGGAGGATCCCACGGCACAAGTGGGTGGAGAAGCGCAAGGTATAAGCATGGACAACCGTACGCTCAAGGAGCTTGCCGCCTCGGGTTTGGATAATGCCGCACCATTGTGTATCCAATATCCCATGGCTGCCCAAGGTAAAACCGAAGAGTTCGAGTTAAAGTCAAGTTTGCTCCACCACATTCCAAAGTTCCATGGGCTGTCCATGGAGGATCTGAACAAACATTTGAAAGAATTTGAAGTGGTGTGCTCAAGTATGACTCCGGTTACCGTTGACGGAAGTATTTTAAAGATGAAGGCTTTTCCGTTCTCTTTAATGGACAAAGCCAAGGATTGGTTGTACAAGTTGGCTCCCGGTACAGTTACATCTTGGGAGAGTATGAAGAGGGCGTTTCTGGAGAAGTTTTTCCCAACTTCTCGCATCATTCTTCTTCGTAAAAAAATAAGTGGAATTCAACAAGATGAAGGTGAGTCTTTTCCTACATATTATGAACGATTTAAATCACTTGTTGCTTCTTGTCCACAGCATCAGATGGAGGAATTGCTTTTGCAATACTTCTACGAAGGGCTCCTACCACTAGAACGTCAAATGCTCGATGCCTCGGCGGGTGGAGCATTGGTAGACAAAACGCCCATGGCTGCAAAAATCTTGATTGCTAATCAAGCGTTGAACGCTCAACAATACGAATGTGTAGGCCAAAGAGGACCCCCACGGCAACAAGTGCATGAGGTAAGTTCCACTTCCAATATTCAATCTCAGTTAGCTAATCTTACTTCTCTTATTTCACAGATGGGCGAGGGAATGAAGATTCAAGGACCCATGGTGTGTGGCGTATGTTCTATCCAAGGACATGCATCAGAAAAGTGTCCTCAACTCATTGAGAATGGTGGATGGGAGAGCGCTAATGCCATTGGGTTTCAAAGCCAAAATCAGCCAAGACATGATCCATATTCCAACATGTATAATCCGGGGTGGAGAGACCATCCAAACTTCAAATGGAGAGTGCCACAACAAGCCCAACCACAAGGAGGCTTTAGGCAACAACCCCCGGGCTTCTACAACAAACCATACGCACCCCCTCAAGTCCAACCACAATCTGCCCCAAATACTTCAGGTAATGCTTTGGATAATGATACACTTGTTAAGTTACTAACCACTTTGATTAATGGGCAGGAAAATCAAAACAAAAGGGTGGACCAACTAGAGAAACAAATGGGACAGATTGCTGAGGTTGTTGGACAGATTCGAGACCAAGGAAGGCTTCCTAGTTCTACCATTCCAAATCCAAAAGGAGGGTTTGAATCAGCCAAAGCAATCACCCTAAGAAGTGGTAAGGAGGTTGGGGCAGGTTCTTCATCAAAAACAGGTCACAAAGAGGATGAAAAACTTCAATTTGAAGAAGAGGAAGCAAGCCCACTCACGGCAAAGGTGGGAGCACATTTGCCGCAAGTTTCTAATGTCCCCAATCTGTCCAAATCGGCCAATAAAGATAAGAATGTGTCAAATTTGGTTCCTACTAATGTTTTTCCTTCGAATGCTCCTTTTCCTAGTAAGTTTATGCAAACAAAGAAGGAGGAAGCTGAAAATGACATCCTTGAGACATTTAGGAAAGTTCAAGTAAACATACCTTTGTTGGATGCAATCAAGCAAGTCCCGAGGTACGCCAAGTTTTTGAAGGAGTTGTGCACCACTAAGAAGAGGATGGCGACTAAGGAAGTGGTAAAGGTAGGTGAGAATGTCTCCGCCATCTTGCAACGCAAACTACCCCCCAAATGCAAAGATCCGGGTAGCTTTACAATTCCGTGCGTCATTGGTAACACTCGTTTCAAATCTGCCATGCTAGATTTAGGAGCCTCTATAAATGTTATGCCATACTCCATTTATGTATCTATGAACTTAAGTGAGTTGAAACATGATGGTGTAATCATACAATTGGCCGATAGATCTAACGCTTATCCAAAAGGAGTGTTGGAAGACGTTTTGGTGCAGGTTGATCATTTAGTCTTCCCAGCAGATTTTTATGTGCTCGAAATGGATGAATCAGATCATGCTCCTTCATTGCCCATCCTCCTTGGAAGGCCATTCATGAAGACGGCCCGGACAAAGATTGACGTGTATAGTGGAACGTTGTCCATGGAATTTGATGGGGAAGTTGTTAATTTTAATCTTTCTGATTCCATTAAGTACCCTAGTGAGAACCATTCATGTTTCTCTATTGATATAATTGACTCTTTGGCGCAGGGATATCTTGAAGATTTGAATGACGATGCACTTGAAAAAGTCATTACACGAGGAATGGAACTCACAACCAAGGGGGCAGATTCTAGGGCAACCCACGGCATACATGGACTAGGCCATGCCGTGCCCCCTAGTGATGAAATTTTTGAGTTGGTTGCTGCCCTTGAGTCACTACCTAAGCATGGTGGTAAGTCTCCTAACTTTGATTCCATTCCAATTTCGACTAACAAGTTGCTTCCATCCATCGTTCAGGCACATATACTTGATCTCAAACCCCTACCAAGCCATTTGAAGTACATCTTTTTTGGGGTAAACGAGACACTACCTGCCATCATCTCCTCATCCCTCACGGCACAAGAAGAGGAGAAACTAGTTCGAGTTTTGAAGGAGTTCAAATCTGCCCTAGGTTGGACATTGGCCGATATTAAAGGTATAAGCCCTACGACTTGTATGCATCACATATTTCTTGAGGAGGGGGCCAAACCAACTAGAGAGGCTCAACGCCGTCTTAACCCTCCGATGATGGAAGTGGTGAAAAAGGAGATAATCAAACTTCTAGATTGTGGGGTGATTTATCCCATCTCCGATAGCCGTTGGGTTTCACCTATCCAATGTGTACCCAAGAAATCTGGAGTGACGGTTGTGGAGAATGTGGAGAATGATCTTGTGCCCACACGGATTCAAACTGGTTGGCGAGTGTGCATTGATTATAGGAAGCTAAACGCAACCACAAGGAAAGATCACTTCCCATTACCGTTCCTAGATCAAATGCTCGAAAGGTTAGCAGGTCATTCCTTTTATTGCTTTCTTGATGGATACTCCGGTTATAATCAGATTGTTATTGCCCCAGATGATCAAGAAAAGACCACTTTTACTTGTCCTTTTGGAACGTTTGCATATCAACGCATGCCATTCGGTTTGTGCAATGCTCCTACCACGTTTCAAAGGTGTATGGTTAACATCTTTTCTGATTATGTTGAGAGAATTATTGAGATATTCATGGATGATTTTAGTGTGTTTGGTAATTCATTTGATAATTGCTTGGATAATCTCACTTTAATCTTGAAACGTTGTGTTGAAACAAACCTTGTGTTAAATTGGGAGAAATGCCATTTTATGGTTAAACAAGGTATTGTTTTGGGTCATATTATCTCTGAACGTGGAATTGAAGTTGATAAGTCTAAAATAGATCTTGTACGCTACTTACCCTCTCCCACTTCGGTGAGAGAGGTTCGTTCTTTCCTTGGTCATGCAGGATTCTATAGACGATTTATCAAGGATTTTTCCAAGATTGCACAACCCCTATGTCGTCTCCTACAAAAGGATGTGTCATTTGAGTTCAACGAGGCATGTGAGAAGGCATTCAAGCATCTCAAGGAGCTCCTCACCACGGCACCCATCATAACTCCCCCGGATTGGTCCATTCCCTTTGAATTGATGTGTGATGCATCGGATTATGCACTTGGCGCTGTTTTGGGTCAAAGAAAAAATAAACAGCCACATGTTATTTATTATGCTTCACGCACTTTGAATGATGCTCAGTTGAATTATTCTACAACCGAAAAAGAACTTTTGGCGGTTGTATTTGCTTTAGATAAATTTAGATCATATCTAATTGGTACTAAAGTTATTGTTTTCACTGACCATGCAGCCTTGAAGTACTTGTTCACCAAGAAAGAAGCTAAACCTAGACTCATTCGTTGGATGCTTCTACTTCAAGAGTTTGACATCGAAATCAAGGACAAGAAGGGGAATGATAATGTTGTTGCCGACCACCTAAGCAGGTTGGTGCGTGAAGAAGAGGATCTTCCCATCTCTAAAACATTTCCGGATGAACAACTCTTGTTCATTCAGGTAAGTGCTCCTTGGTACGCAGATTTGGTGAATTATTTGGTGACTAAACAAGTTCCTAGCACCCTAAACAAATTCCAACGTGATAAACTTAAAAAGGATGCTAAATTTTATGTTTGGGATGACCCATACTTGTGGAAATATTATTCAGATCAGGTTATAAGAAGATGTGTGCATGAATCAGATTTTCACTCAATTTTAAGTTTTTGTCACACATATGCATGTGGGGGTCACTTTGGCACCCAAAGGACAGCTTTTAAGGTTCTTGAATGTGGTTTTTATTGGCCTACTTTGTTTAAAGATGCTAGAACCTTTTGTTTAACATGTGATCGATGCCAAAGGACAAGTAATATTGGCCAAAAAGATCAAATGCCGCAGGTACCCATCTTTGTTGTTGAAATCTTTGATGTTTGGGGTATCGATTTTATGGGTCCTTTTCCTTCATCTTTTGGTTTCACTTACATATTACTTGCCGTTGATTATGTTTCCAAGTGGGTGGAAGCGAAAGCCACTCGAACTAACAATTCTAAAGTTGTGGCAGATTTTGTGAAAACTAATATCTTTTCTAGGTTTGGGATGCCTAGGGTGCTAATCAGTGATGGCGGGTCTCATTTTTGCAACCGTACCATTGAGGCATTACTCAAGAAGTACCATGTGACGCATAAGGTCTCCACACCTTACCACCCCCAAACCAATGGCCAAGCCGAGGTGTCGAATCGTGAGATCAAACAGATTTTGGAGAAGACCGTTGGGCCAAATAGAAAAGATTGGAGCTTACGGTTGGATGATGCATTATGGGCGTATCGAACGGCTTACAAAACCCCCATTGGTATGTCTCCTTTTCGACTTGTGTATGGCAAGCCTTGCCATCTTCCCGTGGAATTAGAACATAGAGCTCATTGGGCCATCAAGACCTTCAATTTGAATGTGGACCAAGCTGGAATTCATCGAAAGCTTCAATTGAGTGAACTTGATGAGATAAGGCATGAAGCTTATGAGAATGCTAGAATTTACAAAGAGAAGACCACGGCATTCCATGATAAGATGCTTCGAGGCAAGACTTTCGAAATTAGGCAGAAAGTGTTGTTGTTCAATTCCCATCTTCGTCTATTCCCTGGTAAGTTACGTTCCAAGTGGGTTGGCCCGTTTGTTGTTACTAATCTTTTTGTACATGGTGCAGTCCAAATTAAGAGCTTGAGAACCGGGCAAGAATTCAAGGTGAATGGACATCGCTTGAAGCCGTACTACGAGCACTTTGTGGAGCATGTTGTGGAGGAGATCCCACTGCATGCCGTGGGTTCCCATGAGGGTTGATCAATGTGGCATCGTCCGGCTGGAAGACGTTAAAGCAAGCGCTTCAAGGGAGGCAACCCATTTATTTTGCTTGATTGTTAATATTTTTGCTTGTTTAATTATTTTTGGGGTATGACTTTCTATTTTGAAACATTAACAAATATGCAAAGGATTTTAACATTAAACTTCATGGAAATGAACAGGAAACTGGGAAATAAAGAAACACAGCATAAGACATGAGGGAGCCTTCACAATGGCTGCTTGGGAGAAGTCTCAGTAGTCGGCAGAATCTCAGCAGTCGGTGGAGCCACAGATGAAGGAGGTACCGGAGGTTGATCATTTGGAGCTTCACTACGCGGTACAGCCTCAGAAGACGATGGCAAATGCTGTTGGAACAAACCTACAAACCTCCAATGATCAAGTAAAATCTGACCATCAGATTCATGCAGCTGGTCAATTTTCCTCTTCATATTTGTGGCATAATTGTGTGCAAGCTTGTGCAATTGTTTATTTTCATGCTTGAGTCCTCTAATCTCCTCTTTGAGACTCAGTATTTCAGCCGCCAACGATTCAACGTGACGGGTTCCAGCAAATAGGCGTTGGGCCATGTTGGACATAGAACCCGCACACTGCACGCTAAGAGCCAGAGACTCCTTAACCGCCAATTCATTAGACCGTCTAGCGAGCAGTCTGTTATCTCTGGGGGTGACAAGGTTCCGGGCCACCACCGCAGCGGTCATGTCATTTTTCATCACCGAATCCCCAATGGTGAGAGGACTAGTAGGGGATATGAAGGACGGACGCCATATGTTGTCTGGAGAAGGAGGGGCTGCTCCTTCACCAAGGTTCAAGTCAAAACGACGGTCAGAAGGGCCAGACATTTTTCAGAGGTGTTAAAGAAAGAGGAGATCGGACAAGTCAAGATCGTAGAAGTGCAAAACGGGAGTTTTTACAGGCAGAAATTCAAGAGTGCTTTGAACGTCCTTCATACCTCTATAAAAATCAGCACGCGATGGGATTTCAGAGATCGAAGAGGTGAGCTCAGAAATCGAAGAAGCCATTCAGAGATCGAAGAGGCGCCAGCTTTCTCAAAAGTTGGGCTTGCTCACAAACCACCAATTCCAGATATCAAAGAGTGTCAGCTTTCTCAGCCTCGTCAGCACCCATCACACGCAACTCAGCTTTGCGAAAATCACGAGCAGTCTGTCGAAGCGTCGATTCCAACCATCTGTCTCTCTCAGCCTCGTCAGCACTTGTCACATGCAATCTCTGCCCTCAACGAATCTCAGAACTCGAAGCGTAAATTCCGGATATTAAAGAGGCTTCGGCTTTATCGAGACGTGTCAGCATCTGTCAAATTGCACATCTGCGTTGCGTAAATCACGCGCAATCTGTCGAAAATTTCTGGAGAAGCGGAATGCACGTGAAAACTACTGTTAAATTATCCCAGGCTGGCCGACGCGAGTAATGGAACAATGCCTTCCTAGCCATTAAGAAAATTCTATAAATGTTGAACTTCAAAGTGAAGCAGCCTCACCCAACTTTCAGCCTCACTTAACCCTTCATCCTCTCTGAAATGGCTTTCCAACAAACCCTCTCGAGTCACTCTGTATTTCTCATCCCCTGGGATATCCCTGCAAACAACCCATCCAGAGCACAAGTATTTCATATCATAAAGGTTGAGAGCACGAGTATCTCATATCATGCTTTCTCCCTGTCCTTTCTTCAGCCAGCACCTGCTCTCGAGTACTCATCACCTTGTGCTTTCTCTTCGTCTCTCACGTATAAGGGAAGTGAAGATGATACCTCGAAGCATGTGGAGACAATGTGCTGATTCATCCTCAACTAGGGACAAGGAGAAAGAAAGCAAGAGGTGGGCACTTGGAAAGATTGAAGAAAGAAACAGACCAACACCTTTACCTCGTGCCTGCCCGTCGTGCAGAAGAAACAAGCAGAGAAGAATGCAGCTTGCACAATCAACCCAGCAGAAGGAATCTGAGATGAAGAACTAGAGAAGCTGCCACATCTGCTTGGAGAACAAATAAGGAATTGCAACATCACCAAAGAGCAAAGCTTCGCCGTACAATTCCAATCCAGTTCAAGATCAAAGCTGTGGAAAGTCAACAAGATCAACTATCTCTAAAACCAGATTTGCGTTCTTAAACTCTACTCTGTCTGGTTTTTACTTTGCCATATTTGTCATGTTTATTTGTCGTTTGTTATTTGCTTGTTTTTGGTGTGAGTATATGCTTGAAACATTGAGGACAATGTTCGATTTAAGTGTGGGGGAATTGGTAACTATTGTTTTGCATGAAAATTCGTAGAAAATTATCACCCATTACTTCTAGTGTTGTTCCTTGCTATTTAAGTGTTTTTAAGCTGTTTTGGAGTGTTTCAGTATGTTTTGACATAAAAATCCGAAAATTTCATAAAAATTTGAAAAACTTGTTTTGAAAAACCCAAAAAGAGTTGTTTTTGTTTGTTTATTTTGTGTCTTAGGGTACCTTCCAACACAATGATGAGGATTTGGTCTTTAATTACATGACTGTTAAAGAAAATTATAAACATGGATGAAAGTTTGATATGCTCTTTGGTTTATACTTGGTTGTAGTTATAATTTATGAATTCACATGCAATCATAAAGGAAAAATTAGTTTTTGTAACATGCTTGAAGGAAGGAACTCAAACAAACGCTACAACCTTGTGAGACTTGAGCCTAAACGTTATTTGGAGAGTTGATAATCTGTGTATTATTGTTTTCTAAGTCGTTGCATGATCTCATTATTCTTTGTTTGGTTACTACTTAGAAGGCGTTTCATCATTTAGTTCCAAATGCTAGAACTCATGCCCATTTCATTCAAAGCATGATATTGATTTGCATAACACATATTCAAGATGAAGTTGTGTAGTTACCACCACCAAAGCCAAATTGCCGTGTATCCTACTTCATAATATGTTTAAGTTAACCCCATTGAGCCTTGTTAGCCTACGTTCTTTGTTAACCCACGTTATCCTCACCTAGCCTAGATTAGGACCATCCATACCCTTGTTCTTAAAGCATAGTAAAGCATGATTCAAATTGAATTCCTTTTGATTATGTATGGCAGAAAATAAGTGTGGGGGAATTTGTTTCTCATGTAAGTAGTGTGCCATAGGCACGGGTGGAAAGAAAGAAAAAAAAGAAAAGTGTGAAAAGTATATGAAAAAAAATAAAAAAGTTGAAAAGATGTGAAAAAGAGTCCTAAAGTATTGTTTGTTGAAGAAGGGGTCCAAAACTTTGAATTCGGCCCTAATTATTGCTTGAATCTTCCCGTCGTGTTTAAAAGTTGATTTCTGCAATCTAAGTGAATTCTAAGTTTCAAGTTCATTACTTTGCTTGCTATTGCTTTAAGAACGTTTGTTATCCCTATCCTTCATTTGTTAGCCAACACCCCAAGCCCATTACAACCTTTGACTTCAATCTTGAGTGTTATGTGTTTCAATTTGTGGAGTTTGAATTTGGTATGAGCATATGGTGTCACTGGTTCTCGCATCTAAGTAGTAGCATTCCATTCATGAGATCATATCTAAACATGCTTATTAACTCCAGAAATTGCTTTCTTTGTGATACATATATGTGAGCATTCGTTTTCATATCTACATCAATCTTCTCACATATAACTAGTATAGGGTGTGTAGTCAGAAAATCAGAGTGACAATTGAGTGCATATCTTGTAAGGAATTGAGTGAATTCTCTAAGGCATGTTACTACATTCAAAACATTTTTTTAAATTGCTTAAATGTGAACTAGTAAGTAGTGACTATGATTAAGTATGTGCTTAAGTGTAGAGATGACTCAAATCTGTGGGGATGATAATCTTTAACATGTCATGTGCATTGGAAATCCCTGAGGCAAATGTTGGAAGGTTTAGGTTGTGTTGTATTCGTTTCGTTTCGTTTTATTTCTTTGTTTGCTCGAGGACTAGCAAAAGCTAAGTGTAGGGGAATTTGATAGGAGCATATTTATGCGACTTAGTTGGCTTGTTCTTGTGCATTTATGTCGTGTTTCCTTAGTTATTTTAATGTTTAAAGTCATTTTCATGTGTTTTCAGATTTTAAGGACAAAGTAGGCAAGAAGATGCATTTTGGAGCATTTTGGAGCAAAATGGAGCTTGGAATGCATGTCACATATTTGGAACCAAGGTTTGGACGAAATTGAAGAGTTAAAGAGGTTAAGAATGTGAAGAATTAGTGTACAAAGGATCATGAATTCAGCCACAAAAGAACAAGAGCATCCTTGCCGTGCAATCCACATTGCATTCCCTTTGGATTCCCATGCATGCTTAATCATCCTTGTCCCCTAAAATATTTCTGATTTCATGCCCCAATACACTCAATTATCACACTCAATTGCTGCATACCTCTTGTTCCCTTCACCCATCTAATTTCACACAACTTTCACAACCATTCCATGCACCGATTGATGCTCCATCATCCACATTTGGGATCCAATGCCTTGTGCAACACATGTTGCTGCACCTTTAACTAATTTCTGAAACATTTCACCTCCCCTTTTCATTTCCATGCAATGAACACAATCATTCATGCTCCCTAGCTGAAATACCACTCCATTTTACCCTCCATACTTTGCATCATTGCTCCATTTTCATCCTTGGACCATTGCACACCACAAATTCACCCTCCTTGCTGTGCATTTCCCCACTGACTAATCTGATTCTCTAGGGTTTTTGGGGCCTATATATACATGTTTACAACCCTTGGCAAAAGGTTGAACCTCCCATATTCATCATTCATGCAGAAAATTCGTCCATACTCACCCTAGGCAGCAAAACACCCCAAAAACACCATTCTAGTGCCCAGAAAACATAACAGCCACTCCACCTTATTCCACCATCTTTGCCGAGTTCTTTACCACCCTCCAACCATCAAACACTCCTCCACACTCACCCTAAATCTTTGCATACCATTCCCCATCCATTCTACACCATAAAACTACCCAAAACCTGTCCATAACCCAATCTGCCGCAAGCAAGGGAAAGGAGGAATCTTGGATGCACTTGCTGCCAAGTTGGAGCATTCTAGGTGTTTTCTTTCTTTGGATTTTAATGTCTAATTCATGTAATCTTTGTTTTGCTTTAAGTATGATTGGCTAATTTCGTTTTTGGCTAAGGGTGTATTCAAAACCATGATTATATATGCGAAATGAGTTGATTACTTCCAGTTATTGTTACATAAGTCGTGAATACAATTTGCTTAACCATTTGATTTAGAACTTATTCTTGTATGTTGATTGAGAGTGCACGCTTAATTTGCATGCTTGAATTTGATGCTAGGATATAAATTTGTTTCACCTAATCGTTATGAATTTATATTCGTAAGTAGTGAAGGTCGCTAGTCACGATTGTGTTAAGTAGATTCCTGGCAAGAGTATCATGCTTTTCATAGTTACGAATGCCTTGTCAATGCTTATGATTTCCAAAGAACGTAATGATTCTAACTTGTGTCTTTATCATGCTGTTCATATAAAGAACTTGTTAGGAATAATTTGTTTGCGATGCATATTCATCCAATTCAATGATCCTAGGGAAATCTGAAGGTTAATTTAAGCAGACCTAATTAACTTGGAGTGTTGAGGTTCATAACTTATTGAATTGATAACTGGAAATTGATTTACGTTACATATATTTCATGTGTGGAGAAGAACCCCTTAGCCATTCCATCATCCATTGATTCTTCATAACTTTGTATTACAATCTGTTTCTCTTACAATCTGCCATTTAAGTTTATTTTCGTCCAAATCAAATCCCCAATTATTTTGAATTCCTAGATTAATTGGAAAGTGTGTTGGTTTATGTTTTTAGGTGTTTTAGGTCACTAGGAAACCAAAATTCGTCCAAGTTGAGTTAGAGTCCCAAAACTGCCCAGAAAGTGGTTTTTAGGCAGTTTTGAGTGTTTGGTTGCTGTTTTGATTCTTTTGGTTCGTTTTAGTATTTTAACGTGAGTTTTGCATTCTTTGAGTCTAATCTAGTGCTTTAAACTTTGTTTTTACATTTCTAAGTCAGTTTTCAAGAGTTTAGCAATCCCTCCTAATCCCCGGTCTAGAACGATCCCTATTTACATACTTTGCTACAATTGATAAAAAGAGGGTTTAATTTTGTGTGTTAACTTATTTTTCACATCAGATATGATAGGATAAGATAAGGTTGGATAAGATTTTGGATAATATCTCCTTCTTTTGAGCTGATTCCTTATCTTGTTTGTCTTGGATTAATTTCTTTAACTCTTTAGCACATTCCTAGCCTCTCTTGAACTTCAAATTCGTCCATTCCTTGTGCTCTATATGTAAGCTATCCATTCTTGGCCCAAAACTG
Organism: Malus domestica; assembly: GCF_042453785.1. Lineage (NCBI taxonomy): Eukaryota > Viridiplantae > Streptophyta > Magnoliopsida > Rosales > Rosaceae > Malus > Malus domestica. Next base: position 21,505,521 of record NC_091669.1, read on the forward strand.
CTCCAAAATGCTCCAAATTACACTTTCTTGCCAATTTTGTCATTTGGACCTATAAACACACGAAAATAGCTTAAAACACTATAATAAACACAAACAAACTATGAAAATGCAAGAAGACAAACTAACTAAGTCGCATAAATATGCTCCTATCACATACTTAGTTTTCATGCATGAATCTAATGCTAAATTATAAGGGACTTTCACCTAATCGTTAGGAACTTATAATTACAAGTAGTGGAGATTGTTAGTGACAATCATGTTAAGTAGATTCTTGGCAAGAGTATCATGCAGTTCATAGTTATAATTGCCTTGTCAATGCCTATGATTTCCTTGGAACTTAATGATCTTTGAATGTATCTCTATCATGATGTTCATATAGAGAACTTGAGAAGAATAATTTGGTTGCGATGCGTTGTCCATTCAATTCAATGAATTTAGGGAAATCTGAGAGTTGATTAGTGCATTCACAATTAATTTGGGGCATTGTCATTCATGGTTTAAAGAAACAATACTAGAAATCGATTTATGTTGTATATGTTTATGTGTGGAGAAGGACCCTCTAACTAGCTTTTCACCCTTGAATTCACCTTAATTTCGTTTTAACTTACTTTGTTTGCTGCAATTTATTTAGTTTTATCAAATTCGCCAAAAAACCCCCTTAGTTCTTCTTTGGTGTCTTAGTTTAGTTAATTGAGTTCAAATATGTCTAATTTAGTGTTTTGAGTCTTCATAGTCTTAAATTTGTCCAAATCACTCCCTAGAGTCTGTTTTGAGTCTTTTTAACTTAGTTTTGCTGTTTTGAGTCAATTTGGTCAGTTTTGAGTCATAAGAGTCTAGTTTGCTGTTTTTGAGTCTAGTTAAGTGTTTTAAAGTTTAAACTGAGTAGATTAGCATCCCTTCTAATCCCCGGCCTAAAACAATATCTACTTACATATACTACAATCATAGGGTTTTAATTTGAGTGTTGGATTATTTCACATCAAATTTTGGAATAATATTTGAACATGTTTATTGTTTTAAAAAATAATGGACATTAATTTCTTGGATTTTAATAAATAAGGAACACAAGACATTTTTTTACTAATATGGACCATATTTTGTAGCAAAAAATTCATTGTATCTTATATATATACCAACATATGATTTAGCTAACCAAACAAATCACAAGGACATCAATTTTCAACCTCCGTGCAAAATGGAAAGGAATATAGATGTACAAATGTATGTTGGCTAAACCCTAAACCCTTGAATGACATGAAGTTTTTTGACATGTTTGAATTTGATGTAATGTGGGATAGATTTGTGTTTGATTTGCTGAATCTATGCATGTGCGGTCCGCTCAAGTCATGTGGATTAGGAGAGAAACAGAAATAGTACTGCTTTAACAGGTTAGTAATTTACATTTTCAAGGCCCAGGAACCAAAGAGGCAGGCCTACCTATATGTCTACTATGGGCCACATGATAGTTAAACAAGAGGCAAAAGGCTTACGAAGGGACATAAAAGCTGACAGCTGGGGTCTTATGGTACGAATGCCGACCAACAACTGAGTCGAGCAAGGCGCTCAGCTGTATCATCCCAAGAAGAGACACAAGTGGATCTGTGCAGAAACTAGCTCGTCGCCACATGTAAGCCAAAAAATAGAAGGGCAGTTTATAGGTCAAGTTTTTGCATTCAACGCATTAAATGCAAGGGGAATGGTAGGTTCAGAGGAAAAAAAGAAGGAACTCACAAGAGAGCCTATATATAAAAAGGCTGGAAACCACTTAATAGGGGTCTGACGATTTCAAAGAGAAAGACATATAATATTCTAGCCGACTGCTATTTATAACACAATCGTTTGTTAATCAAAAGAAACTTAGTGGATGTAGTACATTTTTAAGGGCTGAATCACTTAAATCTTGTGTCCATTTTTAGTAGTTGCAAAGCCCAAATCCATCAATGGTCTAAACTTGATTCGTTCAACCTTTTGTTAGCCTCACCAGTTCACCAGTTTTGAGTATTAACAAATCCATCAAAGATCAATACTTGGTTTGTTCAACCTTTTGTTAGCCTCACAAATTTTGAGCTTTAACAAATGCAAATAGAGACGATGAACCGTGTTTGATGTTTTATTTGTCTTGATTTGTTTAGATTTGAGTCCTTTTTAGTTGGATTCATGGTTTTTGCTTAAGCTATATTTTTGGGTTATGAGTGGTTTGCCAATGCAAAAGTTTGCATCTTTCTTATGGTTGAATTCATGGGTTTTGCCTAAGCATTCAAGTGATGGCATTTCCAATTCAAAAGCAAAAGTTTGCATCTTTTGGTAAGCAAGTAATTCTACTTTTCGGTTGCCTTAAAATCAGGATTTATAGAAACCCTTTCCAGATTATGGGAAGTTATTTTGGGTGAGATAATAGTGTGTCTGAAACTTCTATTCTGTTTAGGTTCATATGTTCAGATTAAGCTTTGTGATTGTGTATGTATCAATGTTCTAAAAAAGGGTCTAGGTGGTACCTAGGCTTTGGCGCTCCGCCGCGATTAACACAAAATCGTTTCTAAAATCAGCAAGGTTATTAGGCGGCGTAAGACAGCTGCCTGGGTAACCTGGGCGGCTTGGGTGGACACTAGGTGGTCTGGTAAGACACTGGACGATTTTTTCGGCCTGAGAAAGAACATATGTCGCGAGACCTGATTTGCCTCCCCAAGTCTTGCCATCTCCTTGTCGATGTGCAAACAAAATCGATCTACAATTGCGAACGAATATGTCGACAGTGATTGGAGAAATCTGAAGACGAATAAGAAACAAGGGAGGCGTTGTGGGATTGGTTGGAGAAATTTGCAGAGGAAGAACAAGGATTAAAGCCCAACCTTTCATTTTGTTAATGAGAATAAAATGGCCCAACTAAACTTATGGGCTTAAAAATATATAAATCTAACATAAAATGTTCAAAATTTTACAGATACTTACCTATAGATATTTTTAACATTTTATTCAAAGTTTATTTATATATGCTAAATATTTTGTTTATTTATAAATTAATTATGTATGAATTTACTTGGAAATGTTTATATGAATTTAGTATAAACTTGAATAGAACTTATATTTGCAGGTTGAATATGTCATTAGACAAAGTGGCATTTTGGTCAGATTCACTTCTCAATCGTAAAAATCGAATTTTAGATGAGGAATCTGATTGGAAAATAGGAAATCAGTTAAGAGTGTAATCAGAAAAAAATGAAAACAAAACCCAAAAATTCCATCTATTTTTCTCACTCCAAAATATATAATGGTTACACATGAAGACAATCAAGTTATTTGGTAGTTGCACGTTTGCAACAACAATACAACAATACCAACCCTTAAAAGACATATACATCGTAAGCCACTTTTAAACACCTAAACAATCATTGTAAACCATAATTTGAACCAATTTGCTCTCCTGGTTCAGAAGGAGTGATAAATTAATGCCAAAAAGCATTATATATACTAACTAAGAACGTTTTAAATCTTTCTTTTTGACAATCGTACACGTAATGACAAGTTAAGGTTTCACCATAAAATCAATTGGTAATATGAAGAGTAGTTCAACTACTTAAAAACACAAGCAAGGTCTCTCATTGTGCCAATGTGGGATTTATCGTCTCAAAACACCCCCTTCGGGTGACAAATGTTCAAGCCTAGTACGTAGATAAAACAAATTGAGTGACTTGAAGCATGTATGACCATTTTGCTTTACATGCAGAACAACCTACTTTGATACCATGAAGAAGTTGAGGTTCCACCATAAAATCAATTGGCAACATGTGGAGTAGCTCAATTACTTATAAGCACAAACAAGATCTCTCATTTCATGATGTGGGATTGATACTCTCAACACATACGTATGGCTGAGTCCCAACATTGATGCATATAGGGGATAAAATAACTTCATACGACATGTAAAAGCATAACACGACACAACGTATTAACAATTAAGTAAGGTTGGTTTGGTAACTATATTGTTGTTAGTTGTCACTATTGTGCTTGAAATACACACACACGCGCGCGCGCGAAGGAAAAAGAAACTAAGAAGAGTGATGGGAGAAAAGGAAGGAATAAAAATAATAAAGTGATTAGACTTTTGACACAAACTTGATTAATTTGTTAGTTTCTGAAATTTAAAAACAAAGTTTAAGTGGCCAAATCTACAAAGCCATTGTATATTACTATATATTTGACATGTATTTGAAGCTCATCTTTTGAATTTCAAACTCGACTTTTACATTCTCAATGGAAAATCGTCTTACAATAGAAATTCTCTTGATTTTTTAATTCTTTCTTATGGAAATTATTATTAGCACTTAAAAAATCTTATGTTATGACTATGACTGTTCAACTCATTGCTCTTCGATTCCTCCATCAACTGCAATGTTACATTTAAATCGATCTCCAATTATTTTTCTCACGAGACTTGTATTGCACCCCCTCCCCGAATCATTTCCTCATATCTTTGAGGACAACATTTTGGGCTTCAAGTGCCACTACTCCTCTTAGACCAATCAGACCCGCATCAAAGGCTGTCTTTCTTGCACACCTTAAAATCTCTTCATCTTCTCATTGTATTTTGATTTTTTTCCGCTAAGGTTTCCATTCGTTGGGTTCGCATAAGAGGGCTTTCTTCTTTGCTTGTAGGGTGAACCTGCAATATCCTTTAGTTTGTCCTCTTGATCATGGTTCCTTATGCTTGTATTACTTAAGCTCTCCTCTCCATTACCATCACCATCGCTTCTCTTTTGTTGGATCAAAATTTTCTCACCATCATGAGTGGTGGTTGTGCACAAACTCAAGCAACCTGCCAAACAGTTAATAACTGTGAGCAAGCCTAAGGCCAGAAGTGTGCTAGCCAAGGGCTCTCCAACAATTAAGTTAGTGAATGACTTTAGACTCAAGCAGTGGGTAAGAGAATTCAAGTGTTTAGTTTGCATTACTATGTATGAACCCTAGATGGGTGTGGGAGAAAGACCTTTTTAGGATAGTATCCTCGTTCTAAACTGAGAGAATCCTAGAAGATATCTAGAAGTAGACATCACACATTTTTAGGAGTTGTGATTACTTGCAGTGCATCAATTCCTAGATTGTAGGAACTTCAAGACTTATAGTATATGATTATGTCCATATCCAGATCAGATCGCGTGTCTTGCACATGGTTATTCCGCCTCATGGTCTGAAACATGGTGATGTGGCACCACTGCTCTGTCTGATACAACTCTACACGGAGCTGGTGAGTCCATGACCGAACTTCTGAGGTAACTGTATTCAAATTAGCCTTACTCTCGTCTGGAAAATCATGGTCTTACCCCTAACTATCCATCTAAGAGGCAACCTATTTCCCTTGAGGATGGATTGTTACCCAAAGTCAACGCCTTTCGGAGTAAGTTGGAATATGTACCGTTTTAGTCTTCAATCTTTATGCATGTGTGATATGATTCAAACTTATCATTTACGATATTCAAACTTAAGACCTTTAATTTACAAGTGAAGGGAATGCAACGATTATTTTCTAGGCTTTAAGCAAAAATAACTTTTGATAAAATCGAAAGTTGGGTAAAAGGGAATCGAACTCAAAATCTCACGTGCATGCATAAATACTTTTATTCACTCAAATTACAAGCTGCAGAGCAAAAAATAATCCCAAAAATCCTGGAGGCCACATAGACTTTTTCGCAAGAAAGACAAGAGTGCCCTCATGGGCATGTCACACAAATATTCTCACACACAACTCAACAACCTTGAAAGTTCAAGCAGCGAACTATGATTGCTCCAAGCTCCCCAACTCGTGGCATGGAAAAGGTAAAGGCATTAAAAATAGGATTAATTACTAAATCCTATCTTTAATACAATCTCAATTGAAAATCAACTCCATCAAGTAAGGAATCCTTCTCATAATCAATCAGGAATACTCACACCATTATCCTGAGATATTATCTCCTAATTAATATCTTAGGAATATTATTTCCTTGCGCATCCTACAGATCACAGACCTTAGCCAATAGGATGCTGCCATGTGTAGGGCAAAGTCCTTTCACCGTGACCGGCCACCTCCTCCTATAAATACCTCAATCTCCACCAAATTTTGGTAAGCTTTTTGTTACGCATACAAGCACTAAACACTCACTCTCTTCAGAGATACTGACCTTGGCATCGGAGAACCATTGGCCAACCCCCCCTCCCCACACCTCCACCCCCATCACCTCGGGGGCGCGTGAGGCTTCAGTCTTTGATCAAAGATGTTAATTTTTTTGTAAGTACAAATTTGTTAAGACTAAAGACATTAGATTCTTGTTACCACACAAACGCTTTGCTAAAAATTAAGGATTTCAAATTCTCTTATTCGAAAAGCTAGATCGAATAAGTAAAAAGCAAATGGATGATTTGAAATGAAATGAAATTACTATTCTTGTTGAACTACTGCAAGCATTGTGTCTTATTTTGTGGAGAACATTTTGAACCAATGATGGAACTGTGCTAAATACATTTCTTTTACACGTAAGCGTACCGGCTTCTTCCTAACCTAGTGGATAGGTGCGAAGCATTATTCCTCTAGGTTCCGGGTTCGAAGGTTGGTAACGGTTAGTGAAAGTGAAAGCAAACATGCATGCATATATATACATAACCTTTCAACAAAATGAGGTATTTCAAAATACCTCTGTTTTTTATGCCATATTGTTTTCTGCCCCTCCAATTTATTCTAATTTTTTAGGTTCATAAACAACAGCCATTATATGGTATGGGCCAAAATTTCTTTTAAGTGTCACTGAATTTTGTCTTTAGTTAAAGACCGAAAGCTGGGAGAGGAACTTAACAAAAATACTACTCTTATCACATATTTGTATCATTATTTGTACTTTTTTTCTAATAGAGATGAGACCTACGTATGTTGATGGGCCCTACTTTTATTGAGAGATGATATAAATATATGATAAGTGTAGCATTATATAGAATCTCTCATGCATGGATAAATACTCTTAACTATTTAAATTACATACCTCTTCCAAAGAAAATAAGAATCTCAAATTCTCTTATCTGAAAAGCTAATGGCCTGTTTATTAGTTGATCCACATATATTTTTATAACTCAAAAACAAGTTTTGAGTTCCCAAAACTAAAATTCTTATTTGGTAGGCTCTAAAAATTAAAATTAAAACAACTTAAAATCAAAGCCCAATTTGATAAAAACACAATAAATATGTTTTTAGAGTTTTTAAACACTAAACAAAGAAGGGTCGGCTTTCAACAACCACAGAAAAATCAACTCTCCCACTCTCTCTTTCTACTTCACGATCGCTGCCATAGTCGATTTGGAGGCAATGTGAGCGCCGATTCATGTCCACCGCGGACGTGAGTGATGTTTATACTCCATCATAACTCCACTGTTGCCACGGTAGGGTAAATTAACATTCTCGCTGAGCAACTCCAAGTAATGTGTCTTTTGTTGAACAGTATTTTGTAGAACACAAAAGAAAACATTGATGACGTGATCTCAAATCTAAATGGTTGAAAGTAGGACATGTTAAATACTTTACTTTTACACACGGTTGCACCGGCCTTCTTCCTAACCTAGTGGATATGTGTGCAAACATGGTTCCTTTGGGATCTGGGTTCGAAGGTTGGTGTCCATCAAGATGGTGAATGTGAAGATGATGATCCACCAAGGAAACATGCATACATAATCTTTCAACAAAATGAGGTATTTCAAAATACCTCTGTTTTTTTATGCCGGATTGTTCGAGTTTATTTTATTTTTTAGGTTAACAAATAACAACAACAATCATACCTCTTTTCGTAAGGAGCGTGTTAATTAGAAGTATGAACACATGGATTGTTCATAATTATTTTTTTGAACAAACGATATTTTCTACATTAAGGGGAGGATGTGAGTTTAGCCTCACAATGAGTTAGCAATTAAGTGGTTCAAATTTGCTTTTGGTAAGAATTAAACGAGTTTATTTTATTTTTTAGGTTAACGAATAACAACAACAATCATACCTCTTTTCGTAAGGAGCATGTTAATTAGAAGTATGAACACATGGATTGTTCATAATTATTTTTTTGAACAAACGATATTTTCTACATTAAGGGGAGGAGGTGAGTTTAGCCTCTTAATGAGTTAGCAATTAAGTGGTTCAAATTCGCTTTTGGCAATAATCAAACTTAAGAAATCTCACTTACAAGTGAAGAAAAATATCACTAGACTGCAGTCGAAAGTACCAAATACATGTTTACACTAAATCTCTTGGTCATTGGCATAGCAGAATATGTGTATCAATCGCTAGTGTGCCACATCTAGATACTGCTATTAGACAAGATTGTGAGAGAAATTGCGCTTTTGACTTCTAATCAAGTTGTTGTAGATCAAGTGAGGCAATTTTTCAGCTTGATTTCGTAGGAATGACCACGATGGTAACTCATTAAATTACGCATGATATATTTGGGTTTAAAGTTGGGTTGGACATAGGCAGGTTTGGATTGGCCCAACCCAAATTGCACCCTAGTAATGGGACATGTCTAAGGCTTTAACCAAAACTAATTCGACCATTAACGTTGGGTTAGTTTCAAACTTCGGTTTGCGGCCCAAGCTGATCGAGGGCATATATATTGAAATTAACATTTCAACTAATTGCCCAATGGGCTACACCTACAAGCCGGCAAAAATTCATAAATAAGTTCGGGTCAATGTATATATATTTCTCTACATTTTTTTTAAAATGGTGATACATTTACGCTAAGAGATAGGAGATTTGCGATATGAACTATAATGGGTCAGTAATAATAATTTAGTTTAGATCCACCATCAACAAAAATAGAATCTAAAATTTTTCACTTACACTATGTAAAAAATTATCACTAAGTCGTAGTGCTAGCCTCTTATATTCCCTTATTAATACAGGAAAATAGAAAGACCATTTTTGTATTACAATTGTATACCATATGATGTGACATTTGAACTTATCGCATTAGATATTGGTTATATATTATTTGCCACATCTGAATTTATCTGAATTGTACACCATTGTGGTACCACAAATGTGATTCCCTTATTAGTACTCTTAAGTAAAGAGTGTGGTTATTATAGACATTAAGAAAAAATAAATTTTGGTAGAAGCGAAAGTTGGGGAGGAGGAAATTGAGCTTAGATACACTCAAATTACGAGCTCCTATAAGGTTTAAAATCCTATTATTCGAAATAAAGTTTTATTTATAGAGACAAAAATTTCACTATATTTCAAGAAATTCTATTAGTTTTTAAAATTGTCAAGGAGAGACAAAAACATAAAAACAACTAAAGCCCAGCTAGAAGCATGGAAACAATGTTTTAAAATATCAGTCATGCCCCTAAGGCTTTAAGGTTGTTAATAGAACTCAGCCTGCACACCTCCAACAAAATTAATGTGTCACAAGGTCAACCCATCCTCAACTATTTCTACAAAATCAGTTTTGAAACTATATGTAGAATCAATTTGTATCTTTTATAACTAGAATAAGTTCAACTCATTCTCGACAATTTTTTTTCCAGGATCAATTCAATCAATCATCGACCATTTTTGTAGAATTAGTTCAACCCGTCTTCAACCCATTTGAATTAGTTCAATCATTCCACGACCATTTTTTGCAGAATCAGTTCAACCCATCTTCGACTATTTTTGCATAATCAGTTCAAACCGTCTTCGACAATTTTTGCAGAATTAGTTCAACTGGACTTCGACAATTTTTGCAGAATTAGTTTAATTAGTCCTCGACCATTTTTACATAATCAATTCAACTCGTCCTCAATCATTCAACCCATCTTTGACCATTTTTGTTGAATCAGTCCCATCTGTCCTCGACCATTTTTGTAGAATCAGTTCAATCCATCTTCGACCATTTTTGCATAATCAATTTCAAATACATATAGAATCAACTTTGTATACTTTTTTAGTATAATCAATTTGTATATTTTTAGTATATTCTGCTTATAACAACATAATACCGACATGATTGGGAAAGGGAACAGTGTCAAGGGGAGGGTTCATTGCTTCCCATTGTGATTCTATCAAACCTAAGGTACATTGGGTCCTTTTTCTTGAAAGTAACTATAAAATCACGTGAATGGTGCCATCTTACCTGTTATTAGAACAAGTGGTTAAAGATTTTTTCTCTACTAAGGCTTTTAACCATCTAAGGTGCTTTATAAAGAGGGAAATGACTTCAACTTGTGTATGCATATATCATTCATTCCACATAAAGGATAACGGTTTCTCTATCACATAATGAAGATGTGAAGAACTTATACATCAAATTTTAAAATTCAATCAATTCAATCTCAAAAAAATAAAAATAAAAAAAAATATTTCTGGATGTCCTTAGAGTTGTTGTTTCTTGCTGTCTAGGGTGTTCCAACACCTTCCTTTGTTTGAATTTGATTTTTTTTGAAGAGCTATATAAGAAGGAAGTAGGGACGACGAGAGAATCCACTTAATAAAATTGTTCAACAAAAACAACAGTTAGGGAAGACTAGGAAAGTTTGTTCCTTCCTTGTAATTTCTCAACATTAATAACCCAATTATCAACTTGCTTCAATAACTCTTCTTGTGCATTCTTCTTCTTACTGATAGCGAAGCTCTTTTTTTTTCCTTTCTATTATAATATAATTTTGTTGAAAATATTTTCTTGGGCTAAAACGTAGAAGTAGGCTATCAGATGAGTAGATAGAGATGGAGAGAGAAGGAAAAATTGGGCAAATATTTATGGAAGAGAAGGGGAATAAAAGATGAATGAGATAGAAGTGTGAAAAGACTTTACCACTATAAAAGGTATTTTCATAACTTAAAATCTAGAGAAAAAAGGCAATAATGTCATCTTCCACATGTATTAACTATGAGACCATGATTTTCCAAGGCCGAAGTAAGGTTGATCTAAATATTGTTACCTCAGAAGTCCGATCATGGACTTACCAGCTTCGGGCGAAGCTATATCATATGGAGCATGGTACCACCATCACTCTACTCTGGGACACTAGGTGAACTTAAGTGACTTCACTGGATGACCATACTTGTTCCGCAAGATACATGATCTAATCTAGATATGGATACAATCAGATCCTATAAGTCTTGGAGTCCCTACAATCTAGGGATAGGCGTGCGCCGCAAGTAATCACAACTCCTAAAGTGGATGCAATATCAACTTACTAGATATCCTCTAGGATTCTCCCGGCTTAGAACGAGGATTCTATCATAAAAAAGTCTTTCTCCCACGGTATAAATACATTCATCTAGGGTTCATCTACAGTAACGTAATCTATACACTTAAATTCTCTTGCCCACTGGTTGAGTCTCAAATCATTTGGTGACTTAGTTTGCTTATGGTTATTTTACTATTTTGTAGGTTGCTTAGGATGACTCGGATTAGTGCTCAATCACCGCCCACGGAAGTGTGCATATTTGGTTCTAACAATTGGTGCTTTCATTGATAGGGAACCCATATTCTCCTCTACCAGACCACTCTGCTCCATGGAGACCACGCCCAAAAAATCCTTGTTTGGGCAAACCATAGGCCTGAATGAAGAATAAGCCTCTTTTATCGACTAAGTCTGGGATGACGTCCTAAAGGTACATACGTCTGTGAAAAACCTGAAGAGCAATTTACAAGTCAGAAAAAGAATGAAGCTCGTCGGGCTAAACCAGATAATGAAAACTATAGAGGATGCCTTCGCCCTATTTGAAAGTTCTGCTCCACATCAAGAACGATTGTGTAGACATCGAAATTTCGGTAAATAAATGTTGTCCGATAAATCAAAGTGTCAACGCTCATGTATTACATAAATTTTACACGTAGCGTGACTCAACGAAAATTGAAATGAGTTGGAAAAGTCATCAAATAGGACACGTGTCAACACCTGACAGAAACGACTTATTTCATCTGGGATATTATATTCAAAATTAGGCCTTGGAAAATTCTATAAATACAAGCCCATTTCATTCATTTTGGGAAACCAATTCATATTACACCTTGAAGCTCTGAAGCTCTGAAACCCCGAAGCTCTCAAGCATCTAGGTTCCCGAAGAATCAAGAAAGCCTTCTTCGTTCTTCGTTCATCGTTCTTCCAAGATCAAGCCCCAACGGCCCTTTGGATCAACAATCATCCACCAATTCAAGATCAAGCCCCGACGGCCCTTGAAGAAAGTGTTCTTCGTTCTTCGTTCATCGTTCTTCCAAGATCAAGCCCCGACGGCCCTTGGATCAACCATCCACCAATTCAAGATCAAGCCTCGACGGCCCTTGAAGAAAGCACCATCGTTCATCATCCGTTCATCCAAGATCAAGCCCCAACAGCCCTTTGGATCAACAACGTCGACAAATCCACACATCCAACCGTTCTTCAAGATCAAGCCCAAAAGCCCTTGAAGATTCGTTCATCACTGTTCTTCAAGATCAAGCCCAAAAGCCCTTGAAGATCCGTTCGTCACTGTTCTTCAAAGATCAAGCCCAAAAACCCCCTTTGAAGATCCGCTCAAATCCACCTTCAAGATCAAGTCTACGGCCCTTGAAGAACGTTCATCCTTAGATCAAGCCCAACGGCCCTTTGGATCAATCGCACATCCACAAATACACACCTTACGGAGATCGAATCAGAGGATCAAAATAGAGAGAGATTGTAACCCAAAATCATCAAACACAAATATTTGTTTGTGCACGTTTGTTCTTGTCTCTTTCGTTTCAGGAATTTTCCGTGTTCACAAATTGGCACGCCCGGTGGGACATCTCTACTTCTCATCTTTTCCTCCGTTCAAGGAATATAAGCACACTTCCAAAATCAATGACGTCAAGGAAGGCTCAAGCTGTTCCTATAACCGGTGCAAAGAACAAAGGCGCCCTCGTCGCAAGTGGTGTCACGTTGGGTATCACGACTCGAAGCAAAGCAAAAGCTACTTCTGCCACCTCTTTCACCTCTGCATCAACTCTACCAGGGGAACGAGAGTACCCCAGGCGCGAGCCTGTGATCACCTTAGCCTCACTAAGGGCACCAAGGGGGGAAAGACCAAGGGAATACTCCGAATCCATGCTCTCCGATGACGATTCAAGCGGCAGTTCAGCCATGCAAGTCATGACCGCTGGAGCAACTTCAGTCGAGGAACAGCTTGCTCAAATGAATGAAGCAATCGCAAGACTAACTCGAACTGTGGAAGAAAAAGACTCGCAAATCACGGCATTAGTCAACCGACTGGAGGCGCAGGATAGCGAGAAACCCGACCCAGAGGATGATCCACTAAAGGGAGGAGCTGGCGGACACGAAGAACCCCCGGTGAAGAAAATCGATGGGAAGCCGAAACCAGACCAAGCAGCGGCACTCATGGGATCTCTTTCTATCCAGCAGCTGCAAGAGATGATCACCAACACCATCAAGGCACAGTACGAAGGGAGCTCATATACCTCCGGGTTGTACTCAAAGCCGTATTCAAAGAAGATCGACGCCTTAAGGATGCCGAGGGGTTATCAACCACCAAAGTTCATGCAATTTGATGGAAAGGGAAACCCGAAACAGCACGTTGCCCACTTCGTTGAAACTTGCAACAACGCAGGAACCGAAGGGGACTACCTCGCCAAGCAGTTTGTGCGCTCGCTGAAAGGAAACGCCTTTGAGTGGTACACGGATCTAGAGCCTGAGTCCATCAACAGTTGGGAGCAATTGGAGCGGGAATTCCTCAATCACTTCTACAACACCCGCCGCACTGTGAGCATGCTAGAGCTAACAAGCACAAAGCAGTGGAAGGACGAGCCAGTCATGGACTACATCAACCGATGGCGTAATCTAAGCCTCGACTGTAAGGACAGACTCTCCGAGATTTCTTCAATCGAGATGTGCATCCAGGGCATGCAATGGGGTTTACAATACATCATTCAAGGTATCAAACCACGAACTTTTGAAGAATTAGCCACCCGTGCCCACGACATGGAGTTGAGCATCGCTCACCATGGAAAGAAGGAGCCAATCACCGATTTCAAAAGGGATAAGGTGTTCACTTCAAGAGCAGACAATCATGGGAAAAAGCCCGCCAAGGAAGCTTTTACCACTAATACCACCCCTATCAAGACCTCGTCCGCGCCCGTCAAAATCTCTTTCAATAAAGCAAGGGAGATAAAAAAAGGTGAGCCTTCCCACACCCAAGATAGGTACAAAAACACCTTGAGGGAATTGGAGCAAAAGGTATACCCTTTTCCGGACTCCGACATGGACGCAATGCTGGACGACCTACTGGAGAAGAAGGTGATTGAGTTACCCGAATGCAAACGCCCTGAAGAAATGAATCGCATCAATGATCCCAAGTACTGCAAGTACCATCGTATCGTGGGTCATCATGTGGGCAAGTGTTTCATCATAAAAGAACTCATCATGAAGTTGGCACAACAAGGACGGATTGAGCTCGACCTAGAAGACACAGCTGCGACGCACACCACTACGGTCGTGTTCGGATCCTTTGATCCCGTGCTTCTTCAAGAAATGCCTGACCATGCTCGGCAATACTCAAACCACACTGCACATTCTGCACCACCGTCACTGGGGGCAAGCAACCAAGACGCACCTACTGACGATGACAGAGGATGGACATTGGTGACCTATAAGAGGACGAGGAAACCAAAACCGCAAGCTATAAAGCAAAAGGGGGAACAAGGGAGAAAGCACCGCCGTCGCAGCAATAGGAAGCCTAAGAGAAACATAGGAGCTGCCAAGCCAATATATGCTGGGGAACCTGCGGAGCAAAAGCCACGCATTCCCGTTTCATTGCACGAGTACTTCCCGGAGGACTTTTTCCAACATTGCACTATCACTGCATGTCACGTGGTCGAAGTAGAAACGGAAGAACCCTCAAAGGGTAAAATTGTCGTCGCTGAGGGAGAAAATACTCCGACACCTGAAGAAGGTCTGCCAATACACTTTAGCATCAAGGAAGCGCTACAATTGCCAAAGAAGATACGAAGGGCATTGGCAACGGTTTTAGCGAGTCCAAACGACCACGAAGTGCAAGAAAGTAAGAACGAAGGCTTGAGGCCTCGGCCACACGAGTGTGCCACATGCTGTGCCACCGAGGACACAATCCATTTCGCCGACGAAGACTTGTTGCTAGGATCCAAGCCTCACAACCGACCTCTCTTCGTCTCTGGGTACGTAAGGGAGCATAAAGTCAGCCGCATACTTGTGGACGGCGGGTCAGCCATAAATATCATGCCAAAGTCAACAATGACCGCAATCGGCATCAAGGTGGATAAACTATCCCTAAGCCGTCTACTAATCCAAGGTTTTAACCAAGGAGGACAAAGAGCGATGGGCATGATCCGAGTGGAGATGACCATTGGTGAACTCAAGTCAAGCGTGATGTTCCACGTGATTGATGCAAGAACTTCCTACGGTCTGCTCTTAGGAAGGCCTTGGATCCATGCGAACGGAGTGGTACCGTCCACCCTTCACCAATGTTTAAAATTTTACCAAGAACGAGTGAAGGTGATCTATGGCGACACCAAGCCATTCATCGAAGCCGAATCACATTTCGCAGACGCCAAGTTCTACATGAATGAAGACACGGTGCCCGAAACTCTTCCAAAAGAGATTAAATCCATGAGCAAAGCAGCGTCTAAAAAACAGGAGTGGCAAGCTATACCCAAGAAGCAAGAAGAAGAAGCTATGCCATCTTCAAGCAAAAACGACGATGAGCTTTCTAAACCTGCAACAACCAGAGGAAGTAGGACGACCCCAAACGGACCAAGCGTACCCGTCTTCCGGTACATCCCGACGTCAAGAAGAAAGAATGGTCAATCCCCGTTCGAAACTGCAACGAGCAAAGCCGATGCACAGCGGCACATAGATAATGTAAAGTTGCTCAAAACGAATGCAGTTTTGCCTCTGACCTAGCTAGGTGACACTAAGGTTGCAAAACCATCACAAGGCTTCATAAAAGGCCTGCCAAAGGGGGTAGAACCAAGCTTTCTCCCAACCAAAAGGACCGAAGAAGGTTTTGATCCAAACGCCTACAAACTTATGTCAAAAGCTGGGTATAACTTCACCTCCTCTGCAAATTTGGGAAAGAATGATTTGAACACCGTCAAAGACAACGAACGTGATCTCACTAAAACTCAGAAGAGGTTAGAGAAGCATGGTTACGGGGTTAGCAACAACAAAGCTGGGCTTGGCTTCACACCAAATGCACCGGTGAAGATCTCCAGCAAGGCAAAAAATGCTAGCGCTCAACACATCAGCGTACGCATTATACAAGATAAAGAGGAGCCTCAACCTGCCCCCCGGACATCAGTATTGGATAGAATGAATTGTTCAAAGCCCAGAGTTTCGGCACCTAAACTCATTAGCGGTCAAAACAAAACTTCCGTCTTCAAAAGGCTTAACACGTCAGTATCTCGAGGCTCTGTTTTCAAAAGGTTATCAAAACCTAAAAAGCAAAGCAATACGACCAGCTTTCCTCCACGACAGTCAGTTATGGAAAGACTTGGAGAAGCCAAAGAGCCTTCCAAAAGGAGAAAGACGACACCAGAAGTAGAAGAGATCGATCGCCTGGCAGAAAAGGATGACGTTCGAAGTTCTATTCCTTCAAGAATGAAGCGCCAAGCAATATTGGAGGTTAACACAGTTGGATCACTGAAAGTGAAAAGGCGCACCATCATTCACACTGGACAATCTTCATGCCAACTAGCTCGAGAGGTTAACACCGAAGACGAAGCCCAAGACGTCTTCCACATCACAATCCAAGAAGGTGAAGAAGATGAAAGCCTCGAAGAAGATGTCATTGCAGCACCGTCACAACTCGAAGATGGGGGGCAAGCCACAGTTGACGATCTCAAAGAACTCAACTTAGGCACAAGTGAGGAACCGAAGCCTATCTTCGTCAGCGCATTACTAAGTGCAGGCGAGATAGAGAAGTATTACCAGCTGCTATTAGAGTTCAAGGACGTCTTTGCTTGGACCTACAAGGAAATGCCCGGCCTCGACCCTATCATTGCTGTGCATCATCTTGCAGTCAAGCCTGGAACGCGACCAATAAAGCAAACTCAAAGACGCTATCGATCCGAGCTCATCCCACAAATTGAGGCCGAGATTGACAAGTTGATCGAAGCAGGCTTCATTCGAGAGGTGCAATACCCCAAGTGGATCTCCAACATCGTCATAGTCCTTAAGAAATCTGGACAAATACGTGTTTGCGTGGACTTTCGAGACCTCAATAATGCTTGCCCAAAGGACGACCTCCCCTTGCCAATCATTGAAATCATGGTGGACGCAACCACTAGCCATGAGGCACTATCATTCATGGACGGCTCTTCTGGATACAATCAAATTCGTATGGCTCTTGAAGATGAGGAACTAACAGCCTTCCGCACTCCAAAAGGTATTTACTGCTACAAGGTGATGCCCTTTGGTCTGAAGAATGCTGGAGCTACATATCAACGCGCAATGCAGAAGATCTTCAGTGACATGCTACATAAGAATGTAGAATGTTATGTAGACGATGTGGTGATCAAGACAAAGAAAAGATCAAATCACTTGAAGGATTTACGAGTAGTGTTCGAAAGGTTGCGAAAATACAACTTCAAGATGAACCCGTTAAAGTGTGCATTTGGCGTCACATCTGGAAAGTTCCTTGGCTTCATTGTCAAGCATCGTGGCATTGAAGTGGACCAATCAAAGATCAAGGCCATTCAAAGCATGCCCGAACCAAGAAACCTGCACGAGTTGAAAAGTCTACAAGGTCGGCTAGCCTTCATCAGACGCTTCATCTCCAACCTTGCAGGGCGTTGTCAACCGTTCAGTCGACTCATGAAGAAAGATGTCCCGTTCGTATGGGACGAAGCATGCAACAATGCTTTCGAAAGCATAAAGAAGTATTTATCAAGTCCACCTGTCCTGGGGGCACCTGTACCAGGGAAACCGCTCATATTGTACATTGCTGCTCAGGAAAGTTCAGTTGGAGCACTCTTGGCACAGGAAAACGAGGCCCAGAAAGAAGGAGCGCTCTACTACCTCAGTCGAACGCTTACCGGCGCTGAATTGAACTACTCCCCAATAGAAAAAATGTGTCTGGCCTTGATGTTTGCCATCCAGAAGCTCAGACATTACATGCATGCTTACACCATCCACTTGGTTGCTAAAGCTGACCCGGTTAAATACGTCATGTCTAAGCCAGTTTTGACAGGGCGACTAGCTAAATGGGCATTACTTCTCAATCAATACGAGATCATCTACGTCCCAGCTAAAGCCGTCAAAGGACAAGCGCTAGCAGACTTCCTTGCCGACCATCCAATCCCAGCCGATTGGAAAATCTCAGACGACTTGCCTGACGAAGAGGTGTTCTGCATCGACATATTCCCGACGTGGACGATGTTCTTCGATGGATCTACACGAGCAGACGGAGCAGGGACAGGAGTAGTATTCATGTCGCCACAAAGGCAAGTACTACCTTATTCATTCCAGCTAAGCGAATTATGCTCTAACAACGTCGTTGAGTACCAAGCACTGATCCTCGGGCTCCAAATGGCAATCAACATGGAAATCGCAGCCCTTGAGATATACAGCGACTCCAAGCTCATAATCAATCAACTCCTGACTGAATATGAGGTGAGGAAAGATGACCTCATTCCATACTTCCGGCTGGCAACGCGGTTGCTACAAAGGTTTGAGGCCGTAACACTAGAGCACGTGCCTAGAAAAGAGAATCAAATGGCAGACGCTCTCGCCAACTTAGCCTCGAGCATGACATTAGGAGAAGACGAAGCTACAAACGTGCCAGTCTGCCAAAGATGGGTAATCCCTCTTGTCACTGAAATAGTATTAAGTGATACAAACGTTACTTCAATACTTCCGGTCAACGTTGAAGAATGGAGACAGCCTCTGATCAACTACTTGGAGCATGGAATGCTTCCAGACGATCCGAAACGCCGCTCTGAAGTACGTCGACGAGCATATCGATTCCTCTATTACAAAGGGACACTCTACCGGCGATCTTTTGAAGGAGTACTACTGAGATGCCTAGGCGAGGAAGAAGCAAATCAAGCCATGGAAGAAGCACACTCAGGAATATGTGGAGCGCACCAGTCCGGACCAAAGCTTCATTTCCAGCTCAAAAGAATGGGTTATTACTGGCCAAGCATGGTAAAGGACTGCCTGGAATACGCCAAGAGGTGCCAAGCCTGCCAATTTCACGCCAACTTCATACATCAACCGCCTGAACCATTACACCCCACAGCTACTTCATGGCCATTCGATGCATGGGGATTGGATGTCGTGGGACCAATTGCGCCAAAGTCATCTACAGGAGAGGCTTACATCCTGGCTGCAACAGATTACTTCTCTAAGTGGGCTGAGGCCATACCCCTGAAGGAAGTCAAGAAGGAAACTGTCGTCTGTTTCATCAAGGGGCATATCATCCATCGATATGGGGTGCCTCGCTACATTGTCACCGACAACGGAAAGCAGTTCTCAAACCGACTCATGGACGAGCTCTGCGAGAAATACAAGTTCAAACAGCACAAATCCTCCATGTATCATGCTCCGGCCAACGGTCTTGCAGAAGCATTCAACAAGACATTGTGCAACCTCCTGAAGAAGGTAATCGGTAGAACAAAGAAAGACTGGCATGAAAGAATAGGCGAAGCCCTATGGGCATACAGGACAACATATAGAACGCCTACCCGAGCCACACCTTATTCTCTTGTATATGGCGTAGAAGCTGTTCTACCACTCGAAAGTCAAATCCCCTCGCTAAGGATGGCTATACAAGAAGGCTTGACTGACGAAGAGAATGCAAAGTTGCGTCTTCAAGAACTGGAGGCACTGGATGAGAAGAGACTCGAAGCCCAGCAACACCTGGAGTGTTATCAAGCGCGACTTTCTAAAGCCTTCAACAAGAAAGTTCTCCCTCGGTCTTTTCAAATGGGAGATCTCGTCCTTTCATTGCGTAGGCCTATCATCACAACTCACAAGACGAAGAGCAAGTTCACGTCAAAATGGGATGGACCATACGTAGTACAAGAAGTCTACACCAATGGCGCCTACTTAATCATGGCGGAAGACGGCTTGAAGATCGGCCCTATCAACGGCAGATTCTTGAAGCACTACTACCCCTGAAAGGCAACAAATTCCTGCTCCTTGTTCGCACGAGCCTAAACTGCACGAACCAAAGCTCCTCGCCTGCACGAGCCTAAACTGCATGGCACAACGCTCACGGTCTGCACGAGCTGAAACTGCAAACGGCACAAAAAAAAAAAGAAAAAAAAAAAGTATTTTGAACTACGTTACGACTTGATCTCTTCTTTGGAGGGGTACGTAGGCAGCTCGAATATTCAAAATTTGAGTTCAGTCACACCAAAATAAGGAATAAAAATTTTATTAAAAGTTTTAATGCTATTACAATTTCTTTGTACCAAAAAAAAAAAAAAAAAGAAAAAAAAAAGGGAGATATATGTTTTATGTATTTACAAAAAAAGAAGAAAAGAAAAAAAAATACATATGTTATTATGTATTTACAAAAAAAAAAAAAAAAAAAAAAATAAATAAATTCAGCAAGAAGGCACTTGATTGTGCCTGTGAAGCCCAAAGCCTGTGCAGCCCAGGCCCAGCTCTCTTAGTCCATACCTCATCCCCCCAGGCCCAGCTCTCTCAGTCCATACCACAACAGATTCCGTCCGATCCGCAGCAGCAGCCGCCGCAGCAGTGGATGATGAGCTCGCCGAGAAGCAGCGACAGCAGATTCAGCAGAAGCGCAGGAGACCCAGTCTGCGCTTGAGACGCTGATGAATGGCGACTGGGTGATGACTGGAGAACCGGAGCAGAGGCCTACCTCGTCAATTCAGAAGGCATGTTGCCACTTCCCATTACAGCCGACATGTCAACTCGATCGGCGAATGGGTGACCAAATGCTAACCAATCCTTTGCCGCTCGACCCAACCAGTCCGAACCCATCAAGCCGCACTCTCCACTCTTCTTTCTCAAAAGCAAAGGATCCAACTCTCACTTCAACTACGACAAGTCGTCGTCCGGTGCTGCTGCGACGTCGTTTAACTGATATGCATCCAGAACCCAGCAAAAAGGACTCCTATCTGCTAAAAGTTTGAAGCTTTCGGCTTCAATTTGAGGAACCCAGCAAGAAATGGCGCTGAATTTGCCGACTTCCTGTCCGATTTTCGCGCCACTATTGAACCCGGAGACTTCGACGACGCCCCAGAACGGTGGTGCTGTTACCGCACCCAATGATCAGGATCAACGACTAACAGTTGCCGCTTTCTGAACGAGCAGATCTATCAGCTGGAAGCTCAGGAGGCTCAGTCTCTGATGCCAAACCAAATGCCTCTTCCTCTGGAGCGTCAACTGCCAAGGTATCGACTGACAAGTACCGGAATTCTGCTGTTGTAGCTGGTGTTATCACTGCTGCTGCTTCTCTCGGTTGGTCTCCCACAGTTAGTCGAAAGAAGGAAGAAGTGCAAGACTGAGGTTGTGACTTGGGTTGGTGCTGCAGGATCCATGCTTTCCATCTTCAAGTTCAGTCACTGGACTTGAAGGTTGTAACTTAGATTGGTGTCTCTGACTCGGCTTGAGGTTGTGACTTGGGTTGGTGCTGCAGGATCCATGCTTTCCATCTTCATGACTCGGTCATTGGACTCGCAAATGATCCTGAAGCTTTTGCCGAACTAAGAGAGTGAAGATTGGCACTGTTGACGGTGGCGAAGAAGCTTCGGAAGCGCTGTCAATCTGTCTCTCCCCTTGCAGTGGTGATGCAGCAGCAGTGCGGGGAAGGCAGTGGTGGTGCAGTAAAGGTACAGTGGTGCAGCAGCAAGCGAAATAGGGCAGTGCAGTTTTGTACAAAGATTTGTGCAGTGAGGACGGCGATGCTGTGCAGCAAGGAAACAGTGCAAGGATGACAAGGTAGTGCAGCAAGTTCAACAGGCAGTATAGATGGTAGTGCAGTGAAGATGCTGGCAGTGCGATGGGTGTACGGCGGCTGTGCTCGGTGGCAGTACAACGGGTGTGCAGTGGCTGTGCTCCGTGGTTGGGCTCAGTGGCTGTGCTCTGGATTCTAGCTGGATCCGACATCAAGGTCACCTCTGTCTCTTACCTCGCAGCTGCCAACAACTTCAAAGACCGCCGTCAAACGACTAGCCGGTCGTGAAACTCGAAGCACCGTCTTCTCGGCCTCCTTGCTCCGCTCCTGATGCGAATAAAATAAGCACACAAATTAAACCCTCTTTTTGACAATTGTAGCAAAGTATGTAAGTAGGGATCGTTCTAAACCGGGGATTAGGAGGGCTTGCTAAAACCTCTAAACTGACTCAAAAACAAAAAGAAACAAAGTTAAAATGTAAACAAAAGATTTTAAAACAAGAAAGTAAAAGGGGGATTTGAGTTTGGTGAAGTTGAAAGTAAAAACGAATAAACTAAAAACTTAAATAGATTTTAAACAAATTTGGGTTGAATGGATAATGGAAGGCTAGCTAAGGGGTTCTTCTCCACACATGTCTTGCTTGCATACAAAATGATTTCCAATTGCATTTCAATAACTTATTAATTCTCAACGCCCCAAATTAACCGTGAATTGCATTAATTAACTCTCAGTTTTTCAACAAGTTATTAGATTGGATGATTGCATACGACAACCCAAAACATTCCCTACAAGTTCCCTACATGAATTGCATAATAGAGATACAAGCAAGAATCATTAAGTTCTATGAAAAACATAAGCATTGACGAGGCACTCGTTACTATGATTTGCATGAAACTTATGCCAAGAATTTACTTAACGTGATTGTGACTAGCAACCTTCACTACTTGTGAATATAAGTTCATAACGATTAGGTGAAACTCCCTTATATTCTAGCATTAAATTCATGCATGAAAATTAAGCGTGCACTCTCAACCAACATACACAAATTAGTTTTTATACGAACGGATAAGTAAATTGAATTCACAATTCAAGAAACGCAATTGGAAGTAATCAAATCATATAGCAAGCATAAACATGGTTTTGAATCCCCCCATAGCCAAGGGGGGTTTAGTTCCTCATTATTACAAAACAAAGATAAACAAATTTAACCATTGAAAAACAAAGGGAAGAAAGCACCTAAACGTTCCAACGATCCATGTTAGATAGCAAGCGCGTCCAAGGACTTTTCTCCTTCTCCTTGCCGCCACAACAAGGTTGGAATGATGTTGAAGGGTTGGTTATTTGGAGGAATGGATGGGAAGGGGTTTAGATATGTAGGAGAGGCAAGGAAAGGCTTGGAGAATGGTTAATTTCTGGATGATTTGAATGAGGTTGATGCCATGGTATTTATAGGAAGATGATGGACTTGTTTAACACAAAATGTTGGTGGAATTGAGTAGGTGAGCATGGCAAAGAGTGGGAATTGTTGGTGGGTTAGGTATTGAGTCATCCACTCACATGTCATGGTTAGCTAAGCATTGCATCATCCACTCACATGTCATGGTGAGCTAAGCATTGCATCATCCACTCACATGTCATGGTGAGTTAAGCATTGCATCATTACTCAAATTTCTGGTGGAGGTGGAAGTAAAAGCCACGGCATTGATGTGTTTTGAGTGAAGTTTTGGCCAGTCCTTCTAGAAATTTATCCCTTCTTGCAACTTGTATTTGTTTCACCAGATTTTTAGCATGTTCTTAGCCTCTTTTGTCTTCAAATTCGTCCATCCATCTTGCTCATATCATATGTAATCCATTCCAAGCTCAAAACTGCTCCAAAATGCACCAAAATGCACTTTCTTGCTACCTTAGCCCTTTGGACCTACAAACACACGAAAATGGCTTAAAGTACTAAAATAACTAAGAACTAATAACGTAAATGCAAGAAAACTAGTTAACTAAGTCGCATAAATATGCGTCTATCAAATTCCCCCACACTTAGCTTTTGCTAGTCCTCGAGCAAAATAAAACAAACAAAACATAACCTAACCTTCCAACATTTGCTACAGGGATTTCCAACGATACATAACATGCCAAAGATCATTATTCCCACAGATTTTAGTCATCCCTACTCTTGAGCATATACTTAATCATAGTTACCATTCACTAGCTCACATTTAATCGTTTAAAACAACATTATGGACGTAGTAACATGCCTTAGAGAATCCACTCAATTCCTTACTGGATACACTCTTATTTTCACACAGATTTTCTAACTACTCTCCCTATACTAAGTATATGTGAGAAGATTGATGTAAACATGGAAACGAACACTCACACATGTTATAAAAGAAGCAATTTTCTGGAATGATTAAGCATTTATAGATATGATCTCATGAATGGAACGCTACTACTTAGATGCGAGAACCAGGGACACCATATGCTCAAACCAATCCCAAACTCCACATATTGAAATACATAACACTCAAGATAGAAGTTAAGGGTTGTAACGGGGCTTGGGGAATGGTTAACAAAGAAAGGATAGGGAAAACAAACGTTCTTCAAGCATTAGTAAGCAAAGTAGTAAATTTGAGACTTAGAATTCACTTAGATTGCAGAAATTAACTTTAAAACACAAAGGGAAGATTTAAACAACTTCTTAGGGCCGAATTCATTGTTTTGGACCCTTTCTTCAACAAACAATATTTTGGAACTCTTTTTTTTTTTTTTTTTTTTTTTTTTTTTTTTACTCGTGCCTATGGCACACAAACTCACATGATAAACACTTCCCCCACACTTATTTTCTGCCCACATTAATCAAAAGGAATTCAATTTGAATCATGCTTACTATACTTTAAGAACGAGGGTATGGATAGTCCTAATCTAGGCTAGGTGAGGATGATGTGGGTTAACAAAGAAAAGGCTAAACAAGGTTCAATGGGGTTAAATTTAAACACATAATGAAATAGGATACACGACAATTTGGCTTTGGTGGTGGTCACTACACAACTTCATCTTGAATATGTGTTATGCAAATCAATAGCATGCTTTGAATGAAATGGGCATGAGTTCTAGCATTTGGAACTACATGATAAAACGCCTTCTAAGTAGTGACCAATCAAAGAATAATGAGATCATGCAACGACTTTAGAAGACAACAAATGCACAGATTATTAACTCTCCAAAGAACGTTAAAAGCTCAAGTCTCTCAGGGTTGTAGCGTTAGTTTGAGTTTCTTCCTTCAAGCATGTTACAAAAACTAATTTTTCTTTTGACTACATGTGAATTCATGAACTATAATTACAACTAAGCATAAACCAAAGAGCATGTCAAACTTTCATCCATGTTTGTAACTTACTTCAACAGTTATGCAATTACAAACTGAATCCTCATTATTGTGTTGGAAGGTACCCTAAGACGCAAACAAACACACAAAAACAACCCTTTTTGGGTTTTTAAAACAAATTTTTCAAATTTTTATGTGATTTTCGGATTTTTACTTCAAAACACACTAAAACACATCAAAACAACTTAAAAACACTTAAAAACAGCAAGGAACAAGTCTTTAAGTTCAGGGTGATAAAATCCCACGAATTTGCATCAAAAACACTTAGTTACCCCCCCACACTTAAATCAAACATTGTCCTCAATGTTTCAAGCATAAAATCACACTAGACAAAAAGAAACACACAAACAGCAACTACAACAACTAAATAGGCAGATTAGAAAGATTCAACAAAGAGAAGGGTTTAGGAGTGCAAATCTGGAATTGGAGTGATTCCTCGAGCTTCCTTTGTTGAATTGCATGGGTTGCCTCCCAAGTAGCGCTTGCTTTAACGTCGTACAGCCGGACGAAACTCACAATCATGCCCCATGAGTTCCCCCAACATGGAGTGGGTTTTCATCCTCTAACTCTATGAATGGAAGCGGATAGTAATTCTCCTTGATTGGGCCATTGAGCATCCTACAATCCATGTGAATTCTCCCACCATCCGGGATATGCTTGGGTACCTGCACCAAAGAAGGAAACCACCTATCAACTTTAATGGGCGTTGGATTTGGATTAGGTGGCTTACCTATGTGATGTGATGAAGTGGCAGCAATGTGAACATTCTTCCCCATGGTGCTTTCGGCCAAATTGGACATTTTGAGGGCAGTGGCCGTGTGGTCCTTATGCTTCACTCCAATTCCCTCATCTTGCATGGTTCTTGAAGCAACCTTAGGGGCTGAATGGTCCGTCCCTATCTTTTCTATTGTATCAATAACACAACAAGAACGAACAACGTTAGGAGTCTCAATGGATTCAGAAATTTTAAAACAAATCATATCACCACCAAATGCCATAGTTACTTCTCCTTTGGTTACATCAATCTTGGTTTGAGCCGTTTTCATGAAAGGTCGTCCAAGGAGAATGGGCAATGAAAGAGCATGATCCGATTCATCCATTTCAAGAACATAGAAATCCGCCGGAAAGATCAAATGGTTAACCTGCACCAAAACATCTTCCACAACTCCCTTTGGATAGGCATTAGATCTATCGGCCAATTGTATGATTACACCATCATTTTTCAACACTCCTAGATTTATAGATGCATAAACGGAATATGGCATAACATTTATAGATGCACCTAAGTCTAACATGGCAGATTTGAACCTAGTATTACCAATGACACAAGGAATGGTGAAACTACCCGGATCTTTGCATTTAGGAGGTAGTTTACGTTGTATTATGGCAGACACATTCTCACTAACCTGTACCACTTCTTTCTCCCGAAAACGTTTCCTTGTTGTACAAAGCTTCTTTAAACACTTGGCGTATTTCGGGATTTGCTTGATTGCATCCAAGAGGGGTATATTGACTTGAACTTTCCTAAATGTCTCTAGAACATCTTTTTCCTCATCTTCTTTCTTGGATTGCAAAAACCTACCAGGAAAGGGCACATTTAGTGGAAAGGAACTAGAAGAATTCAAATTTGGACTTACCTTGACGGGTTGAGATGGTTTAGGGGCATGTTGTGGTTGTGGCAAGGGTGGTTCTACCCTTGCCGTGGGTTGGGCTCCATGTTTTTCTTCTTGCAGCAGCTTTTCATCCTCTATTTAACTTGATTTTGATGAGTTTGGATCAGCCCCAACTTGCCTACCACTTCTCAATGTGATGGCCTTGGCGGTTTCAAATCCACCCTTTGGATTCACTATGGTTGAGCTAGGCAACTTGCCTTGCTCACGAAACTGCCCCATAAACTCGGCAATTTGTCCCACTTGCTTTTCCAACTCATCCACCTTCTTGTCCCTAGTTTGCATGCTCTGCGCCATAGAAGTTAGTAAATTCAAAATCTGATCATTATCACTAGAAGTACCTGACTTTTGGGCAGGTTGTGCTTGGGGTTGAGTTGGTGCAAACGGCTTTTGATAGAAACCCGGGGGTTGTTGCCTAGATCCGCTTTGTTGTTGGCCTTGTTGGGGTTCTCGCCATTTGAAATTTGGATGATCACGCCAACCAGGATTGTAAGTATTGGAAAATGGGTCATTCCTTGGTTGGTATTGGTTGCCAAATCCCACGGCATTGAGGGTCTCCCACCCTCCATTTTCTATCAACTGTGGGCACTTGTCCGTGAGGTGGCCTTGCATGGAACACACGCCACAAGCTGCCACGTTTTTCACTTTTGGACCTTCCACCACCTGAGAAAGCAAAGTAGTAAGGTTAGCCATTTGATTTTGAAGTTCGGTTATGGCACTTACCTCATTGACTTGATGTGGCCGTGGGTTACTCCTTTGTCCAACGCCTTCGTATTGTTGAGCATTCAACGCACGGTTGGAAATTAAAGTCTTTGCTGCCGTGGGGGTCTTGTCCACCAAGGCTCCTCCTGCCGAGGCATCTAGCATTTGACGTTCGATAGGTAGTAGCCCCTCGTAGAAGTATTGCAAAAGAAGTTCCTCCTTCATCTGATGCTGTGGACAAGAAGCAACAAGAGATTTAAAACGTTCATAATAAGTAGGAAAAGATTCACCTTCCTCTTGTTGAATTCCACTTATCCTTTTCCGTAGGAGGATGACTCGAGAAGTTGGGAAAAACTTCTCCAAGAAGGCCCGTTTCATGCTTTCCCATGATGTGACGGTTCCGGGCGCCAATTCGTACAACCAATCCTTCACCTTTTCCAAGAGAGAAAAAGGGAAGGCTTTCATCTTCAAAATACTCCCATCGACATTGACGGGGGTCATGCTCGAACACACCACCTCAAATTCTTTCAAGTGTTTGTTAGGATCTTCCATGGACAACCCATGGTACTTCGGAATGTGGTGTAACAAGCTTGACTTCAATTCAAATTCTTCTGTCTTTCCTTGGGCTGCTGTGGGGTATTGGATGCATAGAGGCGCAGCATTGTCCAATCCCGAGGCTGAAAGTTCTTTGATTGTTCGATTGTCCACTTCCATGTCTTTTTCTGTCTCCTCCTTTTCTTCAAATTCGGATTCAGAACTAGAACTAGGTGGACTAGGTTCTGGTACTTTCCTTTTCCTTCTCAAAGTTCGTTCAAAATTGTTGTCAAACTCCGATATATGTGCACGAACTGGTTGAGAACTACGAGTCATAAACTAGTACCTGAAATAAACAAAATCAAATAAAATTAAAACTAAAATTAAAACACACAAAAAAAAAGAAATAAAAAGAAACAATAAAGGGATTAGCAAAGTTGCTAATCCCCGGCAACGGCGCCAAAAATTTGATGCGAAATATATAAGCACACAAATTTAACCCTCTTTTTGACAATTGTAGTATAGATGTAAGTAGGGATCGTTCTAAACCGGGGATTAGGAGGGATTGCTAAATCACTTGAAAACTAATTTAAAAACATAAAAACAAAGTTAAAAATGTAAACAAAAGATTTTAAAACAAGAAAGTAAAAGGGGGATTTGAGTTTGGTGAAGTTGAAAGTAAAAACGAATAAACTAAAAACTTAAATAGATTTTAAACAAATTTGGGTTGAATGGATAATGGAAGGCTAGCTAAGGGGTTCTTCTCCACACATGTCTTGCTTGCATACAAAATGATTTCCAATTGCATTTCAATAACTTATTAATTCTCAACGCCCCAAATTAACCGTGAATTGCACTAATTAACCCTCAGTTTTTCCACAAGTTATTGGGTTGGATGATTGCATACGACAACCCAAAACATTCCCTACAAGTTCCCTACATGAATTGCATAATAGAGATACAAGCAAGAATCATTAAGTTCTATGAAAAACATAAGCATTGACGAGGCACTCGTTACTATGATTTGCATGAAACTTATGCCAAGGATTTACTTAACACAATCGTGACTAGCGACTTTTACTACTCATGAATATAAGTTCATAACGATTAGGTGAAATTCCCTTATACTCTAGCATCATATTTATGCATGCAAACTAAGTATGCATCCCTAATCAACATACATAAACATGTTATCAATCAAATAGATAAGTAAATCGAATTCATAACTTATGAAACGCAATTAAAAGTAATCAAATCATATTGCAAGCATTAACATGGTTTCGAATCCCCCCTAGCCAAGGGGGGTTTAGTTCCTCATTATTACAAAACAAAGATAAACAAATTTAAACATTGAAAAACAAAGGAAAGAAAGCACCTAAATGTTCCAACGATCCATGTTGGATAGCAAGTGCGTCTAAGGACTTTTCTCCTTCTCTTTGCCGCAACAACAAGGTTGGAATGATGTTGAAGGGTTGGTTATTTGGAGGAATGGATGGGAAGGGGTTTAGATATGTAGGAGAGGCAAGGAAAGGCTTGGAGAATGGTTAATTTCTGGATGATTTGAATGAGGTTGATGCCATGGTATTTATAGGAAGAGGATGGACTTGTTTAACACAAAATGTTGGTGGAATTGAGTAGGTGAGCATGGCAAAGAGTGGGAATTGTTGGTGGGTTAGGTATTGAGTCATCCACTCACATGTCATGGTTAGCTAAGCATTGCATCATCCACTCACATGTCATGGTGAGCTAAGCATTGCATCATCCACTCACATGTCATGGTGAGTTAAGCATTGCATCATTACTCAAATTTCTGGTGGAGGTGGAAGTAAAAGCCACGGCATTGATGTGTTTTGAGTGAAGTTTTGGCCAGTCCTTCTAGAAATTTATCCCTTCTTGTAACTTGTATTTGTTTCACCAGATTTTTAGCATGTTCTTAGCCTCTTTTGTCTTCAAATTCGTCCATCCATCTTGCTCATATCATATGTAATCCATTCCAAGCTCAAAACTGCTCCAAAATGCACCAAAATGCACTTTCTTGCTACCTTAGCCCTTTGGACCTACAAACACACGAAAATGGCTTAAAGTACTAAAATAACTAAGAACTAATAACGTAAATGCAAGAAAACTAGTTAACTAAGTCGCATAAATATGCGTCTATCAGCTCCCTGCAAATTCCTCTACCCACCATCCTAATTTATACAGAAAGAAATACAATTAAAAAAAAAAAAAAAAAAAAAAAAAAAAAAAAGAGGTGATGGTGCATCTGGCACCACGTGAAAAAAGAGGAATGGTGGATCAAAGATGGGGTACAGCCCCATGGCAGATCAAAAGTTTCTGGTGGTGCATGGGCACCATGTGCAGAAAGAAAAAAAAAATTGTAAAAAAAATAAAAAAAATAATAATTAAAAAAAAAATGATGGAACTTGGTGCATCCAGCACCAAAAGAAAAACAAGAAAAAAAAAAAAACAAATGCATAGAGAGAAATAGAAGGTCCATTTTATTTATTTTTCAGGAAATTTTTACATAAATTTGCATTATACATACCTTAAAAAAAAAAAATAAATAAATAAAAAAAATCAAATCAAATCAAATTTACAAGAGGGTATCTTCAAGGACGATCAGGTGCCGCCTTACCACTCGGCAGAGCTCCAGAAATGAGAGGCGCCGAAGGTTGACTGTTTGAAGCCACACCACTCGGCGGAACTCCAGGAAGAGGAGGCACCAAAGGTTGATCATGTGGAGCTTCATTACGCGGTACAGCCCCAGAAGACGAAGGCAAATGTTGTTGGAACAAACCCACAAACTGATCGGATCATATTTATATATATTTTTACTTCGAATTCACTCGTCTTTTCTTAGTTAGTTCCTTATATTTTTGAGCTATTTACGTTATTTTTGTGTTTATAGGATTTGTTATGCAAAGAAAATAAAAATAGAACAAATGAAATTTTATGTAATAAATTCGTCAAAACTGTCTGTGTAGATCAGCTTTTAAATTAAATTAAAAAAATATATATAATAATGATAAATCATGATGATGTTTGAAACATCATCATGATGGTTTTGTTTTGTAGAAGAAAAGAAAGGAACGGATGGAGAAGAAGAAAAGAAAGGAATAAAAAAAGAAAAGAAGGAATAAAAAAAATTAAAAGAAGAATAAGTGAGTCCACACATGAGGGATCCAAAGAAAGATATACGAAAGAAGAAGAAAAAGGAGAATCCAAGGCGTGAAAGGGATAGAGGCGGGAGACAGAGAAGACTTGAAAAAGTGGGAAATAAAATAATAAGATAGAGAGGAGAAAGCAGCTGGCAGAGACGAAATTGGGGGGGGGAGAGATGGAGCTGCCTTTGGCAGCACGGGGTCAGAGAGGATAGAGATACGTGAGGGAAGCAAATAAGAAAGAAGAAAGAAAAAAAGGTGAGGGACTGACAGAAAAGCAGAGGGCTGCCCTTTGGGCAGCGTGAGGCTGCGCAGAAATAAAAGGGACAGTGCGGCATGGCAGGAGAGAAGTGACGCAGGGAGTGAGGGCAGAAGCACAGAAACGCAGCAGATCTTATTCTCTCGGTTAAATCTTTCCAACTTATGATTAATTTTTGGTTTAATTTTAGAATAATGTGTAGCTAAATTTATTTTGGCTAGAGGTTAATTCAAAGCCATGAATATATTTGTAATATGAATTGATTACCTTCGGTTGTGATTTCATAAGTTGCGGATTCAATTCGTTCATCTACTTGATTGATAACTTATTTGTGTATGTTGATTAAGAGTGCACGCTTAGTTTTCATGCATGAATATGATGCTAGATTATGAGGGAGTTTCACCTAATAGTTACAATCTTATAATCACAAGTAGTGAAGGTCGCTTGAAAACGATCGCGTTGAATGAATTCTTGGCACTAGTTTCATGCTCATCATAGTAATGAATGCCTCGTCAACACTTATAGTTCTCATTGTGCTTCATGATTCTTGATTGTATCTTTATTGTGCTCATCACGTAAGGAACCTTTGAGGAATGCTTTGAATTGTTGTATGCGCTTTTCCATCCAATTCATTAACTTAAGGAGAACTTGAAGGTTAATTTAAGCGTATCTAATTAACTTGGGGTGTTGAGTTTCATAATTTATTGAAAGAACAACTGAAAATCAATTTAGGTTGCATATGTGTCATGTGTGGAGAAGAACCCTCTAGCTAGTCCGTCATTTATCATTTTACCTTAATTTTATGTTTTGTCAATTCTGTAATTTAATTAAGTTTAATTTACTTTTCATCAAAACCAAACACCTATCCATTATTAAATTATTTTATTTATTTAGTTTTCTTTATTGTTAGTCTTTTAATTTAATTTCCGTCCATTTCAGTTCCTAGTGTTTAATTTGATTGTTTTCATTATTTTGAGTTATCCTAAGTGTGTTTCGAGTTATTAGAGTTTTTAGCCTAGTTTTGTGTCCTTGAGTCTTATTTAATATTTTTAAATTAATTTAGAATAGATTAGCAATCCCTCCTAATCCCCGGCCTAGAACGATACCCTACTTACATCTATACTACAATTGTCAAAAAGAGGGTTTAATTTTGTGTGTTAACTTATTTTTCACATCACAAACCTCCGATGATCAAGTAAAATCTGACCATTAGATTCCTGCATCTGGTCAATTTTCCTCTTCATGTTTGTGGCATAGTCGTGTGCGAGCTTGTGCAACTGTTTATTCTCATGCTTAAGCCCTCTAATCTCCTGTTTGAGACTCATCACTTCAGCCGCCAACGATTCAACTTGACGGGTTCGAGCAAATAGGCGTTGGGCCATGTTGGACACAGAACCCGTACACTGCACACTAAGAGCCAGGGACTCCTTAACAGCCAACTCATCAGACCGCCTGGAAAGTAGTCTGTTATCTTTGGGAGTGACAAGGTTCCGGGCCACCACCGCAGCGGTCATATCATTCTTCATCACCGAATCCCCAACGGTAAGAGGACCAGTGGGGGATATGAAGGATGGGCGCCATATGTTGTCTGGAGAAGGCGGGACTGCCTCTTCACCAAGATTCAAGTCAAAACGACGGTCGGAGGGTCCAGACATTTTCAAAGTGTTGAAGGAAGAAGAGATCGGACAAATCAAGATCTTAGAAGTACAAGAGGGGAGTTTTCACAAGCGAAAATTCAAGTGTGCTTTGAAACGAACTACATGCCTCTATAAAAATCAGCACTCGACGGGATTTCAGAGATCGAAGAGGCGAGCTCAGAATTCGAAGAGGCCATTCAAAAATCGAAGAGGCAAGCTCAGAAATCGGAGAAGCATCTTGCTTTTCCAGACGCGTCGGCACCCGTCACACGCAAACTCAGCTTTGCGAAAATCACGGGCAATTTGTCGAAGCGCCAATCCCAGATATCGAAGAGGCGCCAGTCTTTTTCAGCCACGTCAGCACCCATCACACGCAAACTCAGCTTTGCGGAAATCACGGGTAATTTGTCGAAGCGCCGATCCCAGATATCGAAGAGGCGCCAGTCTTTTTCAGCCGCGTCAACACCTGTCACAAGCACACTCAGCTTGGCGGAAATTACGGACAATTTGTCGAAGATTTCTGATAAAGAAGAAAGCACGTGAAGCCATATAGATCAATCACGCATTGGTTGCCAACACGAGTGAAAGAATCGTACCTCTACAGGTATCAAAGAACTTCCTATAATTGTCTACCTTCGCCTTCCATAGCAAGGCAGACATACAGAGTCTTTCTTCATGTCCAAAGATGCTTTCCTAACGAAGCCTCTCGAGTCATTCAGTGTTCCTTATTCCTTGGGGTACCTCTGCAAGCCAATGACTCCAAAGCAAAAGTATCCCATATCACCAGGGTAGAAAGCAAGAGTATCTCATATCATGCACTCTCCTTGTCCTTTCCTTTGTCCTTGTTCCTACCTACAAAGACAAGGATAAAGAAAACAATATGCCGGAACTTCCACTCAAACTCGGGTAAGGAACCGACTGCTTGGAACCCTTCCCTGATTGCCTACCTAGCACTTCTCTCGAGTACTCGCCTTCCACTGCTGCTGTACTTTCAAAGAAGCTGCCACATCTGCCTGAAGAATAGATAAGGCAAGTGAAAATGATACCTTGCAGCATGTGGAGACAATGTGCAAAAGGAACAAGCAGAGAAGAATGCGGTCTGCACAGTCAACTCAGCAGAAGAGTCCGAGCTGAAGAACTCGAGAAGCTGCCACATCTGCCTGAAGAAACAAGCAGAGAAGAATGCAGCATGCACAGTCAACTCAGCAGAAAGAGTCTGAGATGAAAAACTCGAGAAGATGCCACATATGCCTGAGGAACAGATAAAGCAAGGGAAAATAATACATTGAAGCATGTGGAGACAAGTGTAACCAAGCACGTGCTGATTCATCCGCTACTTCGTTAAAATCAAAAGTATCTCATATCATCAGGGTGCAATCACTCTGGACGGTGGACTCGTTTTGACCTTCAAATTCTTGGGTCGACTTGCTAGGCGTTGTGAGCTGCACGTGTCGATCCACCACCCTTGAATCAAATCCTTAAAGGTCAAGTCACCAACCGGAAGAAGAGCCCATCAATCTTGAAGATCATACCGCTGACCAAACTGCTCAGGTGTGAATTAGAAAGATTGAACAAAGCAACAAGTCGTCATCTTCACCTCGTGCCTGCTTGCCATGTGTTCGAGTCAACCTTCAAGAATCAAGCCTTAATGGCCCTTGAAGAAGTTTCCAGCCAAATTCAACACCAAGCCTCGACGACCCTTGAGGAAATCACAAGTCCGATTCAAGATTAAGTGTCTACCACCCTTGAATCAAAACCTAGTTCAAGAACAAGCTGTGGAAAATCAACAATTGAAGGAATCCAGGAAATCCTTCAACCCAGTTCAAGATCAAAGCTGTGGAAGGTCAACAAGCGCAACAAAATACGTGCCGATTCACCCACTACCAAAGCCAAAGATCATCTACCACATGAAGCTCCTTGTGGTCCAATTTCAACCTTCAAGATCAAGCCTCGACGGCCTTTGAAGAAATTTCAAATAAAAGTTCAAGAACAAGCCTCAACGGCCCTTGAAGAAATTTCAAACGAAAGTTCAAGAACAAGCCTCAACGGCCCTTGAAGAAATCTCAAGCCCAATTCAAGATCAAGCATCAATGGCCCTTGAAGAAATCTCCAGCCCAATTCAAGATTCAAGCCTCGACGGCCCTTGGATCGACATCTACAGTAAGGGACTTCAAAACGCATCTCCTACACGTGACAAGCACATGTATACGACGTGCCTTGAAGTGGGGGCATTTGTAGACATCAAAATTTCGGTAAATAAATGTTGACCGATAAATCAAAGTGTCAACGCTCATGTATTACATAAATTTTACACGTAGCGTGACTCAACGAAAATTGAAATGAGTTGGAAAAGTCATCAAATAGGACACGTGTCAACACCTGGCAGAAACGACTTATTTCATCTGGGATATTATATTCAAAATTAGGCCTCGGAAAATTCTATAAATACAAGCCCATTTCATTCATTTTGGGAAACCAATTCATATTACACCTTGAAGCTCTGAAGCTCTGAAACCCCGAAGCTCTCAAGCATCTAGGTTCCCGAAGAATCAAGAAAGCCTTCTTCGTTCTTCGTTCATCGTTCTTCCAAGATCAAGCCCCAACGGCCCTTTGGATCAACAATCATCCACCAATTCAAGATCAAGCCCCGACGGCCCTTGAAGAAAGTGTTCTTCGTTCTTCGTTCATCGTTCTTCCAAGATCAAGCCCCGACGGCCCTTGGATCAACCATCCACCAATTCAAGATCAAGCCTCGACGGCCCTTGAAGAAAGCACCATCGTTCATCATCCGTTCATCCAAGATCAAGCCCCACCCTTTGGATCAACAACGTCGACAAATCCACACATCCAACCGTTCTTCAAGATCAAGCCCAAAAGCCCTTGAAGATTCGTTCATCACTGTTCTTCAAGATCAAGCCCAAAAGCCCTTGAAGATCCGTTCGTCACTGTTCTTCAAAGATCAAGCCCAAAAACCCCCTTTGAAGATCCGCTCAAATCCACCTTCAAGATCAAGTCTACGGCCCTTGAAGAACGTTCATCCTTAGATCAAGCCCAACGGCCCTTTGGATCAATCGCACATCCACAAATACACACCTTACGGAGATCGAATCAGAGGATCAAAATAGAGAGAGATTGTAACCCAAAATCATCAAACACAAATATTTGTTTATGCACGTTTGTTCTTGTCTCTTTCGTTTCAGGAATTTTCCGTGTTCACAGATTGATCCATGAACCTTTCTTGGCAACATATTTGACAATGTAGCAAAAAACTCTGAGACCACTGCCTCCATAACACCTAGGTAAGAAGTTTTTTTCCGGGCATCAGTGGCATAAAAAGAAAGCAGGAATATTTCAAGAAAGCTCAAAAAAGAAGGAAGACAACCTGAGGAAAACCTCCAATGAAAGGTCATTCAACCAGGTCAGAAACTGCTTACCCATCTTCCAATGACGCCCTCGTCGTCAGGTTATAAATCAAAGACACCATGGTTGACAAAGTCCTAATCGATAACGGGTCAGAAGTCAACATCATCTTCAGAAGGGCAGCTATAAAGATAGGCATTATGGATGAAGTTAACTTAAGGAGATCTATTGTCCAGACCCTTAGAGGGACTCTGCTCATACATCTCATGGTTCGAGCAAAGCCATTTGAACATATATGATAACTTTTATGTGATGGATAGCCCATCTCCATACTACGCTATCCTTGGCCGGGAGTGGTTACATGTCATGAAAAAGGTCCCCTTTAAAGACAGAATCCCGCCTCGTTACCCCAAAATGATATCGAGTGGCGAAGGATTAAACAACAAGGAAATTGAAGGACTTATGCCAAGAGATGGATCCTCCGCTGAAGAAAATCGAAATCCTTGCAGACCATTCCAGGTGACCTAAAACAAAGCAAATCACCACACAAATTACACGCGATTTAATTCCCTTCCTGAGATATGTAAGCAGTCATCTCTAGACCCAATTGTAATGCCACTATCTGCGCGAAGATAAGTCCACAAAGAACTCATCTCCTAACGCCTCACCATAGGCCTATCGTCAAAAGTGATCCTTGATGTCATTTTTGCATCAGATCACCATAGGCTTATCGTTAAAAGTGATCTTTGATTCTTCGTCCCGGAGATATGTAGGCAATCCTTATTGGATTCAATCACACCCCCTTGTAAATCAACTTTAATTAGATCATAAATAAAGAGCATCTATTCGCCTTAAACACGTGTTCTTTCTTTATTTTTTCATCGATGTAAGGAGTACCTTACTTGTTCAAAATAGGGCCTAAACTTTGAAAACTTCGCAGCAATGCAAGTCTAAAAATGTTCAAAGTTACACTGTCAGATGAGCCTCCTTTAACCAAATCCGTCTGGAACAGTTAGCAGCTTAGGAGACTTGAATCGTAATAAGTGCATCAACTATTGGCTGGCTATGAGCACTGGCACATGGCATGTTAACCTGTAAACTCAATGCACTATTTGGCTTCCAAAAAGTTTATGCAACCAACTTGGTTGGGGGTTATAACATTTAAACCCTGGCTCTACACCATTTGAAGGAATAGTCGAATAGGCGATTTGGAACTCATCTGAAGATGGCTATGAAATCCAACTCCAAGTACAACTACTTCGATCGTGGACCAACTTACTAAGTCAAGTAAGCTCTAGAACACCAAGTGTTAGCAAGTTCAAAGAAGGCATCTAGATTAGTTAACACCCAAGAGGAATTTATTCCAACCGAGCTTCGATACGCGGAAATACTTTGGTTAAGCCAACCAAGGTAGTTTGATCAGAAACACTGAAGTCTAATGCATAGGGTATGATAAAAGGATTCGAAAAGCGTTTCCGACCCACATGCTAACGCCCATGTTTCCAAAGAGCTTTCGCTTAAGATTCACTAGAAACAAACATGCAATCCCAACCAGAGAAAACTTCTCCTGCCACTACAGTACAAGTATTAAAGTCCTTACCCTAAGAGTCGGGGTAAGGTGCGAAGAAATCAACTCCCACATGTACAATATTATCAAGTATGATTTGGAACTCTTATATCCGATGAATGTATTTTAATAAGTGCAACGGCAAGAGTTTTCTCATGGTTTTAATGTCTAATTCCTTGAATGAGAATAATGTGGTATTTCGAATATCACAATGAGAATACTTTATGAATACTAAGTTTGGGAGGCAACCTCCCCCCTCCCCGGAATCAATGTTACCAAGGGGAGTTGATAAACTTTGTCCCGGGCTCACAAACTTACTCGTATTCCACTTCGACACTTATTTCTTAGATAAAGTTCATTTACTTTAGAGAGATTTATCGGATTAAGATTCCACCCAAGTAGAGAAAAGAACGAAAGAAAGTGACTGGTATTATGGCAAATGTTTATGATAGAGACAACCCCTTTCCTAGCCAAAATCAAGTTTAAGTCAATCCTTTTTTAGGAAATTTGTTTCCCTTGAAGGTAGCAGAAAACCCGTTAGGGACATCAGGTTCCCGGTCATTTTTTAGATCAAGTTCCTCATTCCACATCTAGATCTGACATCTCGTCCAACAAATGCTGCAGTGGAGGAAGTCCATGTGTTTGATCTCCTCGTAAATTCTGAAGACGCTCTGACCCTTGGGGAGATCTCGCCCAGCGTGACCAGTAAGGAATCTAATGTCGAACTCTTCTTCGAGCAATCTCCCATGATCTTTCCGAAGCGCGGACACCTCAGAAGAGTGTTTATTGGTAAGTTGCTA
Organism: Malus domestica; assembly: GCF_042453785.1. NCBI lineage: Eukaryota > Viridiplantae > Streptophyta > Magnoliopsida > Rosales > Rosaceae > Malus > Malus domestica. The sequence goes on from NC_091669.1 coordinate 21,544,464, forward strand.
AACATCTGCAATGCGCTTGTCATCTTTACGGTTGACCTCCTAACAAAAATCCACAATTTCCTTTTAAAGAGCTTTTCGCTCCCTTGCCCAATTATTATGTTCTGAAGTTAATAAATGCTCTAACTCCCCCTTCAATGCAACGAGAACCTGGTCTGACTCCGTCTTGGCCTACATGTCAAACCTTAACTCGTTTCTTACATTCTCAAAGCTCTCCTGATAATCATTGGCTTTCACCTGTTCAATAGCAACCAGGTCAATGTATCAAATAATCTCCACCTGATGAGAGAGTCCAAAGCTTACTGCTTGGCATATGTGTTCCTGAGTTCTTCCGATTGGGTTAGCAACAGTCGTTCCGCCTTTATCCTCGTTGTTGTTTCAAGGCCCATAATTCATTCAAGCTCTTGGATCGATCTTACTTGTCGAAACAAGGCAACCTCCGTCTACATGTTGGCCTATCATACAAAGTACATTAGGGGGAATTCGTGAATATCAACAAAGAGAAAAAGGGCAAACTAAGTTAGATACCTCGTAGTGACTCTGGTAGTACCGTACCATGACATCTTCAAGAGAAGTGCATGCTCATTTGAAATTGGCAAGGGCAATTACGGCTTTGAGCAACTTATGAGCATAATATGTATTTTGAAGACCACTGGCATCTGAAGAAATAGCAACTCGATCAATCGAAGCCCGGGTCACAAGAGGAGGATAAATTGTCCCCTCGGACCTCAACAAATCAGTCGACGAAAGACCATCACGACAGGAAGGTTCATTTATAGACACTTGCAGCAGGGGAGGAAAGGCAAAAAATGACGTCGAGGCAATAAAGCGCACCTGTGACTTCGTTCGATACAAACATAATGCTTGATGGAATAACCAAAAGAAGAGCGTGGGATTTTAATTTCGATGACTAGGGCAGCATTGCAAGTAAATGCAGAGGTAGTGAAGAAGGTTGTTCATCTGTTACAGATGTAGGGGCAGGTATGTCAAAAATGGGTAACATCGGAACAGCAATGCGTCTTTTTCTTTAGAAAAGAGTCTTTTCCACTAATATCCCTTTCCCATACTCTATCAACAATTAGTATGTCTTCGAACCAATCTTTGTCATGACAAGGGACATCCTGAATGTAAGTCTCCCAAACGAGACTAGCTCTGCCTGCAAAATAATCGTGGTCATCCAAATTTAATCTAATGATGTACAACATCCTAAACTCGAGGATGTCCAACTCAACCTCGAACCACTGATCCAGCAACGTGAAGCAAGTAAGAAGATTAAATGCGGTAGGAGAAATGTTGCAGATAGTTATATTATAGCACAACAAAATGCCTTTCATGAAAGCACAAAAGGGAAAATGAAGGTCAGGTCCAAAAACTAGGGGTAGATTCTAGTGCAAAGATGACTAGGGTCAGACGACAGCAATGGATCGGCATAGATATCATGGCCGGGTTCCTACCAGACATTACAATCATCCAAGATATCACTTGTTCTTCGATGAAAGATTCACCTTCTCGATTACGAATTCTCGTCAGGGGAAGATAATAGGGGAAACCTTGACCAATTTAGGCTTTTGCTTGATGACACCATGAGAAAAGATTTAAAGGGGATAGAGGATTTTGAAATGGGTACAGAAAAAAAGTTAAGCCTTTTTTTTACAATAAAAGTTTAGGGTAGAGGAAAGAGGTCTGATGATACATAGGCATCTTTGGAAGGGATCATCTAATCGTTGAATACAGATCGACTTGTTTTGGATCAACCCATTTGACGACTGAGATAAGCAAAGGATATCGGAGAAAATTTCTCGTTTCTCGTATGCAGGCTTCAGACGCGACGCTTTATCATTACGAACTTTATGGCATGTTGTATGAAGATGCAAGTCTGAATTTGAAACATTGTCACATCAAAGTTAAAGCTTACCTCGCATTCATGAAGACTAAATGGTACATATTCCAACTTACTCCGAAAGGCATAGTGTTTGGTAACAATCCATCATTAAGGGGAACAAGTTGCCTCTCAGATAGCTAGTTAGGGGTAATTGTGGGACCATGATTTTCTAAGGCCAGATAAGGTGATCTGAATACTATTACCTTAGTAGTCCGGTCATGGACTCACCAGCTTCGGCCGGATCTGTTTTAGATAGAACATGGTGCCACCATCACTCTACTCCAGGGCACTAGGTGGAGTCCAAGCGACTCCGCTGGATGACCATGCTTATTTTGTAAGATACATAATCTGATCCAGATATGGACACAATCAGATCCTATAAGTCTTAAAGTCCCTACAATCTGGGGCCGTAAGTAATCACAACTCCTAAATATGATGCAATATCTACTTAATAGATATCATCTAGGTTTCTCCCGGCTTAGAACGAGAATTATATCCTTAAAAGGGCTTTCTCCCACGGTATAAATACACTCATCTAGGGTTCATCTACATTAACGCAATCTATATACTTGAATTCTCTTGCCCACTGCTCGAGTCTCAAATCATTCGCTAACTTGACCGTTGAAGAGCCTTTGGCCGACACACCCCTCCCCCTCCCCCCCCCCCACCGGCCTAAGGTTTGCTTGTGGTTATTTTACTATTTTGCAGGTTGCTTAAGATTCCTCGAATTTGTGCTCAACCATCGCCCACGGAGGTGCGCAGGTTTGGTCCCAACATTAACTTTTGTCTCTCTTTGAAATGTTTAAAAGGTGTTGTCTCAATGTAAAATTAGGTATTAAAAGTGTACTCTGTGTGTACCAAAAATAACAATAGGCGCAATGGAGTTGCTGCTCATGCTACTTGGCAACCACTGATGGTAGGAACGGTGAAATCAATGTAGGTGGATCGCTGCAGCGAGGTGGTGGTACTCGAGGGATTGGAGTTTTGATTCGAGATGATAAAGGACTATTAATGGCAGTTTGTTCGAAACAAATGTAGAGTTTTGTTCTCCTCGAGTTATCAAATTGATTGCCGCGAGGGAAGGACTTCTGTTTGCTTGTAAGTTGGGTTTCAATCATGTTATGTTGGAAATGGATGCCAAAATAGTGGTGGGGAAAATTCTGGAGAATGGAAGACAATAGAGACGTGGATGGGAACATGGTGGTGGAGACTAAGCAGCTAAGTAAAAGATTAAGTTTTGCATGTCGTTGGTAGTTAAGAGAAACAAATACGTTGGCGCATAGGTTGGCACAATTCCATGAAGTTATGACAAATTTATAGCTTGGACTAAAGAGGCTCCTTTGTGGTTGATGCCTTTTTTAGAAGCCAAGTTGGGACTACAGAGTCGATAAGTTCTTGTGATGGCAAGTAGGGATCTTTTTCTGTTTCGTGATTTTTCCTCCTTGGAGATTTCCAAACTGAAAGGTTTTTTCTCAGAAGTCCATGCTTGTCATATTTTCTTTCTCCTGTTGGTTTATCCTATATCTGTATATTACTTTTTAATGGTTGGGAATGAAATTCATACTATAAAAACATTAATATTCTTATTGAACAACTTCAAGTATTGTTGATAAACTGTTTAAACCCAGCATGGTTCACCACTAACATGATCGATATTATTCCAACTTAACTATCTATTATTAAGCATTGTCTTATCACAAAAAAAAAAAAAAAAACAAAAAAAAAAAAAAAAAACAAAACAAAAAAACCTCGGTGATATTGGGAACCTCCTACACATAAATTGTATATTAATTTCTATATTTCTCCACAATGGGACTATCCTCCAACAACTACATCTTTTGTTGGACAATAATTTGCTCAATATTCAGGTGCGCAAGCCTCAGTGTGCTGCTTATGTGCGCAAGCCTCGTAGCCGCACAATAGAAATTGAAAGGTGTTGATTTAAAAGAGTGTGATGTACTAATGTGTAGAGGATCATCCCATTTTAACTTGCTTATATCTCATTTTATGATGGGTAGATCCAAAAGAAATTCAAATAATTCAAAAATGTATGCTAAAGCCGCTTAGTACTATAATTTAGCGGTATATTCTTCACTTGTAAGAGGTTTTAGGTTCGATTATCGTTAAAGACGAATTTGAACCATATTATTACTTGCCCATTGTGAGGCTAAGCCCATCCCCTTCTCCTTTAATGTAGATAATGAAGTAATTGTACCAAACTCTGTTAGCTTTACTAAACCTTCAAATCATGAACATCTTCTTCCCCTGAAAAATCGTCTTCCTTCGAAAGTATATACCCTGCTGAACTTGAGGCAATTCCATCGTGGAAAAGAACAAACATCTACCTGCTTATTTGGGGTCAAGATCTTGAGCAATTTATCTACTTAACTGGGGTAAAAAAATAGGGAAATTAGGGTATGTAAGCTTTACCTTATCTACCCATGTTCATAAATTTAAAATTTAAAATACGTCGACAAAAAATTTACGATTCATCGTATTTGAAGAATTATACATATAGGGAATTTTGTTAATATATATATATTCATGATATAGCACCGAAAGTTGAACTCATAAGGCCTGAATCTAAGATGTGGACGCAAATTTCCGTCGTTTTTTTCTTTGATGAAAATGCACCTGCAAAATAATAATACCTGCCAAAAGCCTCAAGCTCCCATGATGAATGGGGGGTTTTGACCGAAGAATATCTGATGCCAAAGTTAGAATTCTGAAAAGAATGTGTTTAGGAGTTTGTGGTTAGCAAATGACATAGCTTTTTAGTTGGAGAATATGACAATTTATAGGGAAGTGGCCGATCTTATTTGAAGAATAGTGGCTGACCATATATGGTGAAATTGTGTGAATAATTGCAAGATATTATGTGAAATAATATCTTGCAATTAATATGGCAATTAATCCTAAATTAAATAGGAATTTGGGAGTTACCTTTTGAATAAGGATTTGATGAGGAGTGATGAGAATGATTTGAATCAATACCATTTTGATCACCTTTGACTATTCCCTAATTGAGCCGTTATTGTCCATTACATACGCGTGAGAATCCTGATGTACCTCAAGAGTAATTTATCTTGTTAATCCAAAAATTCACGTACCACCTCCACAATTAATGAGCTTCAATTATTGGCAGCAACAGTGTTGCGAAGTTCACCAAGCAAGACTTTGCTTTGATTAGTGGGCTTCGATGCGACAAAAAGCCGATTATAAAATGGTCAAATACACACTGTTTGCATTTGACTAAGAAGCATTTTTCCTAACAACACCAATGTGACCAGAAAAATGTTGCAAACAGCCATCGATAAATGCCATCATAAGGATGATTTGTTGAAATTAGGACTTTTGTACATGCTATGTTTCGTGATTTTAGGGTTTGAATGAGAATCTTTCAAAATGAGACTCTTCATGGATCTCTACCATGTCATGTTTTTGGCATAAAATTTTATAATGTCGGCACATAAATTGTACCAAAAACATAATGTGGCGGAGAGTCATAGAAGGTCTCACTTTTGAGAGGGAGTAGGATTCTCTCCCCTCTTATTCTCATCTATTTCCCACCCCTCCTCTCGCATATTGCTTTTTGTCTTATTGTCTCTATAAAAAAAAAAATCAATACAAGATCTTGATGTGGCTTAACCGTAACCTTTCAAGTTTGAGGGGAGAGAAAAGAATAGAGATTAGGAGGGGAGAGAAGTCTCTCTGGCATTTCTCTAAAGACGTTTATATTGCATCTAGCAAACAATTCAACAGTGTTCAATAAATATCCTCGGGGTACTTTGTCGTTTCAACTCATTGGAAATCCCTATTAGTTGATCCTAAGAGCAAAGATGATGATGATAATGTTAATGAAGGAAAGAACAATGATGATGCGAATTCTAGTGATGACGGTAGAGACAAACACGAGATTAAAGGCAAGGGTAAGGCAAATGGCAAGAGCAAGGACAAGAAGTTGGGAAAGCGGACAAAGAGCAAGGGCAAATTCAAAGTCAATGCGATGAAGAAGGGAAAGGGAAAGGGAAAAGTAAATGGGGAGGGGAGAAGGAGAAAGCAAAGAACTGGTTGGAGTTTAAGAGGATTTAACTATGCATTCTAGGTATCATGTAATTGTGGTTAATTTGGTTTGTATATTAATGTTGAATTACTCAGTGGGAAAGCGATCCAACACCTGAGTTCACCAAGTTGAACTCATATGTTTTGCAAAGAGACATACTTCTATGACTTTTATTTGAAGGGTTGAACCTAGGCGTTTTTAAGTTGTAATGAACAGTAGTTTCATACTAGACTTATTTGCCATATTAGAGAAATGATTGTAGATTTGAACCGAAAATGTAATGGGATTGAAAATGAAGTCTTATCAACCAGGGCAATTCAACATTTGCATTGGTACTAAAATGAAACATGCTGCTTCATAATATTGTTGGTTGAGCCCATTTGGTTTTATGGCCAATAAATTTTAGGGAAATTGATAGAAATGAGCCATTTCCTTAATCTTTGGACTAAAATAAGATTTTTGGGATATGTATAAACCATGCACTTGACATGCACAACAACATGGCAGATGTAGGATTTTTCTAAAATTTGAAATGATTAAATTGCCCTCCCATATAAATGGGTTATTGCAAAGACTCAGTTAGCATTTTCTCCTTCCTTCTCCGAAAACCTCACTCGCGACCCTTGCTCGACAAATGGCAAAGAGAACCCTAAACTGCCCAAGCATCGCTCTTTCCGGTTCATCTCTTTCTCTCTCTCATTTTTGTCTCTACCTAACTCGATCATCGTCTCCGTTTTTGCTTCCGATTACTTGTTTTTTTTTTTTTTTGAATTTGTAGAGATGGCAAGTAAAAAAAAATAGGGATAGGGAAAAGAGAGCTTGGAATGTATTCTGGATTTTGCGAATTGGGTTTTTTGTATTTGTTTGTGGGTTTTGTTATTTTAGATTCTGCGTTTCAATTTTTGGGTTTCAATTTTTGAGCTTTGTGTTTTAATTTTTGGATTCTGGGTTTCAATTTTTGGGTTTTAATTTTTGAGTTTTGTGTTTTAATTTTTGGATTCTATGTCTTAATTTTTTAGATTCTAGATCCTCTCACAGAACGTGAAAAAGTGGGTTTTTACTATGAATTTTTGCTTTTTTAGCTTAATTTTAATTATTCTTTCTGTTAGTTGTTAAGAAATGGATAATTACTTTATCAAGTTCCCTAGTAGAAAATCCTCCTATAGCCTACTTTTGGGATGTTAGTAGCTTGCAGTGGCATTCAATCAACATAAACATACTTATGCTTCTCTGTTCGTGAGTGTGTGTGAATATTTTAGTTAATACTTCATGTTTAGCTTGCGCAAAACATGCAAATGTGTCTTTATGCTTCAGACAATTTCAATTCTTTGAAATGCGGAAGCACAAGGACAAAGTAAAACTCTCCACTTATGCTTAATGGATATATAGGTATATGGATTTTAAGAAGCAAGCTAAGGAAATTTATATTCATGAATTTGGTTTTTGGGAAGTGGGTGCTCTCCTGATTTGATTACTTACCATGCTTTACTTGATGGTTAGGTAAGACAATGGATATACTTGTTTGATTCAAGGTTTACTTACACCTAGGAGATTTGGCGAAGCACATGGGTAGTATAGAATAATGATCAAGGAGGGCATTGAGCTTGATAATATCTTTTGTACTATAATAAGTCAAGGATTATCATATGCTAGTAGAGTAAACGATGCTTTGAACTTCTTAAGAGAGATGAGCAAGAAAGGTTTGGTTTTAGATGCCTACTGTTGCAACTTTTAATGCTCTTATTGATGAACTTTGTAAGGCTTCTAAGCTTGAGGAAGCACATTTTTTATTCTACAAGATGGATCAGTTATTCAGGTTCAATACAAGAACGATTGTGAGAAACTTTATGGAAAGATTGTTGACAATTGTAATGTTTTATCCTCTGTTCAAGGCTCTTGTAAAAGGCAAAACTGAAGAAACTTGGAATAGTTTGTATCCAAATGAATGTTTTCGCTTATTTTCTTATATCTTCTTTAAATTTGTTACTCGGTTCTTTTGTAATAAATGTTTTTGGGTGTTCATGTCGATTTCGGTTTCTTGTGTCTTTTTTATAGCCCCCATGATTGATTTAGTAATGACGAATGCTGCTAGGACTAGTGAGGTTTCAAATTTTGTTATTTTATGTGCATATTGTGAGCATCCTTCGTGCATGGTGTTTGCATGGTATGTACATGCTATGTGCTGATAAACAACAATTCTGTTCCATTACTAAAACTGTAGTTACGAAGTCCATATCGCAGAAAGACTTCTCATCATATATGAAGTTTACTTCTAGTTCCACATAATCCTAGCATAGTTATGATTGAATTGTAAATCCTACTCCAGTATTAATTAATTTTGTTCTCCAGTAAATATTATGGAAATCTAGCTCACTCATTATTGAGTTGAGTTCTACAAATATATTCTTCTAGCTTTCATGGTATCACGAGCTCGAGTCTAACAACAAAGGTTCACGTTTCAAATTAAATTGTTTTTTTTTTCCTCAGACATGGCATCCTTCTCTGCTACTGCTACTGCCGCTCCCTCGGTAACTAAATTTCTCACAATCAAGCTCGACCGCAACAACTACCCTCTCTAGCGTGCTCAGTTTCTCCCTCTTCTTCAAAGTCGCAATTTGCTCTCCTATGTCACTGGAGACTCTCCCTGCGTTGCTGCGTTTCTTCTTGGTGACAATAGCAAAATCACCAACAAGGCTAATCCATTATACAATGAATGGATACAAATTGATCAGATGATTCTTTCTTAGGTTACTAGCTCTCTTACTCCCAAGGTTCTGGCTACCATTGTCGAAAATTCGATTTGGCCTCTGCTTGGTCGTCTTTTCAAGAACATTATGCGTCTACATCTCAGAATCGTATTATTCAAATGCGTACCCAGCTCATGAATACTTCTCGTAGTTATCTTGACAAAGTCAATGTCCTTGTCGACAATCTCGCTCTTTCTGTAGCTTTCATTTTAGAATCAGATTTGGTCGCCATTATCATGAGCAAAGTTGGTCCCTAGTATAAGACCACAGTTACTTCTGCACAAGCCCGTGACACATCTATCACCTACAACGCTTTGGAAGCTTTACTCTTGAGTGTCGAACAACATCACAATGCATTATCTCTTCCTTCTGATGTCGGCACCTCTGCCTTTGCTACTGTGTGTGGTGGTCACGGTGGCGGCTATTCCCGTAGATGTGCTAGTTCCAAGGAAGAAAATATCGGTAATATCGGAAATATCGGTAGTTCGAAAACACGGAAATATCGATGGAAATATCGGTAAAATATCGATATCGATAAAAATTACATGGATACCACGGAAATTGTAAGAAAAACTTGGAAATTTTTATTGAAATTTTGTAGGATGTTTATTTAGTCAATTATCTATTAGTTTATCACAAAAAATTGGAAATAAATGCATTGCATGATGAATTTAACATTATCAAGTTGATTATATAGCGAGCTGACAAACATTGTGAGTGTAGAAAATATGTAGTAATTAATGAAAGAAGTCTAAACACACCATAATCATTTATATATAATGAATTAGTACAATATTTGGAGGTTTTATTTAGGATATTAAAAAAAAAAAAAGGGAAGTAAATAAAATGATGAAGAATAATGTGCCAAATTTGACACTTTAAATTTCTTACAGATAAGCATGTGTCTAGGCGTTGAAGTTCCAAATTATAGTATATCAATTAACGATTGAAAATCAATACATTGAATAAGACTAAACTTTAATTTGGATGCCGATTATGTTTTTTCAAGTTTATATAAAGTAAAATAATTGAATTTTGAAAGTCAGGAGTGTGTCAATTGTTTTATAATTCGTCCGAATACATATATCAGGTTGCTACTCAACGTAATTTGAAAGTATATCTAGTGCAAGGACTTGTCTTTTTTTGTTGATAAGCAAAGGGTTTGTAGCTTTTTTTGCCAAGCAGTAGAACATATTATGTTTGTTTAATCTTTAGCATTTGATGGTTGTCCACAAATATAGGATAGAAGACCCCAAATTAGATCTGACTCTTACCTAGTTGGAGTCACAAGTTCACATGTACCAGCCCTTGAGACAAAACGTTTTGGTTTTCCGGCCAAACCATGGCGAGTTGGCCGGCGTGCAAGGTATCAGTCTCTTCGTCTCGTCGAGTAGTACAACTTTCCTTTTTGTTTCACTCAATTTCATTGAGTATTCAAAAAGTTATACTCATTTGAATCTTACCCAGTTTCCGGCGACCTCAGTGGCTTTCGAGGCAATTTCCGGCCAAACCACAATGAGTCAGACGTCGTGTGAGGTACCATTCTCTTCATCTCTTCAAGGGCTACAACTTTCCTTTTTGTTTCACTCAATTTCATTGCGTATTGAAAAAGTTATACTCATTTGAATCTTACCCAGTTTCCAGCGACCTCAGTGGCTTTCGAGGCAATGTCCGGCCAAACTACGGCGAGTTGGCTGCCATGCAAGGTATCAATCTCTTCGTCGTGTCGAGTAGTACAACTTTCCTTTTTGTTTCACTCAATTTCGTTGAGTATTGAAAAAGTTATACTCATTTGAATCTTACCCAGTTTCCGGCGACCTCAGTGACTTTCGAGGCCTTTTCCGGCCAAACCATGACGATTCAGACGTCGTGTGAGGTATCATTCTCTTCCTCTCTTCGAGGGCTACAACTTTCGTTTTTGTCTTGCTTGATTTTGTTGAGTGTTGACAAAGTTATGGCCGTTTAAAGTGGGTGTAGATTTTCGGCCGAAATTCCTATTTTCTTCCTTGGTCGAGTCCCACATCGCCCAGCGAGGGCAGTGAGCAAGCCAAGAACGCCTATAAAAGGCACATTCACATGCTGAGAAAATCATGTCTTGGTTGGCCTTTGGGCTTTGATCAAGTGTAGTATGTGTTGAGATTTCTCAACATTTTAGAGTATTTTTTAATATTATAATGCGATATTATCGATAATTTTAAAAATATCGCGATATTATCGATAATATCGCGATATTTTGACGAAAATCATATGGATAGTTAAAAAAATTTCGGATCTTCAAAAAAACGATAATATCGGCGAAATATCACCGATATTATCGATTTTTTCTTCCTTGGCTAGTTCTTTTCGTGGTGGTCCCGGTGCGGCTATTCACGCGGTGGTGGTTTTTCCCGCAGTTCAAATAGTGATTTTTCGTAACCCTCTTTGTTTGTAGCCCTTTCACGTAGGCCATCCTCTTCCAATGGCATTCTCAGACCTCTTTATGGTTCCAATGGCTTATTCAGTTCACCACATGCCTCATCCTCCTCTGGCCGCATTCAATGTTAGATTTGCCAACACTATGGTCACTCGGCTATTGATTACTTCAATCGTCTCAACATGTAGTATGAAGGTAGGTCCCTTCGTCACGTCTTCAGGCTTATACAGTCGTCCCTTCTTCTCGTGTGTCTACAGCTACACTATTTGTGCAATAATAGCTCTTCGAGTCTGGAGCCAACTCTCACATACAATTATGCTGGCCAATTACATAATCCTCGTGAGTATCATAGAACCGATCAAATTCGTGGCATACATGGTATTCCAAGTTTGCGAATTTGTAAAATTGGTCTCCTTTCTTCGCACCCAATATGCTTATTTTCGTTTGCCTAATACACTATATTGTCCTCAAGCCTCCACTAACGTAATTTAAACCGTTTTTCCGATGATAATAATTGTTTCTTCATCTTACATCCCAATTTTTATCGTGTGCCGGAATCGCGGACGGGGAGGATCCTTTTACAAAGCCAAAGTAACAATGGACTCTATCCATGTCTTTCTTCTCCTCAAACTCAATGTCTTTTTGCTTTGTTGGTGAAGGTGTAACTGATGCTTTATGGCATTCTAGGCTAGGTCATCCTTCGTTTTCAATTTTAAAACATTTAATTCTTACGAATAAATTGCTAAATATAGGCACATTTTCTAGTAAATTTTGTCAATTTTCTCCCTTAGGTAAGAGTCATAAGTTACCGTTTTCATTATCTACATCAATGTCATCTTCTCCTTTAGAATTCATTCATTCTGATGTTTGGTCTTCACCAACTCTTTCTATTTTTGGTTTTAAGTATTATGTGATATTTGAGGATGATTTCTCCTGTTATGCTTGGTTATACCCTTTAAGTTTAAAATCTGATGTTTTCTCTACCTTTGTAATTTTAAAAACTTATTTGAAAGTATGTTTGATGTGAAAATTAACTCGACACAAATTAAACCCTATTGAGTATGTAATTGTAGTATTAAGCAAGTAGGGATTGTTCTAATCGGGGTTTAACTAGGGCTACTAATCTACTTAAATTAAACTAAAAAACTACTAGACTTAAAAACACAAAACTAGACTCTATAAACTCTAAACTGACCTAAAACACTCAAAACAACAAAACTAACTTAAAAAGACTCAAAATAGGTTCTAAGAACTATTTGGACGAATTTAACACTAGTGAGACTCAAAACACAAATTTGGACAGATTGAAACACCTTTTTAACTAATCTAAGACACTTAATAGAAAGGGGGATTGATTTGGACGAAACTAATTTAATTAAACAGATTGTAAACTAAAGCAAACTAGGTATGAAATTGGATGAATTGAATGGTGAAATAGGCTAGTTTGAGGATCCTTCTCCACACATAAACATATGCAACATAAATCGATTTCCAGTATTGTTTCTTTAAACCATGAACGACAATGCCCCAAATTAATCGTGAATGCACAAATTAAGATTTCCCTAAATTCATTGAATGGAATGGACAACGCATCGCAACCAAATTATTCTTATCAAGTTCCCTATATGAACAGCATGATAGAGATACATTCAAAGATTATTAAGTTCCATGGAAATCATAAGCATTGACAAGGCAATTATAACTATGAACTGCATGATACTCTTGCCAAGAATCTACTTAACACGATTGTGACTAACAATCTCCACTACTTGTAATTATAAGTTCCTAACGATTAGGTGAAAGTCCCTTATAATTTAGCATCAGATTCATGCATGCAAACTAAGTATGCATCCTTAATCAACACACAAGAATAAGTTATCAATCAAATAGATAAGTAAATCACATTCATGTTTTACGAAACAATAACTGAAAGGAATCAATTCATATTAAACATATGTCCATGGCTTTGAATTCACCACTAACTAATAAGAACTTAGTTACACATGTTCACAGCAATTGAAAAGCAAATTGAAATAAACATTGAAACTAAAACGAGGGAAGAAAGAACTCTTAGAACTCCCAAGGATACAGGTGGCTTGTGCACAAGGTCCTCCTTCATCAATGGAATGCACGGCAAGGATCTCCTTCTTCTCCAAAGGTTGCGGCAAGGATGTATGTTGATGGAGAATGATGTAGAATGGTGTAGAATGGTGTATAGGTTGTGGCACAATGTGTTTCTGAATGGTATGGGGGTGGTGTCAAATTTTGGCTAAAAAACACATATATATAGGCACAGCAAGGGCTAAGGTTAATTAGATTAGGGTTAGAACTTAGCAGAAATTAAGGATTAAGGCCTAAAGGTGCGGCACAAGGGTTTAAATCCACCAAGAAAAGGGTTTGGCCCAATTAATTTCTGAAAAGGATTTGCATAAACCAAATCCATAAGGAAAAAGACTAAATAAATCAGAATCCAAAGGGAATTGGGTAAGGAAGGGTGCGGCATAGATTGGAGGGAAAATGAGTGGCTTGCAAGGCAAGGCAAAAGCCTTCTAGAAAGGAATAGGCGCCACCTTTGTAGGGATTCTAGAAACAATGTGTTTTGTGGCTGATTTGGGACTTCTAGAAAAGAATGCTTCTAGAAATAGCTTCTAGAAATAGATATTTAGGTCCCCTTGCAGCTAGAATTAAGGCATGATAAGATTAGGATAGAATAAGATAAGATAAGGTTGGTTTGGATAAGGTATTTGATAATGTTTCTTCTTTTGAGCTGATTCCTTATCTTCTTTGTCTTGAATTTAATTTCTTCATCTCCTTATCAGATTCCTAGCCTTTTGAACTCCAAATTCGTCCATCCACCTTGGCCCATACATGTGCTATCCATTTAGTGCCCAAAACTGCTCCAAAATGCACTTTCTTGCCAATTTTGTCATTTGGACCTACAAACACACGAAAATAGCTTAAATCACTATAATAAACACAAACTAACTACGAAAACGCAAGAAAACAAGCTAACTAAGTCGCATAAATATGCTCCTACCAATGTTCAATTCTAAGATTAATGCCTTCCAAAACGATGGTGGTGGGAATTTGTTAATCGTATTTTTAAAACCTTTTTAAACGAACATGGCAGTTTGCACCATCTCACATGTTTTCATCGCCCTGAACATAATGGTTTGGCAGAACATAAACATTAGAACATGGTAGAAACTTGCCTTACCCTTTTAACTCAATCCAGTTTGCCCACACCATATGGTGCCGAGGCTTTTCACATTGCTAATTACATAACTAATCGTTTGCCTACTCATCTTTTACAAAATCTTTCACCATATGAAAAATTGTTTAAAAAATATCCTCAGTATAATTTTTTCAAGGTTTTTGGTTGTGTGTTTTATCCTTATTTGTGTCTGTACAATAATAATGAATTTTTTTTTTCCAAACGTTGTGTTTTCCTAGGTTATTCCTTAAATCATCATGGTTATAGATGTTTAGATCCCTCTATGGGACGTGTTTTTCTTTCTTGACATGTTGTGTTTTATGAGAACAGTTTTCCATATCAAGAATCCATTGTTACTTCGCCGTCGTCACTCTCCTTGTCTGTGGATCCTGTCGTTCACATTGGCTTGTCTCCTTCACCGCCACCAACTTCTCCTTTATAGCCCACCACACTGCCACTTGCACTCACTACCTAGCCTCTTCTTGATGCTTCTCCTGCCAATTCTCCTTAACCTGCATTGCATCCCCATTTGCTGATTTATACTCGTAAGCCAAATCCTACAACCCAGCCCCCTAACCTTCCTACACTTCCACCACTAACTAACCTGCCACCAGACCTATCCTCCAGTGAATTTGTTTGATCTACTCCCAAGGTACGTAAATCATCCCATTCCATGGTTACTCGTCCTCAAGCTGGAATTCATAAGACCATTCACAAATATGCTTTTACTACTAATCTTGATCACGACTTGGTTGAGCCTTTTAGTCAGGCTAATAAATCTTTAAAATGGCGCAAAGCGATGGTCAATGATTCCAATGCCTTGCAAAAGAATGGTACGTAGACTTTGGTTCCTTTCTAATCCAATATGAACATCTTTCCAAAACAAATGGGTTTACAAAATCATGCGCAGATTCGATGGAACCATTGAGCGCTATAAGGCAAGATTAGTTGTTAATAGGTTTCACCAACAAGAAGGTTTGGACAATGGTGAAATGTTTAGTCCCGTTGTAAATCATACGACTATTCGATTAATTCTCTCCATTGCAGTTCACTTTAGTTGGCCACTTTCCCAACTTGATGTCCAAAATACGTTTCTCCATGGAACATTCAATAAAGAGGTCTATATGCGGCAACAATCAAATTTTATCGACCCTGAATGTCCCTCTTATATATGAAAAGTGAGTCGGTCTTTTTATGGTCTCAGACAAGCACCTCGTGCTTGGCTTCAGTGTTTTTATCAACATTTGGAAAATTTAGGATTTATATCATCACATGCGGATTCGTCATTGTTTACTTTCTTTGATGGTTATATGATCATCTACTTGTTGATTTATTGGATGATGTTCTTGTTACTGGTAAAAGAACAATTGAGTTAATTGTTCTCTATCAAGGATCTTGAACCCTTCCATTATTTCCTTTGCGTGGAAGTTCATCGTACTACTAATGGTCTCCATCTCACTTAAACAAAGTGCATCATTGATCTTCTGAAACGTACCAAGATGGTGGATTGCAAACCAATTTCAACACCTAAGATTAGTAGCCATTGTCTCAGTGTGAATGATGGTGAATGATGCGAAAATTATTTTAACACACAAATTTAACCCTCTTTTGACAATTGTAGTATAAGTATAAGTAGGGATCGTTCTGGACCAGGGATTATGAGGGCTTGCTAATAACCTCTAAACTGACTCAAAAACATAAAACTAAACTTAAAAACACTTAACAAGACTCACAAGACTCAAAGCAAACTTAAATAATCAAAACAGCTTAAAACAACTAAATAAACTTAAACTAGACACTAGGAATGACTTTGGACGAAAATTGACTTTTACTTGAATCAAAACACTTAAAAACACAAACTAAAACAGATTTGAAACACTTTGAAACAAGAAACTAAAAGGGGGGGTTTTGATTTGGATGAAGTTGTAACAAACAAACAAGTGTGAAAAACTAGATAGATTGTAAAATGAATGTGAGAAATAAGATGATGGATGGGATAGCTAGAGGCTTTTTCTCCACACATGACATGTATGCAAATAACTCGATTTCGAGTTACTACTTCATTGAATTATGAACGACAATGCTCCAAATTAACCGTGACATCACTAGTTAACTCTAAGATTTTCCTTGTTTTATTGGATTGGATGACATCATTCGACAACTCAAAACATTCTTCTAAAGTTCCATACATGACATCATAATAGAGATACAATCAAAGATCATTACGTTTAATGAAAATCATAAGCATTGCCAAAGCACTTGCAACTATAACATCATGTCACTCATGCTAGGAATTGAACTTAACGCGATCGTTTATAAGCGACATTCACTACATGTGAATATAAGTTTGTAACGATTATGTGAAACTTCCTTATATTCTAGCAACGGATTTATGCATGCCAATTAAGTGTCGACCCTTAATTAACAAAAACAAATAAGTTATCAATCAAATAGTTAAGCCAATTGCATTCACGATTCAAGAGTTCATAACTGGAATTTATCAAATTATATTGCACACATAATCATGGCTTTGAAATCACCCCTAGCCAAGAGGGGTTTAGCCACTCATATTTACAACAAAACGAAAGGAAATGAATTTAAACATTAGAAACAAAAGAAAGAAAACATCTAAAGGCTCCAACGATCCAAGTTGGACAGCAAGCACGTCCAAGCACTTTCCTTCCCTTCCTTTGCTACGGCACAAGGTGTTGGTGAGTGTTTGAAGGTTTGTTTGTATGGAAGAATGGATGTAAAGATGAATGGATGTGTTTGGATGAAGGTTGTATTGAAATGGGGATGAATGATCAAGCAAAACCTAACTCTATGGCTGCCACACACACTTCCTTTTATAGAGGAAGTGCACGGCAAGGAAGGTGAATTGGTGGTGTGTGCAATGATTCAAGGGTGAAAATGAAGTAATGATGCAAAGCATGGGGGGTAAAATGGAGTGGTGTTGCAGCAATAAGTGCAAGGAGTGGTGTTGAAATGATTCAAAGGTGAAAGTGAAGTGATGATGCAAAGTATGGGGGGGTAAAATGGAGTGGTGTTGCAGTTAGGGAACATGAATGATTGTGCACATGGTATAGAAAGGAAAGGGAGATGGAATAGTGCAGAAATGAGTCAAAGGTGCAGCAAATGTCATGATGCACGACATAGGATTCCAAAGGTGGTTGATGGTGCATCAATGAGTGCATGTAATGGAGGTAAAAGTTGTATGAAATCTGATAGGTGAAGGGAACAAGGAGTGTGCAGCAATTGAGTGTAATGATTCAATGTATTGATGCATGAAATTATAAATAATGAAGGAGACAAGGGTGGTGCACGGCAATGAAGTGTAATGAGTGTAATGGTGCATGAAATGAGTGCAAGAAATCTGGTGCATGAGGGGGACAAGGGTGATTATGCATGGTATGGGTGGAAAGGTGAGTAAGTGGTGAATCAATGAGTGCAATGAGGTGAAAGGATATTGTGCACATGGTAGACAAAGGAAAGGAAGTGGAATGATGCAACAAATGAGTCAATGGAGGGAACATGGATGATGATGCATGGTATAGGAATCCAAAGGGAATGCAATGGTGGTGCACGACAATGATGGAAAGGTGAATGGTGGAGTGACACCCCTTTGTGGCTGAGCTCTTTGTCTTTTTTACACTAATTCTTCTTTCTCTTTAACACATTCCTAGCCTCTTTAGTCTTCAATTTCGTCCATCCACCTTGCTCCATGCATGTGCTATCCATTCCAAGCCCAAAAATGCTCCAAAATGCACCAAAATGCATCTTATTGCTTTATAAGGCCTATGTACCTACAAACACACGAAAATAGCTTAAAATACATAATTAACTAAGAAATAACAACATAAGTGCATGAGAACCAGTTAACTCAGTCGCATAAATATGCTCCTATCAGTGAACCATTATCCGATATCACCGAGTTTTGAAGTGTCAAATGAGCACTACAATATCTTCTCTTCACTCGTCTTGATATAGCGTTTGCTATTAATCAAGTTTGTTAGTTTATGCATAAGCCAATTACTCTTCATTGGGCTACTGTTAAGCGCATTCTCCATTATCTTAAAGGCACTCCTACGCATGGTGTCATTTATCATTTGAGTTCTCTTCAATTAACTGCCTATGCCAATACTGATTATGCTTGTGATCTTGATGACCGAAGCTATAATGGTGGATATTGTATTTTCCTTGGAGACAACCTTATTTCTTGTAGTTCAAAGAAGCAACATGGAGTGTCTTGTTCCAGTGCGAAAGCTGAATATCGTCAACTCACCTACACTACCACTGCTCTATCCTGGTTTTGAACCATGTTTTGTGATCTTCACCGCACCTTTGGTGTGATAATGTCAGTGCCATTTCTATTGCCTCAAATCCAATTTACAAACAACGAACGTGCCCTCAAATCCAATTTACAAACAACAAATGTGCCATGTCAAGGTCGATTATCATTATATTTGTGAGAATGTCACTTGTGAGGAACTTCAAGTTGGTTTTGTATCTTCCACATATCAGCTCGATGATTTTCTCACCAATGGTTCATCTGTTGTTCATTTTCAGTTCTTGCTATCCAAACTTCTAGTTCGTGGCCTCCTGCTCAGTTTACGAAGGAGTTATAAGCCAGAATTCCATTCCATTACTGAAACTGCAGCTACAAAGTCCATATTGTAGAAAGACTTCTTATCAAATATGAAGTCTGCTTCTAGTTCCACAAAATCCTAGCATAGCTATGATTGAATTGTAACTCTTACTCCTATATTGATTAATTCTGTTCTCCTATAAATATAAATGAAATATGTTATGTGCATGGCGTGGTCATGTTCTGCGCATTAAATGAGGTCCAATTAGGTTGTTACTCAATTTTTTTAGTCTAATTTTGACGTAATGTGATTAACAAGAACACATAATCAAGCCCTATAGGATTTGAACCTATGACATTGGGTTTTGGAGACTTAAGCATGCTTTGTTATGTGCATCCTTTCATTCAAGAAAGCAAACATTGTTAATATTACCAAAAACTTCCATTTTCCATTTACTAACAAAAAGTACATGACAACTAAATTTCAAGAAAAGTAAAGGAAAAGAAACAAATTTTGTTTCTATTACAACCATTTAACATATCACAAAAAATATTCACTTCCTTATGCCATCTACAAGAATTGCAACTACTAAATTTGTCACAGTGCCAGTAATTCCAATGGGGTCAAAGTGTGAAGGGACTCTGTGCACTTCCACAATCGCTGCATGTTTTCATGGCAGCATTGTCATCATGAAATTTTTTAATTCTACCCTTTGAAGATTTATATTTCTATCTCTTACTTCCTTGTCCACCCAAAATGATGAAAAAGATTGCCAAGCTCTTTCTTTACATGCCACTACGTTCACCATTTTCTGATGGTTAAGAGAATGCAGAAGCTTGAGGCCTTTCTGATTTGGATTCCCCCTCCCTCGGGTGGCGCACCAAGATCACATTGTAGACTTACGTCGCTACTTGATGACTCTTGGAGATCGTCGTTTTCAAAGACTAAATTTCGAGTTCAGAATTATTGTATATGAAGTAGCATCGCATCCCTTAATTGTACAGGGCCTCGGAATTACTGCAGTCCCTGCAACATTTCAAGAACTTGGAGACTTGCTCATCTCTGCCCCTATAAAGTAAACGGGTTGAGCCTTTCAAATGTACGAATGTTGATATGTTTGAAGATGCGATTGTGTTTGGCGATTTGGTTGAACTTCTTGCACACCATTTTTGCTGAATACAGGTCATGAAAAGAGCGAGAAGCAACCTTCGTCAGTATTTCCACAAGAAGGTCGCCCATAAGAGATTGTATGAACAATGGGGTGGTTGTGTCTTTCTTCGTAGTTCTGGCTTTCTTCATCATTGTAAAACATGTGAGATGGTTTGTGCTTGGACAAGCATGAATAAATACACCACCTCTCATGAAAGCTAAAATTCATTCATGCACAAACCAATTAATTAAAAATTACCCAAGCATGCATGCAACCGTGATAATGTCAGAATTGCCGCAGTTTGTGCAGCGTTTCAAGAATTTGGAGACATCTTCATTATTGCTCCATAAACTAAGTAGGTTGAAGTCTTCAAATTTCCTAAGGTTGATGTGTTCAAATAGGCAGGTCATCTTCGCCGATTTGGTTGAACTTCTTGCACATCATCTTTGCTAAAAATAGGTCATTAAAAGATGAGGAAGCAACCTTCGTTAGTTTTTGGACAAGAAGTTCGTCCGAAAGAGATTGTATGGGCAATGAGGTGGTTCTAGCTTTCTTCATCATTTTGAACTTGTGGTTTTGAAATAAAATACAAACCCTTAATAAAACAACTTAAATAGATGGTTTATATCTTGGGCACGAAGGGGAAGAGATGTGATAGAGAGTGAGAACAATTATACGTTGGAATTGAATGGTTTTGACAATAAAGGGATTTGGTGAATATACAAAGATGAAATACCTTTGAATACAACTATCCAGTTACAACTTTTCCCGCTGAATATAACTGTTTGGTTATATCCAATAGTCATATCCCTTAGAATTAATTAACAGTTATATTATTTATTTATTAATTAATTAATCTATTTCACTACAATCATATGTATATTTGGACATGAATGATAAGGTATACCTTCACACATGAATACACATATTGTGAAAACCATCTTATCATAATCATATTCCAACACAAATACATGAATTATAAGGTCACTAATTCTGGAATAATGGCCAATTGTTAGTTATATATAAAAATCTATGTACAAATACATGATATGTACACTATATGCACATGGTATGCACACTATATGCATATGATATGTAAAAACAAATCTTTGGCCAGAGAGCTACTTATGGGATTTTTAAGAAACATTAGCATGGTAAATTTTAATCACACATGAGAGATGGAGTTTTAAAGTATATATGAAAAATTAGTATTGACTCGATTATATCATAAGAACAAAACATGTTTACGAGTTTTAATAAAAAAAAAATACTGCATTAAATTCGAATAAAAATTAAGGTCATGACTCAAAACTATATTACTATGACATTTTTTTTCAACATAATTAGATCTTCCTCTAAATTGTATACAACAAAAAAGTTGAATTTTATATGATAAAACATAAGGCAGGGTTTAGAAAGAAAAAAAAGATGTAAAAACCTTCAAGTTTCAAACCCATGTCTTGTTAAAACTATCAAACTATACTCACCAACTAACCTGAAGCTGAATATTGTTTAAACTTGCACACTATTGATATACAGTAGAAAAATTCTAGGATGGGCCTAGACCAACCATGGCATCCATGTGGCTTTGCCACTGCTCAATTGCCCTAACTTATATTATATGTTGGAAATGAAGTAGGGGGTGTGAGATTTGACAATACACTAACCTATATGTTGGAAATGAAGTAGCAGGAGGGACAAGGAGTGGTGGGAATTCCTCCAAATTTTGTAGGTCACATGCATCAAATCCTCATCACACAAACACCTTCAACATAATCCCTTTTTTACCCAACATGTTTTCATCCACATCAATGCTACACTTGTATAAATAGGCTTCTCACACTTATTTGCCTTCTCAAATAGTCAAAACAATTCACAACACTAACATGTCCAAGTTCAGACATGAAACTGGGGTTTTAACTTTGAGTTCCACAAGTGGTACATCATGGAACCTCATCCACTTTCGGGGTCACCGAAGGCAAATCCTACATCATCGTTTAGCTCTGTCGATTAGAAGACGCCGCTAGAAAATATATATTAGGTCATTGGGAGGCTTGATTATGAGACGGGCGTCACTGAATATTGGAACCACAAGTTAATGAAGGTAGAAAAATAGCTTGTGGACCTTAATTGTAAAACCAATGAAGTGCTTTAAGTAAGCAGAAAACAAAGGTTGACACGTCTCAAGAAAGGATCCCCATTCCTAAATTTTGATTGTCGCAGAAGCGTCGCGGCCATATTGAGTCATACAAGCATTCCCAAGAGGGAAATGCCGAAATGGATGAGGAACGCAACAAGGGGTTTGAGGAAATTTGTCAGGTAACGAAGGGAAAGGAATTGCATCAACCACAATGGGATTTTTTGATAGTAAAGGAATTGAATCATTTAATAAAATTTGGTATCAATGATCATTCGGTGAGGGTTATGCTTAATAGCAATAATAGAATAAATTTGAAGGTTAGATGTTAAGCAATGTAATATAGTTGTGCAATGTATTTGCTAACTATTGTATGATAATAAACATTAGGACTATGTATCCTTGTTATCTTCAGTGCCTTCTGTGTCCTAAACTACCTTAATGCGAAGAGTATCAAATATGTAAATACGCACTATATACACTATATGCATATAATATGTACAATACATGTACATGTTATGAACAGAACTGGAGATCGAACAAAGAACTGCTTTTCGCATTTATAAGACACTTTCAAGGCAAGCTATTGGTATAGTGGATACAATTAAAACATAATTAACAACGATCACATATATAAGGTCACAATGACAGTTTGCAAGTCTTATTACGTATATCAACCACCATTTAACTATGCACGTGGAAAACATGAAACTCGTTGTCGCTTATTTTATGGACACACATGACCCTTAACGCTCTCTAAGCTTTTTCTTAATTTTGTTTTCATGGAGACCGGGGCACAGCATACGTGCATTATAACGAGTGAATATTCCTGGCTCTCATATTAAGTTATAGCTATGTACACCATGCATACCATGCACACCATATGAACATAACGGAAAAATTTCACAAATTTATGCAATTGGACACTTAAAACGGAAATTGGAACATACATCATTGATATAGAAACTTGGGTCTAAACACCATACCTTACTACGCCTGCCTAAGCTTCAGTCGCTGGAAAAAATGAAACTTTCCGGCCAAAATAGAAAATATGGTACAAACGTCCTATCTTTAAGGATGGACGAATTGTTTGTGTTTGGTTATGAAAGAATAACACACATAACTTACAGATCTAAGCTCAAACCCGAAAGCCCCGACTTCACTTTTCTCACCTCTCTCTCGACATCCCTATGTTCGAAATAAGAGGTATGATCTCAACCCAAAACCCAGCTCACTCTTCTCACCTCTCTCTCGACTTCCCTCTCTTCAAAATCAAAGATAACATATATGAGCAACCCAAAAACCCACAACTCAAAACTATTTCTCTCAACATCCCCAACTTCGAAATTAGATAAATGATACAATGAGTTGGGAGTTTTACAATTTATATGTGAGTATTTTCATCATTTCACTTTTGTGCATGGTGTGCATGAAGTGTGCATGACCGGTTTGTTCTATTTTGGTCCAAACATTAAGAAAATAGCCTATTTCTATCAATTTTCCTATATAAATGCACATGTCATAATATATGTACAACTATAACACCACATGACAGAATAACAATCATTATAAAAAAATTGAATAACATTTATTAAATAATATACATATAGAATTGTTATTAGCAACAAAAATCTAACCACGCATACTCTTAACCTTCTTATTCATAAGAAAAATAATACTTTTATGAGGATTGGATAATTGAATTTTTGAAATGCCAATAAAATGATTCTATAAATATATTATAATATCTTTTTTTTTTGGTCAAACGATAGATTTGTTAGATTAGATGTTAGAGTTCAAACCTACACCGTGATACAAGGACAACACGCATCTTCACCGCTGTGGCAGAGGGCACTTGCATCATAATATCATATTAGATTCAAAATATCATGACAAGTTTAATTACCTAGAATAAGAAAAGTAATAAGGAAGGAGAACTTTTTTTCTCAATCACCAAGAATCAGGGAAATTAGGAATTGGGTTAACCACTCAAGTATTCGATTTCCAAATTTTAAGATGAACCCACCTATTTTTTTTAGTTTCTTATGTGGTAGTAAATATAGAAAGAAGTCAAAAGTTGAAATAGTTCTATTTACTCCCATTATCAATTCTTGATAAATAAGCATGTCAATTTGATTTGATTAAAGTATTGGATATATTGAAGACCCATACAAGATTAAAAAATGGTTAGTGTGCAATGAAATTCTCTAACAAAATATTGAGATTCAGTGCCGGACGTACAAGCAAAAACACACATTTAAGTTTAATTGTATTTTTTTTAATCACTCCTCTTAACCTTAGTATAGGCTTAATAACTTGTCATTCGGGAATAACAATATGGCTGCAAGCATCAAATTTATGTGGTACATTATACGCGCACAAGGAGGGTTTTATTTCAAACGAGTCTCGTTCTCATTGACTTTATCGTCGAAGAAAATTGTGGTCACCACTTTGTGACCTTAATTCAGTACAATTAAAAAGTTAGATGATCATTTATAGTTGGATTAAGATTAAACAATGAACTATGATGGCTAGGAGAACGGGTATTTCGTACGATTTTTTTTTATGTAAGTTTCAAATCTTTAGATTCAAAAAATAAGTTTTATATGTCATTTAGTATTACGGTCTAGTGATGTTCATCTTCACATGTAAGTGAGAGGTCTTAAGTTTAATTGCCAAAGGCGAATTTAAAGCCAACATTATTGCTAGCCCACTGAGGCTAAACCCACTCCCTTCTCCTTAGTGTAGATAATATTGTTTGTTCAAAAAAAAAAAAAAGTTTCATATAGGGAAGTGTTATTGGCATTCCAAAAATCTCATTCTACACTCCTCACAAGTGTATTTTTCTTTCTAAACATATAAAGTTTGGAGTGCCAATAAAAATTCCCTTCATATATACATATATATATATATAATATTTTCTTTTATAAATTAAGAAATCAATTTTCCTTTCTTGCAAGTCAAGCAACGTACATGTCAGCTATATATATAGGGAGACTAAATTTGTGGACAAAAATTTGAAAACTAAAGGACATGGAAGTTGATGATTAGTGTATTACTTACACATTGATAAACGTGCTTATTCTTATTGGTAACACATAGGGGTGCAATTCGGCCGGTTGGGCAGGTTGGAAGGTTAACCCAATCCTAGCCCAATTTTTACAATTCGAGCTCGAGCTCGGGTTCGGGTTGGGTTTCATTCGGGTTCATTTGGGCTCGGGTTTAATTGGGTTAGGGTTTACTTGGGTTGGGTTCGGGTTGCCTAACGTTTTTAAGTTTAATCTTGTAACAACTTAGTTTCCAAGAATTCTTAAAAGAATTAAGCCAAGTAGCATTAAAGCTAGCTAACTTTAATTTCATAAATCCATCTACTATAAAACTTTAGGATTTAGAGACTACAAATATGGGCTATCTAATCGAAGCCTTTTATTCCCTAAAAGCTTAAATAATTATAAAGGGCACTTTATTTTTTTTTTTAAATTAGAAGGCGCGTTGGTTTTTGGACTTTGCTCACTTGGGTGTAGTATGAGCATTAATTGATATGTGTTACAATCTGATTAGATTAGGTCTGGTTAGTCAGATTGGGTAGGGTTGAAGATGGACGGGCAAATGATCAACACAACTCAACCCAATCAATGCATAGTTTGAAATTTGGTTGGATTCGGGCGGGTTATAACTAAAAAAAAACCCCACTTGTTTGGGTTTAAAGTCGGATTAGACATGAGCGGGTTCGGATTGGCCCAACCCAAGTTGCACCTTTAGTAACACATCATTTAGTTTACAAATTATTTAGTCTTTAAATTTGATCTGTCTAGCATTACCTATTAATATGTGTGTGTGTGTATTTGTAGGGGGTGGAAACCCTACTCTGCACTTGTTTTCTTTAACTTCTATTACTGCGGAGGCAGAACGCCGCATTATTATAATAACCAAAACAAAAATGTGTATTGAGGTAGACGGATCTTTTGCAACAATTATTTTGTTTGGTTCTGCAGCAGTTTTCTTTGTTGTTGCTCCAGTTTTTACATGCCTTATGCATGTAGAAAGAAAGAGTTTACTTGTAGATCGAGGCGTTGGAGGTATATAAGTTCATCTTGTTCATACCTTCTTTTTCTTTAATTTAGTTTATCTTCTAATAATTTGTACATCTAAAGATCTCTGTTGTTTCTTATAAAAATTCTGTTGTTTTGATATAAATATTTGGATAAATTACATAGTAGCCCCTCAGGTTTGAGCTCTATTACAACCTCATACAACATCTTTAAAACATTTCACTTTCATACTTCACGTTCTATTTTATTTCAAAATAATACTTCTGTTACATTTTCCATTCATTAATCCGTTAAGTGTTGACGTGGCTGTCACATTTATGCTATGTGACTGCCAAATTTGTGCCATTTGGCAAAAATTTTTTTTTTTTAAAAACCTTAATCTTCTAAATTAAAATTAAAAAAAAAAAAAAACCAAAATACTTGTACTTGATTATCCCCTCCCCCCCCCCCCCCCAAAAAAAACCAAAATTTAAAAATTGTTTTCCGATTTTGTCATGTGTGCAAAGGCGGAAGCTTCTTCAAGACGATGCGCCTCCTACCGAGAATCATGTTGCATCCGTTCTTCTGAACTTATCGGACTACATCGTTTTGGATCTGTCGAGATATTGTTCAAACCTAGTAGCTAGCTATCATATTTTGAGGTGGCCTTCAATATTTCATTTAAATATATGCGTTGTTATCGAGAAGTGATGTTTCAGCAATTTTTATCTTTTGTCAATGAGATTATTTTAAGTTTGTAACAATTGATAGTTTTACATTATTTTTTAAGGAAAAATAATGAAAAGTGTTTGAAAACTTTGAGTTTTAACGATAAGAACAAAATAAAGGGTAAAGTAAATAGTACCAGGATTGATTTTTAAGTGTAAAAATGTGATTTTTCGTTAAAATAAACAGTACATAGAATTTTTCGTTAAAGTTCCCCCTTTTTATGCTTCAGATTTTGTAACATCTAAAAGGTTGTAAATATAGATGATGTGAAAAGCTTTAATCATTAGAGGACATAAACACTATGTGATGTAATCACACCAAGCCTTTGTTTAGAATAAAGGGCTAAAACCTGTTTGGATTAAAAGTTAACTTTGGCCTCAAGAAAGGAGTTGGCCCAAAAGGAGGCCCGAAAGGGAGATAGTCGAAGCCCAGAAGGCAGGGAAAGGCCTTTTCTGACTTGGTGCAGCTCATGAAGACCACTTGCTTACCTACCCAAAGGCCAAGTGGTGTAGACTGGTCAGCTACACAGCCCATAAAGCACTTTATGGTGGCATTACATGTAAAATAGCTGATGAGTCATCATCCTCAAACCGTATTCGGGCAAAGCTGCTGCTGCCAAAGGCCAAGCCGAATTGTCTATATAAGAAGAAAGAAAATCCAGGATTAAGGACACTCAAACAACCAAACAAATGCAAGCACAAACTCTGCTCAAAGCCAGATTTGCCTTCAAAACAAAGCTGTAGTCAGCCTTCATCCCTTTCGGGATAACCCTCTCTTCAACCCTTTGTAATAGCTCTGCTACCTTGTTCAACCTTGCTGTAGTATCGATTCATCTTTTGTAATCTCTCTTTCTCTCTCTCTACCCCTCCAAACTTTCAGACCTTTGACAAAACTACAAAGATAGGAACCTGCAAGACGAGCAACCTTACCCGATAAGGTTTAACCTTGGCCGACCTTCTTTGCTTTGGTTTTGTCTTTTCAACATGTTGTATACTTCCAGTTATATGCAAGTTATTTCTAGCAACATGATTATTAAAAGGCTTTCTGAATACTTGAATCCGATTTGAATATATCGTCAATATTCAAACCAGATCCAAGTCCTAAGCCCTCGGGCATGTAGATCTGATCAGTTAAAAGTCCTTGGCCTCAAGGCATAAAAAAGAACTTTATGTGGACTTAACCCATCCACGACAGTCCTTGATAAACGAGAAGTCCGAAGTTACTTGGGGCGCAAGTAATCAACCTACCTTCTAGTTTTGTTTCTATTATATCATGATTACTATAGAACGCTTGAGCATGGAATGGATTCTAATGGAAAGCCTCAAGGCCTACACCTAAGGCCCCACAAAGGCATCTATTTGGATTCATTCCGTTCAGCGATCTAAAGAGTCTAAGTATAAGAATGAACTCTGATGGGAAGCCTCAAGGCCTACACCTAAGGCCCCACAAAGGCACCTATTTGGGTTCATTCTACTTCTTGGATTCGGGTAATTAGAAGTATAATAGTTAGAAAACTCCTACAATCACGAGAACAAATATGATGCGTTCGAGCACTGGTTTAGTTATTTATGGGAAGCCTCAAGGTCTACACCTAAGGCCCCACGAAGGCACCTGTTATAACTAACACAGTTTCTTGGATACATACATATATACAACTAAAGCACGACAACCATTTTACATCTGCCATGCTAAAGATGGCAGTGGCACGCCTGAGCACTTAAATGCTAACCTTGATTGTGAGCCTCAAGGCCTACACCTAAGGCCCCACAAAGGCACCTCTCAAAGTTAACGCTGTTCTTCTCTTTCAGCCTTGCCTGAAGAGTCTTGCCCGAAGAGTATTGCCCGACGATACTTGCCCGACGAGACTTGCCCGACAACGCCCGATAGTGAAGCAGAAGCCCGACAGCTGCCCTCAACCGACGCCAACCTCCAGGGGAGCTGTGTGCTCGTCGGCCAAGAAACATCCCCAACGAAAATTCCTGACACGAACATAGTTTTGGCACGCCCGGTGGGATCCCTTGATCAGAAAATATAGGTCAAAATGCCAGAAGGTTTACAAACTACGTTACTACAAATGTTGCAAAGGTTGGAGAAAGCTTTCACAAGCTTCAGAAAAGAAATAAACCTGGTTCCTCCCGAGGGAAAGAGACTTAAAACCAGCCCGCCTGAAGAGTTGGTGGTAGACAAACCTGTGGTTCCCTTTTCAGAAGTCCCTGTAAATATGATCAATATGACATGGGCTGAGAAGGGAAAAGAAAGAATTACAAAGGAACCAGAAGAGAAGAGATTAGCTGAAGAACCTACAAGAAGGGTGAGTAAAACACCCGAATATCCAAAAGCAGCCATTATCAAGGGGATGGTTATGTGCAGTAAGTGCCAATGCGAGTGTGAGCTTGAAATTCCCCCGGCTGGAGTACTCATTGACCGTGAACTAATCAGGAGAAAGGAAGAAGACGTCAGAAGAGAAGCCCGCGAAAAGATTAAGCAGGCAACAAAGAAGGACACTTCCCGAAGCGTCTTTCAACGACTAGGAGGTGATTCCCAACCCAAAGCTTTGTTAGAGGTATTTCGAAACCATGAGGTTTCTGATGAAGCGGAAGACATGGAAGCCCAAATACGAAAGGGTGCAGACCATCCTCAATGTGGCCAGATGGGGAGGGAAATCAAGAAGATTGATAGCATGACCAATCCTGGTAGAAAAGGGAATCCTGCCCACCTCGGGCGAAAATGGTATGTAGTCGGGAAGAACGGACAGCCTACCAAACCAATGGGAGCCTCTATGGTCAGGAGGGTTCAAAGGCAACACAAAGCCTACATGAATTCCTTGAAGACCCCCACAACATCTGAAGCCTCCAAAAATCAAAAGTTGGAGAAAACAGCATCTGGAGGAAGTAGTCAGCTCCGTTAGAGAAGTAAGAAAGAGGTGGAAAAAGCCAACAGCAAGACGGAAGGCGAGGGAAATCACGTACCGCATAGCCAACACCCCGGGAAGTACAGGATCTTGAGGAGAGCTCAAGAAGATCTAATCATGATGTCAACCCCTGGGTGGAAGCCAGGTCCTACCCGTGCTGAAACTATTTCATCTGAAAGGAGACCACCCTCTCTGCTGTTGGTGGATCCTTTTGGTGAAGTTCCAAAACAAACACTGTATGCGGGCATGAATCAACAGCAACATGAGGGGGCACCAGAACCATTACTTCCAGATGATGCGATGGCCTGGTTGGATGAATTTATGGACCAGATTGGGGACAATAAAGAAGATCCACCCGAGCCTAGTAATTTCCATATCAACATGACATATGTGTTGTCCGCCACATTTGGTGCCAGACCTGATCAACCCGCTACTATGGAGGGTGATTACTTGACAACTGAGCCAATGATGGCACATGTCAATGTAGAGGTAGTTGAAGAAGAAAGCTCGGGCAAGGCTGAATCCTCAGAAGCATCCAAAGGTGGTCCTCTAAGGATTTACACAGACGAGATGGTGTTTAGCCGCCCGAACAGCTCGTTGGCCAATCATCTGAAACCCATATACGTTACAGCCCACTTAGAAGGTGTGCCCTTCAAAAGAATTCTAATTGATGGAGGAGCAGCTGTTAATGTGTTACCAGCCAAGCATGTGAAGAAAATGGGAAGAGGTACGGAGGATCTTATTCCCACAGACCTCACAGTCTCTAGCTTCTCAGGTGCTATCACTAAGACTCATGGAATATTGCCTCTAGAAGTGGATCTGGGATCTAAAAAGATAATGCTGGCATTCTTTGTGGTGGACTGCACCTCCACTTATGGGGCCTTACTCGGAAGAGATTGGATCCACCAAGGTTTGGCCATACCCTCTACTCTTCATCAACAAGTGGCTGTTTATCATGAAGCGGACATAGAAGGACCAGGCTTTTGGGAGATGATAGAGGCCGAATCACGCCATTTCTCCCCACAACCAATGTTGCGGAAGCAAGTTTCTACAACCCCAATGTAGGAATCTTGAAGTGTTCAGGAGCTGACGAGAACGGCCGCCCTACCAAGGTGACAGCCCAAAAGCTTTTGGAACAAGGAATGCTCCTTACTAGAGAGGAATGGGATAGACCTTGTATCCTCCCAAATCCCCTACACCATCAATGATTGAACAAAAGAAGAGAGATCAGGTGATGGCAGTCAGATCCCTGATTAAAAGACTGCTGGTATACGGGAAGGGAAGAAGACAAGAAAGGGAGCTCTTGGACAGAGAGGAGCATGAATGGCAGGGGGAAACTTCAACCAGCCAGCATGAAAGCAGGGATTGCAGGGAGGAACTGGATAGGGCCATTCAAATGGCCGAGTGCATCTATGATCTAGATGGACCAGACGACTTGCCCGAGAGCCTGGAGCTGGTCGAATTTTTGTACAGAACCGGATAAGCCACCATCAGAAGTCCAGGATCCTCTGGAAGTTATTAATTTAGGAACAGAGGAGGACCCGAGACCAATACAGATCAGTGGTTTATTGGGGGTTGATGATCGGGCAAGGATTGTTTGTCTTTTGCAAGAATTCAAAGACTGCTTTGCTTGGCATTATACCGAGATGCCAGGGTTAGATCCAACCTTGGTAGAACATAGAATGCCCATCAAAGAGGGATATAAACCTGTCAAGCAAGCACCACGGAGGATGTCAAATGAGATAGAAGAAAAGGTCAAAGAAGAGATTGAAAGGCTAGTGAAAGCTGGCTTTATCAGACCAGCTAAATATGTAGAGTGGTTGGCCAACATCGTGCCCGTTTTAAAAGCTGTAACAAAAGCGGTACGATGTTGTGTGGATTACAGAAATATTAATGGCGCTACCCCAAAGGATGAGTATCCCATGCCTATGGCCGACTTATCCATAGATGCAGTGGCAAAACATAAAGTCCTATCTTTTATGGATGGGAATGCCGGTTACAATCAGATAAAGATGGCTCCAAAAGATATACATAAAACAGCTTTTAGGTGTCTCGGTCATGTGAGGGCATATGAATATCTAGTCATGCCATTCGGGCTCAAGAACGCTGGTGCAACTTACCAGAGGGTAATGAATGCCATCTTTCATGATCTAATTGGCCAGAGCATGGAGGTATACATTGATGACATAGTGGTAAAGTCCAAAACAGAAGAACAACATCTGGAAGATCTCAGACAGACATTAGCAAGGATGAGGATCCACAAATTGAAAATGAATCCAAAGAAGTGTGCGTTTGGAGTAAGAGCAGGCAACTTCTTGGGATTCCTGGTGCATCAAAAAGGTGTAGAAGTGGATAAAAACAAATCTCGGGCAATAATGGAGTCACCTTCACCTACCAACAAGGTGCAACTCCAGAGGTTACTGGGCAAAATTAACTTTTTGAGAAGATTCATTGCTAATTTAGCAGGCAAGATCCAGCCGCTGACTCCTTTACTAAGGTTGAAAGATAAAGAGAAATTTGAATGGGGACCACCGCACCAACAGGCCTTTGACAGCATCAAGGCCTATTTAACTTCTCCACCAGTGTTGGTGCCACCTTAAAGGGGAAAACCCTTGAAGCTGTATATCTCTGCCTCTGAAAAGTCAATCGGGAGCTTGCTAGCCCAAAATAATGAAGGCGGGAAGGAGCAGGCAGTGTACTACCTCAGTAGAATTCTGACCGAGGTAGAAACAAGGTATTCCCCGGTTGAGTGATTATGCTTGGCTTTATATTTCACTGCCAGTAAATTAAGGCATTACATGTTACCTTGTCACGTGCACATCATTGCCAAGACGGATGTGATAAAGTACATGTTGTCAAAACCAATGCTCGCAGGAAGGATTGGGAAATGGATTCTAGCTTTATCAGAATTCAGTTTTCAGTACGTACCCTAAAGGGCAGTCAAAGGTCAAGAAATTGCCGACTTCCTGACCGAGCATCAAGAATCTTCAAGTGAGGTGATCAAAATCCCTGGAAGCTTAGAAGTTACTAGCATTTGGATCCCGCCGAGAAAAGATATTTCGGGCAAAGAAGACTGGGTCCAGCAAGAGATAAGAAGAGGGGCTGGTCTTTGGATCACTCATTGGAAGTTGTATTTCGATGGATCCCACACTCAGAAGGCTTCAGGAGCAGGGATTGTAATTGTAAACCCTCAGGGAGTTTATCATTATTATTCATTTCTCTTGGACTACCAAGGGAATACTAATAATCGGGCAGAGTATGAGGCCTTAATTATTGGTCTGGAAATCTTGATGGATCTGGGGGTAGA
This sequence comes from Malus domestica, assembly GCF_042453785.1. Lineage (NCBI taxonomy): Eukaryota > Viridiplantae > Streptophyta > Magnoliopsida > Rosales > Rosaceae > Malus > Malus domestica. The sequence continues at coordinate 21,577,631 of NC_091669.1, forward strand.
GGAGGTAGAGGTCTTTGGAGATTCAGAGTTGGTAATAAACCAGTTAAATGGGGAGTTCAAGTGCAGACATATTACCATGGCGGGGTATTACTTGGCAGCTTCGCAATTATTGAATTTCTGGGATTCTGAGATATCGGTCAACCATGTTCCCAGGGAATCCAATTTAGCGGCCAACGAGATGGCATAACTAGCCTCAGGAGTGCCAATACAGGAGAGGAAATATGGGGTAGATGTTGAGATCTAAAGAAGAAACCTCCCTTCCATCTTAGAAAGGGGATTCAGTATAGATATAATGGTGCTAGAGGCCGAGATAGAAGATTGGAGGTCACCTATTATTCATCATTTGAAGGATCCTTCCTCGCCTACAAGCAAGAAGGATAGACAGCAAGCAACCAAGTATGTCTTATGGGCGAAGAACTTGCTAAGGAAAACTCCAGATGGGTTACTGTTGAAATGCTTGGGCCAAGAAGAATCCATGAGGGTAATGGCTGAAGTACATGAAGGAGTCTGTGGAGCACATCAGGCTGGAACGAAGATGAGATGGTTGCTTAGGAGGTATGGTTATTTCTGGCCCGACATGGAAAAAGATTGTAAGTCTTATGCCCGAGGATGTGAAGAATGTCAGAGGCACGGACCTCTCTAGCATGTGCCCTCAGTGCCTTTAAATCCAGTGGTCAAGCCTTGGCCCTTCAGAGGATGGGCAATGGACTTCATCGGGCAAATCTATCCAGCTTCTAGCAAAGGGCATACCTTCATAATTGTAGCAACTGATTACTTTACCAAGTGGGTGGAAGCATCAGCAGTAAAAACCATAAACTCAGCCACAGTCAAGAATTTTATCGAGGCTAAGATTCTGCACAGATATGGAGTGCCCGAGATCATAGTAACGGATCGTGGGCCATCTTTTATTTCAAAGGAAGTTGAGGAATTTGCAAGCAAGTACAAAATAAAGATGATCCAGTCCAGTCCGTACTATCCTCAATCAAATGGTCAGGCAGAAGCTAGCAACAAGATCCTAGTCAACATTATCAAAAGGATGGTGATGGATAGTCCAGAAAGATGGCATGAAAATCTGGGGAACACTTTGTGGGCATACAGAACTTCTAAGAGAGCAGGAACAGGAACAACTCCTTATGCTTTAACTTTCGGGCAAGATGCAGTGCTCCCCGTGGAAATCAACGTAAGTTCTGTAAGAGTTCAAAATCAGTGTGGGTTGCATAGTGAAGAGTATATCGAAGCCATGTGTCAAGGGATTGAGGACTTGGATGCCACCCGAATTGAAGCTTTGAACCAGATCCAAGAAGGAAAGCGAGTTGTTACCCGAGCTTACAACAAAAAGGTGAAGATGAAATCTTTCAAGGAAGGGGATTTAATATGGAAGACAATCCTCCCTCTAAGAGCTCAGCTCAGAGGCTTTGGAAGGTCCTTTCATTATTAATCGTGTTCTAGATAGAGGGGGATACTACCTGGCGGACCTTGAAGGAAACAAACATAAACATCCCATTAACGTTAAATTCTTAAAGAAATATTGTCCTACGTTGTGGGATGTCAGAGATTGTTATATCGAAGAGGATGCGAAGTAAAGCAAGCTTCGGGATATCATTATGCAATGCGTATTTATCAAACATTCAAGAAGATGGAAAGACAAGAGTTGCTGAGATAATGTATATTTCATTTCGACAAATTGATGAAATTTACAAAGGATTCAAAGCCAATGTATTACAATCAATTCTCCTCCTGGATGCAATGATATCTTCAGCTGATTTTCCGATGTCTTCATGGATGGAACCCGATCAGGTGATCGGGTTATGCGGCCAACATGTGCCTGGTAGAGGATCCTCAAGCAGGACCATCGCCGTATGTGATGGTCAAGCCCGATTTATCACCGCAACAAGCGGGAAGACGAGCCTGCGAGAGGAAACCATCTGACCAAGGATGTTGGAGATAGTGAGGTGTTCGACCAAGGGTGTTGGAGACAACAGTCTTTTGAGGAAAGCCCTTTTTCTCACGAAAAGGGAGTTTTAGGAGATCCCACTCAAAACCTAAAGAACCCATTACTCAGTTTCTGAATGCTCGAAGATGATGGAGGAAAAGGCTGAAGAAAATTTGATGGCTTGACAGAAGAGATTTCGAGCCAGAATTTATAGAGCCCCAGGGGATAGTTCAAAGGTCGTGAGAAGAGCAAGGGGCACAAGGTTGCCTCCATCCTGTCTAGAAAACACGAAGTTCCAAAAACTGAGATGCACGCATGCAGATTTTCAATCAATGATGACGCATGGGATTCCAACCTTAAAATTGATTGAAGGGGGCACTATTTGGATTAAAAGTTAACTTTGGGCTCAAGAAAGGAGTTGGCCCAAAATGAGGCCCGAAAGGGAGATAGTCGAAGCCCAGTCGAAGCCCAGAAGGCAGGGAAAGGCCTTTTCTGACTTGGTGCAGCTCATGAAGACCACTTGCTTACCTACCCAAAGGCCAAGTGGTGTAGACTGGTCAGCTACATAGCCCATAAAGCACTTTATGGTGGCATTACATGTAAAATAGCTGATGAGTCATCACCCTCAAACCGCATTCGGGCAAAGCTGCTGCTGCCAAAGGCCAAGCCGTGTTGTCTATATAAGAAGAAAGAAAATCCAGGATTAAGGACACTCAAACAAACAAACAAATGAAAGCACAAACTCTGCTCAAAGCCAGATTTGCCTTCAAAACAAAGCTGTAGTCAGCCTTCATCCCTTTCAGGATAACCCTCTCTTCAACCCTTTGTAATAGCTCTGCTACCTTGTTCAACCTTGCTGTAGTATCGATTCATCTTTTGTAATCTCTCTTTCTCTCTCTCTACCCCTCCAAACTTTCAGACCTTTGACAAAACTACAAAGATAGGAACCTGTAAGACGAGCAACCTTACCCGATAAGGTTTAACCTTGCCCGACCTTCTTTGCTTTGGTTTTGTCTTTTCAACATGTTGTATACTTCCAGTTATATGCAAGTTATTTCTAGCAACATGATTATTAAAAGGCTTTCTGAATACTTGAATCCGATTTGAATATATCGTCAATATTCAAACCAGATCCAAGTCCTAAGCCCTCGGGCATGTAGATCTGATCAGTTAAAAGTCCTTGGCCTCAAGGCATAAAAAAGAACTTTATGTGGACTTAACCCATCCACGACATTCCTTGATAAACGAGAAGTCCGAAGTTACTTGGGGCGCAAGTAATCAACCTACCTTCTAGTTTTCTTTCTATTATATCATGATTACCATAGAACGCTTGAGCATGGAATGGATTCTAATGGAAAGCCTCAAGGCCTACACCTAAGGCCCCATAAAGGCATCTATTTGGATTCATTCTGTTCAGCGATCTAAAGAGTCTAAGTATAAGAATGAACTCTGATGGGAAGCCTCAAGGCCTACACCTAAGGCCCCACAAAGGCACCTATTTGGGTTCATTCTACTTCTTGGATTCGGGTAATTAGAAGTATAATAGTTAGAAAACTCCTACAATCACGAGAACAAATATGATGCGTTCGAGCACTGGTTTAGTTATTTATGGGAAGCCTCAAGGCCTACACCTAAGGCCCCACGAAGGCACCTGTTATAACTAACACAGCTTCTTGGATACATACATATATACAACTAAAGCACGACAAGCATTTTACATCTGCCATGCTAAAGATGGCAGTGGCACGCCTGAGCACTTAAATGTTAACCTTGATTGTGAGCCTCAAGGCCTACACCTAAGGCCCCACAAAGGCATCTCTCAAAGTTAACGCTGTCCTTCTCTTTCAGCCTTGCCTGAAGAGTCTTGCCCGAAGAGTATTGCCCGACGATACTTGCCCGACGAGACTTGCCCGACAACGCCCGATAGTGAAGCAGAAGCCCGACAACAGCCCTCAACCGACGCCAACCTCCAGGGGAGCTGTGTGCTCGTCGGCCAGGAAACATCCCCGACGGAAATTCCTGACACGAACAAAACCAAAACAATATTACTAATAATTTGAGATGCAAGGTAGTTTATCCGAAAACTGGAATGTCGTTATTTTCAGGTCGATTGTCTTTCGGAGTTGGGAGTTAATATTATTTTAAATTGAACAATATATATCTATGTCCCTTCCTGTTCTTTTAGTGTAAAGTAATAATATGTTGTAGTAAAAAATTGTGAAACTTGAATTTATTTTCCCATTGAATGAAGTTTATTTTCGTGAAAAAAATAGAGAATTACAGTTACTATTACATTTAGTATAGACGCAGGGATTTCTTAACAGAAACTAGCAATGTGGATTAGTATCTCCATGGCAGAAACTACTTAAATGCCCATAAAAGGTGATTGTGTTCTTCTAACGTTTAACAAAAAAGAAAAGAAATACCTAGAGCAAAAACAAGGTACACTATCTTTTTTTCTGGAGGAAATGAAGTTCTCATCCAGCCGATTAAGACCCAAAGAGTCGAATATTATATTAAGGTGATCTATGATCGATATGCATGAGTAAATATCATTGACTGTTAGGAAATGATATGATCGTTTTCTTGAATTCTATGTTTTGGGTTCAAACATTGTTCCCCACTCGTAGTTTAGATATGCAGTCACCATCTAATAAGAAGACATTGATCTACGTCAGGATCATAAACACCTTTAAGTATGTACATTATCTGGCGTTTGTCAAAATAAAATGATATATGAAAAAACAGAAAGTTGATTAAACAAGAATAATTCTTTCAAAGTTCAATAATCCCAATTAAATAATAGTACAACCATAACCAAAACACAACTTTATCTGCAAAGCAAATATTGGAGTACGTCAGAAGAAGGTCTGGAATTCGCACTTCCAAAAGTTCTTCCAGTAGTAATATTTCTTGATGAAGTCGTCTTTGTCTTCGTGTTGAAGTTCGTAAAAATCTTCAGAGCTATTGTATGCCAAAATACAATAGTCGACATGCACGAGAGTATTAGGTATTAAATTAATAAAGGAAGATGAAGGTATAGAAAATATAATAAATAGTCACAAAAAAAAAAATTAAAAATATGCAATTACTTACCTCCATGTATCCCTAATCTCTTCTATCTTATCATCGATCTCTTTCTTTACTAACTTTGTCTCTCTATGCATAGCGACATGTGAGTCTATGTACTTTAAAAGTGCCGCCCCAAGCAGTACATACACAAGAGGTTCTATTGCCATTAGGATTAATTAGGATAAGATTAAGGAAGATAATAATACACCTTTGTTAGGGTTTATTCTCTCTCTCTCTCTCTCTCTCTCTCTCTCTCTCTCTCTCTCTCTCTCTACATATATACATGTACACACAGCGCACACTATATATAACATACAATTAGAGCAACTCCAGCGTGGGCTAGTGCTTGGGGAACGGGGGACGAAATAGGGCCAGATAGCCCGGCCTTGAAGCTCCAACGTGGGCAGCCTGAGGGAGAGTGGAGGCCCGAGCTCCGAGCCTGTGAAGAATTGCCAGCCCGAGAGCCCGAGTGGATGTGACGCCAGGGCTGATGTTATCCTGGCATCGGCCCAATTTTTTATTTTTTTTGTCAAGCGCGTGCGACGCACCCGCGCGTGGGGGTGCGTCAGCCAACATCATTTTAGACTTTGGGCCCGCGTCGCAGTCTGCCAATGTTACCGTTGGGAAGCCACGTGGCTTCCCACAGTCAGTGCGATCTCAACGGCTCTTTAAATTGGACCGTCCGATTTGCAACGGTAATAAAAATGAAAAAATCTTATTTAATATCAACCATTGGATCTGAGATCAACGGTTGATATTATTTTGTTTTATAAATAAATAAATAAAAGAAAAAATAGTTTTAAAATTAAGAAAAGTTACCGTTGTGACACGTGGCACAATCTGAAAAAAATTTAAAAAAATTGTTTTTACTTTTCTATAAATACCTTCTCATTATCATCTACCTTACACCACAATTTCATACTTTCTCAACTACTTTCAATCAAATTCCTATCTTGCTCTCAAAGTTTCAATCCTATTGTTTTTCTTCAACAAAATGACTACTGATGCAGGTGCGAATTTATCGCTTCTTGAAGATGTTGCGTTGTGTACTAGCTGGGTTGAAGTTACTCATAGTTCACTTATGGGTAATGAGATGCAGTTGCGAGAAATGTGGAGTCTTATTCATACCAATTATCTTGAGAAAATGGGTGGGAAAAGAACCAAAGAATCGATGTCCAGTCGTTGGAAATTACTTAGCCAATCATTTAGTACGTGGAGAGATGCCTTGGCACAAGCTAGTACTAATCTTCGAAGTGGGGAAAATTACGCGGATCAGGTAATAATATATTATTTATTTGTTTGTAATATACCCAAATTTACAATATAATTATTTGTTTGTATTATTTATTTATGACCCACTTTCATTTAAAATCTTATCCGAAATTACAAATAAAATTATTTTGTATTATTTTATAACTTTTCGAATAATGACACGTGGTGGAACGAGAACGATTAAAAATCTTATCCAAAATTACAAATAAAATTATTTTGTATTATTTTATAAATAAAAAAATACTAATATTTTATTGCCTATTGTAAGGGCTATTGAAGTGCAACGGTGGAAATGCAAAAGGCGGTTACTATTTATTAAGGGCAGTTACTGTTCACTGGGTGGATAGCATCGTGTATTGCCTGGGGGGGTTTCCCACGTTGGAACTGCTCTTAGGGTTTGGAGTGGCTTACTCTTCAAGAAATAGTTAGTTAGCCTTTCTTTCGCTTCAAGAAAAGTAAATATTAATAGTGCTACTCCGTTATTTTTTTTTCACTTGAGGCACATTTACTTGACTTGCAAGAAAAGAAATATTAGATGTTAGATTAGTTACCGACGAGGTTTGAATTCATGCCGAAGGACTCAACACATTTCCACCACTGTGATAAAAGGCCACTTGCAACTTTATCTTATATTTATTTGTTGTATAATTGTTTTTCCTTTTGTTTTAGACCGTTATGCTATTTATTTTTAACTTTTAATTGTTTTTCTACAATGATATATATATTTACATTAAGGCACTAAGGGTGGGGAGTAAATTGCATTCGAACTAAGATATATATATTTATATTTTTTTTTAGCAAATGATTTTCTTTACACTAAGAGGGAAGGAGGTGGCTTAACCTCACAATGGGCTAACAATAATGTGATTCAAATTCGTCTTTGCCGAGAATCGAACCTAATACATCTCACTTAGGTGAAGAAGAATATCACTAGACCATAGTACTAAGTGGCAAACTAAGATTTTTTTTTTCTTTGACAAACGATATTATCTAAACTAAAGGGGAAATGTTGGGTTTAGCCACACAATGAGCTAGCTATAATGTGGTTCAAATTCGCATTTGGCGAGAATCGAACCTAATATGTAAGATCCCACATTGCCCAAGGGTGAGGATCCTATAAGCCTTATATTATATTCCCATCTCTACCTAGCACGAGGTATTTTGGGAGCTCACTGGCTTCGGGTTCTGTAGAAACTCTGAAGTTAAGCGAGTTCGCACGAGAGCAATCCCATGATGGGTGACCCACTAGGAAGTTCTCGTATGAGTTCCCAGAAACAAAATCATGAAGGCGTGGTCGGGGTCCAAAGCGGACAATATCGTGCTGCAATGGAGTTGAGCCCAGGATATGGTGGAGGCCTGGGCCGGGATGTGACATAATACCTCTCACTTACAAGTGAAGAATTTTACTAGACAGTAGTACTAAGTGACGGCAAACTAAATGGCACAACTAAATGACACATTTGGCGAGAATCGAACCTAATACCTCTCACTTACAAGTGAAGAGGAATTTCACTACACAATAGTACTACGTGACGACAAACTAAATGGATAATTTTTTACATCTTTTTTTTTTAATAAATGATGTTATCTATACTAAGGGTGAGGGAGTTGGCTAAGCTTCACAATGAGCGGGCCCTAATAATATGGTTCAATTTTGCCTTTGACGAGAATCAAATCTACGATCTCTCACTTACAAGTGAAGAGGAATCTCACAAGACAAAAAAAGTAAGTGGCAATTTCTTACCGGTTTTTTTTTTTTTTTTGTTTTTAGGCTAAGCCTCACAATGGGCTAGCAATAATGTGGTTCAAATTTACTTTTGACGAGAATCGAACCTAAGACCTCTCACTTACACAAGTGAAAAGGAATACCACTAGATCATAGTACTAAGTGACAATTTCTTACAATTTTGAAGGAACTATAAATTAAGAAGATTGATTACAATACTTACATGTATTCAAGTAGAACTATCATCCCGACACCATCAAAATAATGATTGTATTAAATACGTTTAAGTATATAAAAAAAACCTACTTTTGACGTCCCATGTTAAATTAGGTTAGTGTGGCACACTATATGGTATCCATTTAATTTTCACCAACAAAAGAAAAAGATATACACCATATGATTTATCCCTTGACCAATCTGTTTTTTTTTTCTTCTTCCTTCTTTTTTCTTCCTCAGATTTTTCTTTACCGTTCTTTGACTGCAGGTCTACATCCACCTTATTCTTTCACGGATCGAAATGTTTTACTATTTTTGTTATCGTTTTTGTTTAATTTCAATATGAATTCACGCAAAAGACTTGGATAGCGAGTATCTTCTTGATATATCTGAGAAAATTAAAATAATGACGTAAACATTAATGTAATTATCTGTAATGTATAATTGATTGCCTCTTAAGACCATTTCCAACCCTTGGGTTTAAAATTAAAATTTTTAACTCAGAAAATTTAGGTTTTAACCCGGAAACAGCTTTTCTGCTCTAACTCTTATGGGTTAAAATTATAGCACCAGATTATTAAAGAATGAATTTAGGATTTTTTTTTTAAATTAATTTTATGTAGACTATCCTAGATTAACTTTATGAACATTTTACCCTAACAATATTTAAATTTCGATAAATATTAAAAAATCACTAAATCGACACATGAAACTCATGAAGCAATATGGAAAAATCACTAAATCGGATCATTAATAAACCATGATTAATAGAAATGGTTTTGGAAGGTGGTAGAAAGAAAAATTGGAAGAATTGTAAGAGAAAAGTGAGTTTTGTGTGGATGTTTGAACAAATACATAAGTATTTATAGAGTTTTTAGGTGAATTTTGAGTTGAATAATTTTTTTAATTGTTTTAACCGTTGGATTTAAATTTGGGCCATTAGATCTTTTTTTTATAATATTCAATCTCATCCATTAGATTTGATCATATTCACTACAAAAAAAAGTTTGAACGTGAACCATTGGATTAACCAACGGCCTATTTAAATCGGACTGCATGATAAAAAATAGAGCCGTCAGGCTCATGTTTGCATGGCAACAAGTGGTTTAGGCTCATGATTGCATGGCAACAAGTGGGCAGCAAGCCCACATAGGTGTGTCGGGTGACCTGCTAGGCTTGGCACATGCGGGGCGTGCGCTCGTTGTTGTCTAGTGGGTGAATTTCACTTGTCGTTCCTCACTCTTATATGTGGGTTCCATCACTAACTTTGGCCTAAATTTTGGCCGGAATTTGCCTTTTTTGGGTTTTAACAAATACATTTTAGCACAAGGGTTGGAATGAAATAGGGGGAAATAGAAGGTAACTTTCAGGACTTACTTTAGGTCAGAGTTGGTCTCAGGGTTCTAAAATCGAACCAAGCTGTCTTTGCAACTCAAATAGCCAAAGTACACGACTATTGATGAAGAACTAATCTCGCCTAATCCATCCTACAAAATTATATTTATATATATATATATATAAGTTAAAACAAATAGTCATCGTACTTAAACTAATTTATAACCGTCCACAATACTTGTCCTACTAAAAGTAGACACAAATGCATTGAATGTTACAAAACCTCATAACCATTCTATTCTTCTTGGTCCCGGAGCAACTCATCAACATGCTCAGCCAAATTCTATTCGAACTGCGTCAATTTCTTCTTGAGTGTATGTATCATTTCTTTGAACTACAAAAAAATCACCAATACTCCTTTTTGGTAACAACAATAAGCCTTAACAGATAACCAAATGAAGTTTTCTTGATTCATAAACGAGTTGCATTTGCTCACCACCCCTATTAGGTGGTGTGCATTACCACCCTTTTCAAAGTGCGTCTGTTGGTGGTTTAAACAGAGTTAACTTATTCAATTTTTTTTTTGAACAAGCCATATTATCTACACTAAGGAGGTAGGGGAGTGGGCTAAACCTTACAATGGGCTAACAATAATATGATTCGAATTCGCTTTTGGTGAGAGTCAAACCTAAGACCTCTTACTTACAAATGAAGAAGAATACCAAAAGACCGTAGTACTAATTGGCAACTTAATCCAACCATCAAAATTGCTTGTGTATACTTCGAGATCTCATATGCCAAAAATCAATGAAAACAAACGTTAGGACATCAAGTAAAGGGAGAAAATCATCCAACGGTTGGAAACGAAAAATCACGATTTAATGGTCATTTTAAATCTAATTTTGATGTTTTTTTACAAATACACTCTTAGACCCTAAAAGAATACAATGAATTATGAATGAACCCGATCATCAATTTAAAATATTTATTCTAATGGATACAACAAAAGCTTACGTTCTATTTAATAAAAGTACAGAATAAACTCTAAGTGTTTTAGAATTTTTTTTTTTTGACGAGACACGCATTTTACCAAATTAGTTTTCACGATCCAACCGTTAAACATGCTTGAATATACTTCGAGATCTCATACGCCAAAAATTACCCAAGAAAAACTTTTGTATATAAGGTAACGAGACAAAATTATTCGACGGTTAAAAACGAAAAATCACAACTTAACGGTTGTTTGAGCTCTGATTTCAATAATTTTTTACAAGGCCCCAAATTGAGATTAAAATCACACACTAAAGTGACCTGATCATCAAATTCGATGATCTTTTAACCATTTGAACTTAATGTTAAAATTTGAGAAATTTTTTTTTTCAATTTGCCCAACGTATTCTTTGTATTCACCAAGTCAACTAACAACGATTTGTTGGGTCACAACACAACCTCCATCAGGCAAAGCCTAAAATTTTCTCCCCAAAAAATAGGTGGCCCGATGAAAGACTCCAAAATTTCATCGACCTAAAGTTATTTCCCACTTTTCTCATCAAAGTTAAATATTTCAGGCAACCTTTGCATGACGAGCCCTTAGAGCTTGCCTGACGAAAATTTAGGTTTTTTAAACGTGTCATAATTCCAAAAGTTTTGCCTGATGAACCTTTCCGTCAAGCAAAGGTTTAAAATGTTATAACTCCCAGACCCATGACAATCTATTAAATTTGTTAACCATTGTTAAGTCTCATAACACATGGCAATTTATTAGAATAATGGTCACTACCAAAAATTTGGTCTTGCCCTACAAACTTTTGCCTAACGAACCACATTTCGTCGAGTAAAGGTGTTTTACTAGACAAATTTTTAGTTGGTCGAGTAAAACTGGTCAACATTTAGGGTTTACCCAAAATCTTTACATGACATAAAGTTTTTGTAGGGTAAGGTGAAAATCGTCCGGCAAATATTTGGCATCAAAAGGAAATAAATGGCATGTAATTGTGAAGTTTTGCCTAACGAAACGGAGCTTCGCCAGCTTGATGTCCTATGCCTGACGACCATGTTCATTGCAACAAGTTTTCATGTCGTTGGGCAAAGGCCCACAATGACCTGTATAAAAATTCACCGAAGATTTTCACATTCTACGAAACTAGATTTTCGATCCAACCGTAAAATTGTTTGTAAGTACTTCGAGATCTCATACGCCAAAATAATCAAAAATAGACATTTGGAGATTAGGTAACAAGATGAAATCATTTGACGGTTAGAAAAGAAAAAGCACGATTTTATTTAGCTTTGATTATGATGAATTTAAAATATTTACGCTAGTGAATACAATAAAAGCTTACGTTCTACTTAATGGAAGTATAGAATAAACTCCAAGTGTCTTGGAATCTATTGTTTTGACGGGACACGCATTATATGAAACTAATTTCCACGATCCAACCGTCAAACTTGTTTTTATATACTTGAAGATCTCATATGCAAAAAAAATCAACGAAAAAAAGCGTTCGGATATCAAGTGACAGGAAGATAATTTGATGATTAGAAACAAAAAATCATAATTTAACGGTCGTTTTAATTCCAATTTTGATGATTTTTTACAAATACACTCCTAGACCCTAAAAGAATACAATGAATGAATCCGATCATTAACTTAAAATATATTACCCTAGTGGATACAACAAAAGCTTACGTTCTACTTAATGGAAGTACAGAATAAACTTTAAAGGTTTAGGAATTTATTGTTTTGACGGGACACGTATTCTATCAAATTAGTATTCATGATCCAACCGTCAAACATGCTTGTATATACTTCGAGATCTCATACACTAAAAATTACCCAAAAAAAACTTTCGTATATAAGGTAACGGGATGAATCATTCGATGGTTAAAAACGAAAAATCACAACTTAACAGTCGTTTTAGCACCGATTTTGATGATTTTTTACAAGGCCCCAAATTGAGATTAAAATCACATACTAAAGTGACCTGATCATCAAATCCAATGATCTTTTAACCATTTGAATTTAATGTTACAAATTTGAGATTTTTTTTTTCAATTTTCTGGATGAATTCTGTGTATTCTAACAATGATTTGTCGGGTCACAACACAACCTCCGTCAGGCAAAGCCTAAAAGTTCCCCCCCCCGGCAAATTTTCACCAAAAAATAAAATTTGCCCCTAAAAAATAGGTGGCCCGACGAAATACTCAAAAGTTTTGTCAGGCAAATGCTATTTCCCACCATTTTTTTTCATCAAAATTATATATTTTAGGCAACCATTGCCCCACGAGCCCTCAGAGCTTGCCTAACGAAGCTTTAAGTTTTTTAACATGTGTCAAAATTTTAAAAAGTTTTGCCAGATGAACCTTTACGTCGGCCAAAGGTTTAAAATGTTATAACTCCTAGACCTATGACAATCTATTAAATTTGTTAACAATAGTTAAATCGCATAAGAAATGGCAATTTATTAGAAGAAGGGTAAATCGCAAAAATGGTCCCTAAGATTTGCATAACTCATCACTTTGGTCCCTGAGATTCCAAATTGATAAAAGTGGTCCTTAAGATTGTTCACCATCCATCATTTTGGTCATTCCGTTAAAAACTTCGTTAAGTGTTTCGGAGCTCTTGGTCGGAAGTTTGGGCAATTTTCAATGCTTCGTAACTCAATCGTTTCTTAACCAAATTCAACCCATAATATATCAAAATGAAGATAGGAAAGTGTAGAATACAATTATACCTCTTTCAAAGCCCAATGGTTGCTGGAGATGGCTGGAAAATAGCCTCAAAGTTGACTGATCCGAGTGAAAACTTGAAAACTCGCCGAAAACTAGGTAAATTTTAAACGCCATAACTTCTTCAATACTCAACGAAATCAAGTGATTCAAAAATGAAAATCATACTTCTCGACGAGACAAAGAGAATGGTACCTTTGTTTTTGGCTAACTCGATACCAAGACAGCCACTTTCGAGCCTTTTTCTGGCCAAATCACAGCAAGTTAGCCTTCAAAAGAAAAATTCCATTCTCTTTCTCTTGTCGAGACGTATGATTTTCATTTTTGAATCACTTGATTTCGTTGAGTATTGAAGAAGTTATGAACGTTTAAAGTTTACCCATTTTCCGGCGAGTTTTCATGTTTTCACTCGAACCAATCAATTTTGAGGCTATTTTTTGGCAATCTCCGGCAACCATTGGGCTTCGAAATAGGTATAATCTTATTCTACGCTTTCCTATCGTCATTTTGATATATTATGGGTTGAATTTGGGTAAGAAACGATTGAGTTACGAAGCTTTGAAAATTGCCCAAACTTCTGGCCAAGAGCTCCGGGACACTTAATGGAGTGTTTAACGGAATGACCAAAATGATGGATGGTGGACAATCTCAAGGACCACTTTTATCAATTTGGAATCTCAGGGACCAAAGTGATGAGTTATGCAAATCTCAGGGATTATTTTGTCGATTTATCCTTAGAAGAATAGTCACTATAAAAAAATTGGTCTTGCGTTACAAAATTTTGCCTAACGAACAACATTTCATCAGGTAATGATGTTTTACCCGACGAATTTTGCAGTTGGTCAGGTAAAACTGATCAACATTTAGGATCTACCCAAAATCTTTACATGATAGAAGTTTTTGCAGGGCAAGGTGAAAATCGTTGAAATCTAATGAAGTAGATTTTAATGTCTATTAGGTCGGTGTGTAATTCCCACCAATGAAGCGAACATATCCATCATCTAGAACCTCCAATTTTCTAGAAGCATTCTAATTGGAATATTTTTTTCAGGTGGTTTGGACTTGTAGTTGTATTAACACCAAAGGCACAAGTGGGTTCAAATGCAGCAAAGCAAATAGTAACACAAATGAACCCTCCAACAACCCTACCTATGCTATCCTTATAAACTGACATACACAATCTTTGGCAACACTTTCAAACCAACACATTTATGTACTTGTCCTCTCTTGGATTTCGGTTACTTCAAGCAAATTCTTTGGATACCCTAGCTTGCTTTTACTTTCTGGCCAAGATTTGGCAAGAAAATGACAACAACAAAGCAAAGATTTTAAAGTGACAGGAAAAATAGAACTTGTTAACTCGATTCATACCAACTTATTACAGTTTAGTGATATTTATCATTACTTGTAAATGAGAATTCTCATGTGACTTTTTATGTGATAATCCAATCTCCCGTCCCTTATGGTAGTATATTCTCTTCACTAAAGTAGAATATTGTGGTATAAAAAAATTGGACACCATAAATCTCCTTCATCAAGCTTTAGAGCTAGATAAAAATTGTTCTCTAGATGAGGGATTGTTGCTTTGGGCCCTCGAGGGAAGCGCCAACTATTCTTTTAGGATTCTTTGGATGTGCAATTTTACACCAACTTATCTCTATTTTCTATTTACGAAAAAGTTGTGTCATGTCATGTCATTTTGAGTTCGTACTAGACGCGAAACAATTCTAACTTGATATTTTTAACTAATCATTTCAGATGATTCGGTAAAAACTTAATTTTTCTCATTTAAACTAAATTTGTTACTCGTATGTGGAGTATGACATTTATTGCTTATTCATGGTTTTTTTTTAAATACTTTTAAAATGATTAAAAGTGGTTTTAGAAAAAGGAAAACTAATAAAAAGGGCTTGAAAACTTTGAGTTTTAATGATAAGGACAAAATAAAGGGTAAAGTGAATAGTACTAGGACTGACTTTTTAGTGTAAAAATATGGTTTTTCGTTAAAGTGAACAGTACCTGGTGCTTTTCGTTAAAGTTCACTTTAGAAAAAGTGTTTTTGGGTTGAAAAAACATTTTCACTTGCATTCTTACTAATGATTAGTTCTAAAAGAACTTTTCTTAGAGATTCCAAAAACATTTATCAAAAACGCTTTTAGACATTTTAAATTTTCTTCCAAACACACCCTCAATCGTAACAAAAAGTAGAAGGATGTACCGATACTTCCAAATCTATACTCCATCACTGAAAATAAAAAAGAGGTAGTTTACAAAAATTTAATTTATTCCGGCATCATATATGTCTCAATTAACAGTTGAGCAAAATACTAAACGAATGTAATGATCTATTGGATGAGGCATAAGTAGGGTGAATTATTGCTTTACAGTAAAGCTAAACATGTTATTTTTTAGGGTAAATTACATAGTAGCCCCTCAGGTTTGAGGTCTATTGCAATCTTATACAACATTTTTAAAACATTTCACTTTCATACCTCAAGTACTATTTTATTTCAATTTCATACAACCGTTAGATTTTCCATCCATGGATCTGTTAAATGCTGACGTGGCTGCCACATATATGACACGTGGCTGCCAAATGTCTGCCACGTGGCAAATAAAATAATTTTTTAATTTAAAAAAAAAAAACATATCTGCCACATTTTTTTTTCTCTCTTTCTTCTTCTTCTCTTTCTCTTTCTTCTTCTTCTGGGTTCGGACCTTTTTTTTTTTCCTTCTTCTTCTTCTTCCTCCTCCTCCTCCTCTTGCTTCTTCTCTTCTTCTTCCTCCTTCTTCTTCTCTTTCTCTTTCTTCTTCTTCTCTTTCTCTTTCTTCTTCTTCTTCTCTTTCTCTTTCTTCTTCTTCTGGGTTCAGACCTTTTTTTTTTTTTTTTCTTCTTCTTCTTCTTCGTCCTCATCCCCCTCCTCTTTCTTCTTCTCTTCTTCTCTTCTTCTTCTTCCTCCTTCTTTTTCTGGGTTCGGTCCCTTTTTTTTTTCCTTCTTCTTCTTCTTCTTCCTCCTCATCCTCCTCCTCCTCCTCTTTCTTCTTCTTCCTCCTTCTTCTGGGTTCGGACCCCTTTCTTTTTTTTTTCTTCTTCTTCTTTCTCCTCCCTCCTCTTTCTTCTTCTCTTCTTCTTCTTCCTCCTTCTTCTGGGTTCGGTCCCTTTCTTTTTTTTTTTTTTTTCTTCCTCCTCTTTCTTCTTCTCTTCTTCTTCTTCCTCCTTTTTCTGGTTCAGTCCTTTTTTTTTTTGTTTTTTTTTTCTTCTTCTTCCTCCTCCTCCTCCTCCTCCTCCTCTTTCTTTTTCTTCCTCTTTCTTCTGGGTTCGGTCCCTTTTTTTTTCTTCTTCCAATTTCAGTTTTTTTTTAAAAAAAATAAAAAATTATTTTATTTGCCACGTGACAGACATTTGGCAGCCACGTG
Organism: Malus domestica; assembly: GCF_042453785.1. NCBI lineage: Eukaryota > Viridiplantae > Streptophyta > Magnoliopsida > Rosales > Rosaceae > Malus > Malus domestica. Next base: position 21,594,331 of record NC_091669.1, read on the forward strand.
TCATATATGTGGCAGCCACGTTAGCATTTAACAGATCCATGGATGGAAAATCTAACGGTTGTATGAAATTGAAATAAAATAGTACTTGAGGTATGAAAGTGAAATGTTTTAAAGATGTTGTATAAGATTGCAATAGACCTCAAACCTGAGGGGTTACTATGTAATTTACCCTATTTTTTATGATCCATCGATCATTTTCAAATATTATGTCCCACCAAAAATGGAAGTCTTATGATGTCTCTAACTGTCATCAATCTTCTAGAATTCAAACTTTCAAATGCAACGGCTACACTGTCACAAAATGTCGCCTGACGAAATAGACAACCGTTCTTCTTCCTTTTCAAACTTTTGGCTAAAGGAATCAAACCAAATCGACAATAATTAATTATTATAAGGGACAGGTTTGTTTGCAGTGCTTGATTAGATTAAAAAAAAGCAAAAAAGACGAAAAATTGAAAAAAAAATATAAGAAGAAGACATTTATCGTATGCAGTGCTGGAATCGTTTAACTTACACTTATTTCTTTTCATTTTCGTACCGAATAAATAAATAAACATATTCACAATTATAAAATATAATGAATTTGAAGTATTGTTCGTTTAAAAAGGGAATTAGTTGGTAGTTTCGTTACGACAGTTCACCATTTCGAGGGTTAGGAAGACACACAGAGGCATTCCAGCCTCCCTTGGCCACCATCATGCGATTCACTAGCGACAAGAATCGAACCCAATAAGTATTGTGTGGAATACGAACCTGAAATTAGTCATCTAACAAGACCATTCCTAAGTGTATTGTGATTGTTCCAACTCCCAACTCCCAAACTGTAGAAAGTTGGACATTCCTTCTTCCTAGAATTCAATGAAAATGAAAAAAAATAAAACTCACGAAAATGATTTGAAAACTTTGAATTTTAACGATAAGAACAAAATAAAGAGTAAAGTGAATAGTACCATAATTAACTTTTTAGTTTAAAAATGTAATTTTTCGTTAAAATGAACAGTACCAGAGATTTTTCATTAAAGTTTCCAATAGAAAATTCAAATCGGGCAAAGAATACTTGTAACTTTTTCTTTGTATTATAGATTTCTTTAGTGAGTTGGTGGCTTGGTGGCTGCAAGCCTGCAACCGGAAGAATCCGTACAAGGGACCACTAAACAATACAGACACAGATTCCATTGGAGTTAGCTGCCTGCATTTAGATTCTTTATTCCATGGCCAATGGCCGAATTGGGTGGGGAAAAAACCCAAAGGAAAACAAAGTTTATGACTTTGTGGATACAGTTCTTATTTTCAATCTATTACGTCTTAATTTTATACATTTTCTTTATCTTCATATTTCAAATGAATTTAATGAAAACTATTTTACTGTTTGTAAGAAAAAAATAGGGTGAAGTATGAATAACTACCCAACTTGATTCCATATTGATCCCAATCTTTTAAAACATTTCAAATAAGACATAATGAGTATTCCTTTTTACTCATTATGTCGCAAGCATTAAGTGATGGTTTGGACAAGTATTGAAGGGAGGCTTATGTCCCACATTATTTATAGAGCTCTAAATTTATCCCTTTTAACTAGACAAAATTAGTTAACGAATTAGCATTTTCAAAACGTTAGGTAATTATTTAAAATGTTTCAAAAGGTAAATGACTAATCTCAAAACTTCAACTTCAAGGTTGAAATACTAGATGTGGCCTATCACCTATCGCATTATAAAGTTAACTTCGCCCATTAATTTCTAACTTAGTTAATGTGTTAATATCAATTTTAGTTAATCATATCAATGAGACCCTTCCATGTTATCATCGATGCATTTTTTTATCCGAAGCGATAAACATTTTACTGTAAGTAAAAAAAAAAAAAGATTACAGAAAGGGTGTCAAATTGGATGCATATTTTCTAGTGATCAAATTTTCGATTTGGAGAGGTGATGTGAAAAATAAGTTAACACACAAAATTAAACCCTCTTTTTATCAAATGTAGTAAAGTATGTAAGTAGGGTATCGTTCTAGGCCGGGGATTAGGAGGGATTGCTAATCTATTCTAAATTAATTTAAAAATATTAAATAAGACTCAAGGACACAAAATTAGGCTAAAAACTCTAATAACTCGAAACACACTTAAAACGACTCAAAATAATGAAAACAATTAAATTAAACACTAGGAACTGAAATGGACGGAAATTAAATTAAAAGACTAACAATAAAGAAAACTAACTAAATAATATAATTTAATAATGGATGGGTGTTTGGTTTTGATGAAAAGTAAATTAAACTTAATTAAATTACAGAATTGATAAAAACATAAAATTAAGGTAAAATGATAAATGACGGACTAGCTAGAGGGTTCTTCTCCACACATGACACATATGCAACCTAAATTGATTTTCAGTTGTTCTTTCAATAAATTGTGAATCTCAACACTTCAGATTAACCGTGAACAACACTTTTTTAATCTTCAAGTTTTCCTTAAGTTATTGAATTGGACGGGAAAACGCATACAACAATTCAAAACATTCTTCAAAAGTCCCCTATGTGAAAAGCACAATAGAGATACAATCAAAGATCATTAAACTTTATGAAAACTATAAGCATTGACGAGGCATTCGTAACTATGAAAAGCATGATACTCTTGCCAAGAATTTACTTAACGTGATTGTGACTAGCAACCTTTACTACTTGTGAAAATAAGTTCATAACGATTAGGTGAAATTCACTTATATTCTAGCATCAAATTCATGCATGTAAATTAAGCGTGCACTCTCAACCAACATACACAAATCAGTTTTTATACGAACGGATAAGTAAATTGAATTCACAACTTATGAAATCACAACCGAAGGTAATCAATTCATATTACAAATATATCCATGACTTTGAATTAACCTCTAGCCAAAATAAATTTAATTACACATTATTAAAAATAGAAATAAAATAGAAGTTTAGAGAGATTAAACCGAAAGAGAAAAAGATCTCTGTCTGCGTTTCCACTGAGCAGCCCTCTCGCTGCCCAAAGGCAGCGCCTATCTTTCTGCGTGCTGTCTCCTGCTCGTTTCTGGTTCTCTCCACCCCTCACGCTACTCAATGACTCACGCTACTCACTGACTCCCTCGCTGCAAGGCAGCCTTTTCACATTCCTGCCGTTTGTCTTGCTGTCCTTCCACTCTCTCAAGCTGCCCAATGGCAGCCCGTCTAATCTCTCCCCGCGTTTTCTCTCCGCAGCTTCACGCTGCCCAAATGGCAGCCCTCTGCCTTCCACCAATTCCCTGCGCCTTTTCTGCTTTGTATTCTTCCCTTCTGCGCCTCGCTGGCGCCCTTTGACTGCCTTTCTTTTTCTTTACCCGTCTCTCCCTTCAGCTTTTTTTTTATTTTCCACGCTGGTTCTTCACTCCTTTCTGACTTGCGCCCTTTCTCCCGCTAGCAGCCAAGTGCTGCTTTTCCTATTATTTTATGCGCCCCCCAGCTGCCAAAGCAGCATCTGCCTTCCACCTCCTCACTTTTCCACCTTGGATTCCTTCCTTTCCAGCTGCAAAGCAGCTTCCTGTTGTTTTCAGAAGTGAAGAATATGGGAGTCAACGAGGTAAAAAAAATATAAATCATGATGCTCTCTTGCTCCCTCTTTGACCGACTCTCCCCATTTCTTTTGTTTATGCCGTGACATAATTCTACCAATAATCCATGACAGAATGAGAACGACTAAAGCAATTTTCGACGAATTTATTATTTAAAACTCATTTGTGCTATTTTTATTTTCTTTGCATAACAAATCCTATAAACACAAAAATAACGTAAATAGCTCAAAAATGTAAGGAACTAACTAAGAAAAGACGAGTGAATTCGAAGTAAAAATATATATAAATATGATCCGATCAAGAGGATAAAGCACAACAAACAGATATAATAAATCCCTTACATGGCCACCACAAATAACACAACGCACCAAAACCATCGGTGAAAATTGCCATAATAGATTAGTGATAACAAATTTGAGACGAAGAACACAAAGAGCCATTAGTGGTGACAAAGTCGAAATCGAAGAACACATAGATGATCCATGCATCTATTGTGTCCACTAGGATGATTCAACTTTTCGAGAAGAGAAAACGACCACATATTAAATCTAAATGACCATCATTAACCCGTTGATAAAACAAATAATACATTCATAAATTTCATCAAATCAAATCATGTGTAGGGATTGGACACCATTACTAGACCATTCAGTTATTCAACTTGCACTTATCCAATAGGGAAGTGATTGATGCTAGGGTGTAGGGATTGCTTTCATAATGTTCAGTGTTTGTAATGGTTTAAGGTTCCTATCCTCGAAATGTAGTGGCGTTACATTAGCTTTTTAAAGTTTTAGCTTCAAATAGAAAAGGTGTTCATTTGAATCTAAAAATTTTCCTTTTGGGAAAAAAAAATTAGAGAAGTGATCGTTTCAGAAAGAAAAATGATTTCGCACATTTTTTTCCTTTAGCACACTCTTGTTTATTTCTGCTCATTGATTCTTTTTATTTAGTTAATCTAATGTAAAAGGGTTAGACAGATCAGCTAGCCCAGTCCAGTCCAAACCCATTTAAAAAATGCACGACGCTATTCATGAAAATAGGTTAGGCGGGCTGACCTGCACGACATATAATGACATTGCTTGACGTGTGCTAGAGACGGCATGACAGAATCGGATTTATCGCGGCATTTCTATTGGGTAGCATTTCGAAAGGAGAATACATTAAATCAAGGGAACTTATGGGGATGCAGCTCGGAGTGACACACCCTGACCCATAATGTCCACTAGGACTCCGAATCGAGCTGTGCTGGCAGACACTTGGAAGGTGACAAAGCCATAAAGTATAGTGATGTAGAAAATGTGAATAAGTTTAAATGTAAAAGTGCCTAAAGACAAGAGTGCTATGTGAGCAGGAATGAGCCCATTTCACATTCAACATCAGAGCATAAGTATAGTATAGTAGTGTGGGTAAGGATCATACCCACAAAACTGAGATTCGCTAAGAATCCTCGTCGATACGAACTTTCAGTAGCTAAAACCTGGAGGGGCGAAAAATAAAAGGGTGAGTGGGTAAAGACAAAACGTTTGAAAACACATTTCTCTTTTCTGAACATAATAACCCCTCACTGTAAAACCCGTATAGTTTACATAAAATAATACTACATTTATATATAAAGCAATACACAAAGGTAGTGAACCCAAAATATGCCATGTCATAACATATAAATCATGTAAGCCAGGTGTAGAATCAATGTAAAATAACATGCCAGCCGGAGTCACCTAATGTGACCTGTACAACTGGACTATAACTCATCAACCTAGGCTAGCACAGGAGTCGGAGTCACCTGATGTGACCTGTACGACAGGCTAGGTATAAATATGTACGCTCAAGAGCTACGATCACGTGAAGATTGTGCAATAAATCATGGGTCACCTACGAGTCGGAACCACTTATTGTGGTCTATACGACATGCTGGCACCAGACTTAGATCTAAGGTGAGTGTGCAGTGCAGGAGGTGAATAATTATGTGAAGGCTGTACCCTAATCCCCGAGCGGGAACACTAATACCGAGTGCAGCCCTGATGAGCTCTAAATAAATATATGCATACCAATGCAACACAACCCATTCAATCACATCATACTCACCTGAAGCTTACCTGAGTCTCCACAGCATCACACAATATAATTCACAAGTATAACAGTGCAATACTCAAAGTGCAACTCATTACGACATGGCATTCAAAGCATAAATCATTTAAGAAAACGTTCCAAAAAATGATTTGAAAGACAGTTGTCCGCGAAAAAAAAAATGGGTTCTCGCCGAAATTTCTAGGCAACCTTTTCTAACGGCTAACTCGCCGTGGTTTGGTCAAAAAATGGTATGGAAGGTCACGAGTTCGCCAACAATTGTTTGAGTTCAAAAGATGGCTGAAAATTGTCTGAATTATGCCTAGAAGTCTCAGCCTAAAACCTTGTTTTTCGAACTCGTGTTTCGGGTTCGTTTTCAATGAAACAAAAATCACATCGGAGTTTATGGTGGTGAGGACATGCAGATAATGGTGGTTTTGATGTTCAACAAGCCAAAATTTTGGTGGTGGTGGTTTGTTTCACGGGAAGAAAGGGAGAGCCGAGAGAGAGTGAGAGAACTCAAGAGAAAGAGATAACGAGTGAGAAAATGGAGGAGATATAGTTGTGAACACGGAAAATTCCTGAAAACGAAAGAGACAAGAAACGACGTGCACAAACAAATATTTGTATTTGATAGTTTTGGGTTACAATCTCTCTCAAATTTGATCCTCTGATTCGATCTCCGTAAGGTGTTGATTTATGGGTGTTTCGTTGATTCAAGGGGCCGTCGAGGCTTGATCTTGGATGAACAGTTGGAAGTTTCTTCAAAGGGCCGTGGGCTTGATCTTTGAAGGTGGATTTGAGCGGATCTTCAAGGAGCCGTTGGGGCTTGATCTTGAGGATGAATGTTTCTTCAAGGGCCGTTTGAGGCTTGATCTTGAATAATGGTGATGAGCGGATCTTCAAGGGCGTTTGGGCTTGATCTTGAAGAACAGTGATGAACGGATCTTCAAGGGCTTTTGGGCTTGATCTTGAAGAACGGTTGGATGTGTGGATTTGTCGACGTTTGTTGATCCAAAGGGCCGTTGGGGCTTGATCTTGGATGAACGGATGATGAATGATGGTGCTTTCTTCAAGGGCCGTTTGGGCTTGATCTTGAATTGGTGGATGATTGTTGATCCAAAGGGCCGTTGGGGCTTGATCTTGGATGAACGATGAACGAAGAACGAAGAACACTTTCTTGATTCTTCGGGATTTGCTGGATGCTTGAGAGCTTCAGAGTTTCAGAGCTTCTGAGCTTCAAGGTGTAATCTGAATTGGTCCCCTCAAATGGATGAAATGGGCTTGTATTTATAGAATTTTCCAAGGCCTAATATTGAATATAATATCCCAGATGAAATAAGTCGTTTCTGCCAGGTGTTGACACGTGTCCTATTTGATGACTTTTCCAACTCATTTTCAATTTTTGGTGAGTCACATGCTACGTGTAAAATTTATGTAATACATGAGCGTTGACACTTTGATTTATCGGTCAACATTTATTTACCGAAATTTCGATGCTTGATCTTGTGATTTCCTCAAGGGCCGTCGAGGCTTGATCTTGAATTTGGCTGGAAACTTCTTCAAAGGCCATTGAGGCTTGATTCTTGAAGGTTAATTCGAACACATGACAAGCAGGCATGAGGTGAAGGTGACGACTTGTTGCTTTGTTCAATCTTTCTAATTCACACCCGAGCAGTTTGGTCAACGGTATGATCTTCAAGATTGATGGGCTATTCTTCCAGTTGGTGACTTGATCTTTTAAGGATTTGATTCAAGGGTGGTGAATCGGCACGTGCAGCGCACAACGCCTAGTAAGCCGACCCAAGAATTTGAGGGTCAAAACGGATTCGCCGTCAGAGTGATTGCAACTTTGATGATATGAGATACTCTTGCTTTTGAAGAAGTAGCGGATGAATCAGCACGTGCTTGGTTGCACTTGTCTCCACATGCTTCAAGGTATCATCTTCATTTCCTTTATCTGTTCCTCAGGCAGATGTGGCATCTTCTCGAGTTCTTCATCTCAGACTCTTTCTGCTGAGTTGACTGTTCATGCTGCATTCTTCTCTGCTTGTTTCTTCAGACAGATATGGCAGCTTCTCGAGTTCCTCAGTTCGGACTCCTTCTGCTGAGTTGACTGTGCAGACCGCATTCTTTTCTGCTTGTTCCTTCTGCACGTTGTCTCCATATGCTGCAAGGTATCATTTTCACTTGCCTTATCTGTTCTCCGGGCAGATGTGGCAGCTTCTTTGAAAGTACGGCAGCAGTGGGAGGCGAGTACTCGAGAGCAGTGCTAGGTAGGCAATCAGGGAAGGGCTCCAAGCAGTCGGTTCCTTACTCGAGTTTGAGTGGAGGTTCCGGCATATTGTTTTCCTTATCCTTGTCTTTGTAGGTAAGAACAAGGACAAAGGAAAGGACAGGGAGAACGCATGATATGAGATACTTTTGCTTTCTACCCTGGTGATATGAGATACTTTTGCTTTGGTGTCATTTGTTTGCTGAGGTACCCCAAGGAATAAGGAACACTGAGTGACTCGAGAGGCTTCGTTGGGAAGGCATTCTCGGAGATGAAGAAATGTTCTGTATGTCTGCCTTGCTATGGAGGGTGAAGGTGGACAGTTATAGGGAGTTCCTTAATACCTGTAGAGGTACTGTTCTTTCACTCGTGTCAGCAACCAATGCGTGATTGATCAGTATGGCTTCACGTGCTTTCTTCTTTATCAGAAATCTTCGACAAATTGTCCGTAATTTCTGCCAAGCTGAGTGTGCATGTGACAGGTGTTGACGCGGCTGAAGAAGACTGGCGCTTCTTCGATAACTGGGATCGGCGCTTCGACAAATTACCCGTAATTTTCGCAAAGCTGAGTTTGCGTGTGATGGGTGCTGACGTGTCTGGAAAAGACTGGCGTCTCTTCGATATCTGGGATCGGCGCTTAGACAAATCACCCGTGATTTCCGCAAAGCTGAGTTTGCGTGTGATGGGTGCTGACGTGTCTGGAAAAGACTGGCGTCTCTTCGATATCTGGGATCGGCGCTTCGACAAATCACCTGTGATTTCCGCAAAGCTGAGTTTGCGTGTGATGGGTGCTGACGTGTCTGGAAAAGACTGGCGTCTCTTCGATATCTGGGATCGGCGCTTCGATTTTTGAATCAGCATTTTCGAACTCTGAGCTCACCTCTTCGATCTCTGAAATCCCGTCGAGTGCCGATTTTTTTTTTTTTTTTTTTTTTATATATAGAGGCACGCAGTTCGTTTCAAAGCACACTTGAATTTTCGCTTGTAGAAACTCCCTTCTTGCACTTCTAAGGTCTTGATTTGTCCGACCTCTTCTTTCTTCAACACCTTTGAAAATGTCTGGACCCTCCGACCGTCGTTTTGATTTGAACCTTGATGAAGATGTAGTCCCGCCTTCTCCAGATAACATATGGCGCCCATCCTTCATATCCCCTACTGGTCCTCTTACCGTTGGGGATTCGGTGATGAAGAATGATATGACCGCTGCGGTGGTGGCCTGGAACCTTGTCACTCCCAAAGATAACAGACTACTTTCCAGGCGGTCTGATGAGTTGGCTGTTAAGGAGTCTCTGGCTCTTAGTGTGCAGTGTGCAGGTTCCGTGTCCAACATGGCCCAATGCCTATTTGCTCGAACCCGTCAAGTTGAATCGTTGGCGGCTGAAGTGATGAGTCTCAAACAGGAGATTAGAGGGCTTAAGCATGAGAATAAACAGTTGCACAAGCTCGCACACAACTATGCCACAAACATGAAGAGGAAAATGGACCAAATGCAGGAATCTGATGGTCAGATTTTACTCGATCATCGGAGGTTTGTGGGCTTGTTCCAACAACATTTGCCTTCGTTTTCTGGGGCTGTACTGCGTAGTGAAGCTCCGAATGATCAACCTCCGATACCTCCTCCTTCTATGGCCCCGCCGACCGCTGAGGCTCCGCCTGAGCAACCTTTGTGAAGGCTCTCTCTCTCTCTCTCGTTTTTTTTTTTATTTTTTTATTTTGATTTATGTATATGTACATATTTGTAATTTATCGAAAACATTAATAAAAATGAGCTTTATTTCACTTAACGCCTATATGTACTTTTTTTTTTTTAAATTTTATTTATTTATTTATATATATATATTTTATTTATTTATTTATTTTTTATTATATTATATTTATTTATTTATTTATTTTCTGTCTCTTGGCAGACAAAATAAATCGTACCGATTGATTTATTTATTTATTTATTTTTTTGGCTTTTCTTCTTCTCTTTTCCTTTTCCTTTTTTTCACTTTTGCTTTGCACCTCTGTCTTTGCTTTTCTCCAGATTTTGAGTGTTTTGAGTGATGTCCGATCTCCCTTTGTCTGATCACTCAGAAAATATGAACAGATAGGAGAAAATGGATGTATGACCTGAAAATGTATGCAGTGGAGGTGGGGGGAAGATAACCTACGTGGTGATTATTCAATCTCAAACATATAGCTAAAGCTGCCTGTCTTTGTTTTTTTTTTTTCAAATATGCTGCTTGCTAGCAGGTAAATTTCCCCAAATATGCTGCTTGCTGGCAAGTAAGTATGGGCGTTTAAAGCTTTTCCAGCTTTAACAAAAGATTGCTGCATGTGAGTATCATCATTTCGCGGCATGTGCCCCGTAATGTTGGTCTGTTTTGGTGTGTATAAGTAAGCCTTCCTGTAAGGCTTTTAGGCAGGTATTCGATCCTTACCCTCTTCCCATCAGCTCGAGTGTAGTTCTGCCTATTTGCACCAAAGCTTGCTGCCTCATATTTGTGCAGGTTTGCTTGTTTCTCTGAACACCACAACTACGCAACCATTTCACGGCCAATTGCGCAGCCACTGCATGCTCACTGCCTTTTACTGTCACTGCCAAGCCATTGCACAGCCACCATCCTTGCTGCACTGCCTTACGTACTCGTTGCACCGTCTGCCGCACGCCATTACACTACCTGTCATTCTTGCATTTGTCATCCTGGCGCAAAGGCTGTAGGAATTAGTGCACTTGGGCTCGCAGCGGTCTTTCTTGCGAGTTACAGGACGGGGAGGGAGAGGTCCAGGCTCTTTTTAAGGTGAGGGTCATCCTTGGATCGTGCATGCCTTTATATATATATGTATACGTATGCGGAACGTGGTTGTCTACCACTGCGCTGATACATATATATATATATATATATATATGTATATATATATATATATACATATTTTATTTGCTTGTTTGTCCCTTCGTCTGCATATATATATATATATATATATATGTTATTTGCTTGTTTACATCCATTGCACATGATTCTGTGCCCACACCGATATCACAACCTCCATCACTTGCATTCTCCACATCACATTTTGGGGAGGTGTTTACGTTTTCCAGGAGGATTTCCGGTCCAAGCATTAACCTTGTCACAACAGGAGACGGCGGGTAGCTCTTGGCGGACTCGAACCAGAGCTCGGCGCGGCGAGCCTCAGCCGGCGTCTCCTCCCTAGTGAAGTCAAAGTACCGAGCTGCATCGAACTCGTAGTCAACGTCCACTTCCTGCGCCATAAATACTTCCTCAATCTCCATATCGTCCTCCATTTCTTGATCTTTAGCAGCAATCACATCAGTCAGTGATGTGACCCTCTCTTGTAACTTGGCAGAAGTAGCACGGCCATCTTCTAATTCATTCACTCTCTGCTCCAGTAAGTTACGTTCACCCTTCATCACTTTTATCCGTTTCTCCAAAGAAGCTCATTGTTCTTTTCCTTTTCAACTCTTTCCACATGCAACAAGTCTCTCTTCAAGGCGTCAAATGACTCATTTTTGGAAGTTAATTATCCACGAACAATTGATTTAGATACACTGCTAGCTTTTTCATGTAATGAAATTGAGTGTTCATCTAATTTTTTCTTTAAGCACACCAATCTCCATCATGAGTTCTTGCCGATAATGCCTTACGTAAGTAAAGATTTCAATTATAAAACTGTCATCAAATTGGCCATGCATGTTGGAGTCTGACCAAGAATTTGTAGAAATAAAGTTCTCCTTGTCATCTTTTATGATCCCATGCATATATATATATATATATATATGTTATTTGCTTGTTTGTCCCGTCATCTGTATGCATATATATATATATATTTGTTTGTCCTATCACCTGCTTGCATTTGTCCCGTCAGCTGCATGCATATATATATATATATTTGTTTGTCCTATCATCTGCATGCATTTTGTCCCGTCAGCTGCATGCAGATATATATATATATATATATATATATATATATATTTGTTTGTGCTATCATCTGCATGCACTTTGTCCTGTCAGCTGCATGCATATATATATATATTTGTTTGTCCCAGTGTGCACATATATAAAATTTCTTATAATGTGCGCACCCTCACTGATGGATTTCTTTGTCGTAATGCTAGGGATCTTTAATTACGAAGCTTTCAGAGGCGTGGTATTTGGAGTGAGCAGGGCGTGAGCATATTTGTGCCTTCTGCTGCCTAGGGTTTGCGCAAGGGACTGCAATGGGGTTTCGTTGTGTAGTGCCTTTTGCTGCCGCTTGGAAGGACTGTCTCGTAGCTACCCGCTTTGCCGTGCTGCTGCTGATTTATTTTGTTTTTCGGAGGTCATGGTATTTTTTAAGTGCTTTAAGGGCAGCACCCTTACCATTCTTGCGCAGGCAGGTGACTCATAAGACAGAGGAACAACGTTGAAGCTTTACGAGCCACTGACTGGTTCTAAAGCGCTTGCTCTTCCCGCGAAAGATAACTCCATGCATATTAAGTCGTGGTCTTCCGAAGTATCTTGGGATGTGGTAGATTCTGTCCAAACAGATACGAAGAAGAAGGCGCGCATCTCAAAGATTCTTATCTTGAATCCGTCGCACCATGCTGGTGACAATCATTCGGCCTCATTTAAGCTTCTTGGTGATCACATCCGCATTGGAGCTAAGGCTTGGAATGGTACCCTGTCTACTGCTGGAGAGGCCGTTTTTGATGAGTTTTATTGGGAGTGGCTCGAAGATGTCTTAAGCTGATCTAAGGATGTGCTTACTAAGGTGGACCTTTACCACGCTGTGTATGCGTCTTTGTTTAGTTACGATCGCCATCCTTCCGTTATTCGTGCGTTCTTAGAGTGTTGGTGTTCGGCCACCAACACACTTCACACAGCGCAAGGGGAGATGTCAATTTCACTTTGGGATCTTCACAGGATAGGAGGTTTGCCGATCCAAGGCAAGTTTTACGACGAGGTCGTTCCCAGCGCAGAGGACCTTTCTCTTTGCAATAACCGAGGATTGCCTGCAAGTTGCCGCTATTTATTTTGGGCGTATCACAGGCTTTTCCAGGATGCTCGAGGTAAATCAGGCGTGAGGATTTCCTCATGGATCCGATTCTGGTACAGGGAGGCCATGAGGTATAAGAAGCCTTTGAAGAAAATTGGTCGTAACAAGACCACTAGGCCAAAGGGCGACTCAGACCCGTCCGGTGTTATTGGCGCAACCAGGCGTCACTCTTCTGACGAGTTGAGAGCATTTGAGGATCTTGGCATAGCACCAGAGCATGTGGAGGAGTCTTACCTGGCTGCTTTCTTAGCTTGTTGGCTTTGTAAATTTGTTTTCCCCGCATGCGACGTCAACTTAGTTCGTCCTGGAGTTTTCAAAGTTGCTAGCAAGATGGCTGCAGGTGAGTCTTTTAGCCTCGCTATTCCGGTCTTAGCCAACATTTACAATGGCTTGAGCATGGTTTCTGACTCGGCAAGCACTGAAGATCGTGCTGCGATGCTCCTTTACCACTATGTGTATGGTTGGTTGGGTGAATATTTTGGCACTCATTTTTCTCTGTCGACTCTGGATAAGTCAAGGCCTTCTTCATCGTCCGGAGCCAAGCTAGTGCCTTTGATGACGAAGTATTCTGGTGTGCTTTCCGCGAAGAGCCTTGACGATTTGCAAGCGCGAGCGCTATTTAAAAGTTGTGCAGTTTTGAGGATGGACCCCTTAGCGAGGCATCGTAGACAATTCGCATCTCCGCTTCTCAGACTTGTCTTATCTTATAAGTCTTCGCTCGGGGTTTGTTTCTCTGCGGCAAGAAGACCGATGCATTGTCCAATCATATAGTCCCCACCGTTTCAGCAGGCAATTTGGTTTTGTCCAAAACGTGCCAGGCAAGTTGAAGGAAGAGAACCAATCGGCGTCCCTACAAGCCGTGTACATGCATTGGGAGTCTTGTACCCGTTCATGCACAAATGCTGTTATCACGCTGCCGGCCAAGGATGAGTTCAGGAGTAATCCAGTGACCCGTGTTTACGCATGTTGGTGGTCAAAGACACATTATAAGAACTCGGGGGCGGCGAGTGGCGCCAATTCTTCTCACTTAAGCGAGGATATGTCGAGAGAGGATTGTCCTATGGTTTCTATGCGACTGGTTCCTCTTGATTGCGCGAGTGCGGCTCCCTTACAAGATAGACCTGTAGCTTTAACTCCTCAACGTCCATGCTTGTCTCATCGACATCTGGATGATTCTGAAGAGGCAGGGGATGAATGTGACTCGCACGAAGATGGATTCATTTTGCAACAGCGTCAACAAGTTTCAAACAAGCGACCACTTGAGGATGCTCAGGCTGACAGTGATGTCAATTTTCATCACAAGAAAAAAGAAGTGTTTAGAACTCCTCAATTCGACGACCATGCGCCATTTGAGAGAGATGTATATACTTTATTTTTCTCTCATGATTTCTTCTGCTTTTGTCGTTTTGGCTTTTATTTCTAACATCTTTCTTTGTCTTCTTCAGGTTGGGCCTTCCCGTCATTTTGATTTGGCAACTGCAGATGTTTATTCCTATACGGAGATGCTATTTGCAGGCGTCCTACCTACAGACGGGGATATCGGGGATCCGCCTGGTGCAGAGCTTGTTCCAAATCCGCCGAACTTCCCGAGTTTGCCACGTGTAGGTGGAGGTATGCAAGAACCCGTCATGCGTCCAACGCCTTTGCCAGCTAGCTCTGAGATCTCTTTGAGAGGACCGAATCTTAGCGGTACTGAGCGACTCATCCATCGCATAAGTCTTGGTGCGGCAATGGAGCTCAATGGCCATATTGAGGCGAGGATTTCTAAGTGTCCACTGGAAGACCTCCCGTTGCTTAATGAGGATTTGTCGAAGTTTGTTTCGGTGATTGACAACCTTAACGTTGATTCCTCCTCCTTGAAGATCAAGATTGCCGAACTTATGGCCGCCTCAACTGAATATTCTTCCTTGCGTGCTATTTCCTTGGAGAAGTTGAGTCCAGATGTTAGAGCTCATCAGCTAACAATGATAGACTCATCACTGGAGGCTTCGTTAACTTCTGTCCAAGTCCGGTCATTTCAGCAAGCTGTTTCAGGAGATTATCAAGTCACGGAGGCTTCGTTAACTTCTGTCCAAGGGCGTCTAGATGCATTGGCGCGAGAGCGAGAGCAGTTGGTGGTCGAGGCATCACAACTTGAAAGTGTCCTTGTAGAGCAGGGAACTGCACTTTCTCAGTACCAAGAAGAGATTTCGCGCCTAGAACGAGAGAAAGACACGACTATGGAGTTACCCATCTTGTCTCCCACCGAGGTAGAGACTTTGAAGACCTTGGAAGGCTCGCTTGGAGATCGCCTTCGTAGTTTTAGAGACATAGTTTTCAAGTAATATTTCTTGTAATAAGGCCTTGGAGCCAACTCCTTCTTTCAAAGAAATAAAGCATTTATGTTCTTGAATTTGCTCTTCGATCCTCAAAGTGTTTATTTATTATTATTATTATTTCTTTTAGATGGTGTGACTGTACTTGAAGTTTTGACACTTCGAGTTGCCTACGTACCCTTTGTTGAGGAGGGATCAAGTCATAACGTAGTTCAAAATACACATTTTTTTTTTTTTGGTGCCGTACGCAGTTTATGCTCTTGCGGGCCAGGAGTTTTAGTTCATGCAGTTTAGGCTCGTGCGAATAAAGAGCGGGAATTTGTTACCTTTCAAGGGTAGTAGCGCTTCAAGAATCTACCGTTGATAGGGCCGATCTTCAAGCCGTCTTCCGCCATGATTAAGTAGGCGCCATTGGTGTAGACTTCTTGTACTACGTATGGTCCATCCCATTTTGACGTGAACTTGCTCTTTGTCTTGTGAGTTGTGATGATAGGCCTACGCAATGAAAGGACGAGATCTCCCATTTGAAAAGACCGAGGGAGAACTTTCTTGTTGAAGGCTTTAGAAAGTCGCGCTTGATAACACTCCAGGTGTTGCTGGGCTTCGAGTCTTTTCTCATCCAGTGCCTCTAGTTCTTGAAGACGCAACTTTGCGTTCTCTTCGTCAGTCAAGCCTTCTTGTATAGCCATCCTTAGCGAGGGGATTTGACTTTCGAGTGGTAGAACAACTTCTACGCCATATACAAGAGAATAAGGTGTGGCTTGGGTAGGCGTTCTATATGTTGTCCTGTATGCCCATAGGGCTTCGCCTATTCTTTCATGCCAGTCTTTCTTTGTTCTACCGATTACCTTCTTCAGGAGGTTGCACAATGTCTTGTTGAATGTTTCTGCAAGACCGTTGGCCGGAGCATGATACATGGAGGATTTGTGCTGCTTGAACTTGTATTTCTCGCAGAGCTCGTCCATGAGTTGGTTTGAGAACTGCTTTCCGTTGTCGGTGACAATGTAGCGAAGTACCCCATATCGATGGATGATATGTCCCTTGATGAAACGGACGACAGTTTCCTTCTTGACTTCCTTCAGGGGTATGGCCTCAGCCCACTTAGAGAAGTAATCCGTTGCAGCCAGAATGTAAGCCTCCCCTGTAGATGACTTTGGCGCAATTGGTCCTACGACATCCAATCCCCATGCATCGAACGGCCATGAAGTAGCTGTGGGGTGTAATGGTTTAGGCGGTTGATGTATGAAGTTGGCGTGAAATTGGCAGGCTTGGCACCTTTTGGCGTATTCTAGGCAGTCCTTTACCATGCTTGGCCAGTAATAACCCATTCTTTTGAGCTGGAAATGAAGCTTTGGTCCGGACTGGTGCGCTCCACATATTCCTGAGTGTGCTTCTTCCATGGCTTGATTGGCTTCTTCCTCGCCTAGGCATCTCAGAAGTACCCCTTCAAAAGATCGCCGGTAGAGTGTCCCTTTGTAATAGAGGAAGCGATGTGCTCGTCGACGTACTTCAAGGCGGTGTTTTGGATTATCTGGAAGCATTCCATGCTCCAAGTAGTTGATCAGAGGCTGTCTCCATTCTTCAACATTGACCGGAAGTATCGAAATAACGTTTGTATCACTTAGTACTACTTCAGTGACAAGCGGGATTACCCATCTTTGGCAGACTGGCACGTTTGTAGCTTCGTCTTCTCCTAACGTCATGCTCGAGGCTAGGTTGGCGAGAGCGTCTGCCATTTGATTCTCTTTTCTTGGCACTTGTTCTAGTGTTACGACCTTAAACCTTTGTAGCAACTGCGTTGCCAGCCGGAAGTATGGGACGAGGTCATCTTTCCTCACCTCGTATTCAGTCAGGAGTTGATTGATTATGAGCTTGGAGTCGCCGTATATCTCAAGGGCTGCGATTTCCATGTTGATTGCCATTTGGAGCCCGAGGATCAGTGCTTGGTACTCAGCAACGTTGTTGGAGCATAATTCGCTTAGCTGGAATGAATAAGGTAGTACTTGCCTTTGTGGCGACATGAATACTACTCCTGCCCCCACTCCGTCTGCTCGTGCAGATCCGTCGAAGAACATCGTCCATGTCGGGAATATGTCGATGCAGAACACCTCTTCGTCGGGCAAGTCGTATGAGATTTTCCAATCGGCTGGGATTGGATGGTCGGCAAGGAAGTCTGCTAGCGCTTGTCCTTTGACGGCTTTAGCTGGGACATAGATGATCTCGTATTGATTGAGAAGCAATGCCCATTTAGCTAGTCGTCCTGTCAAAACTGGCTTGGACATGACGTATTTGACCGGGTCAGCTTTAGCAACCAAGTGGATGGTGTAAGCATGCATGTAATGTCTGAGCTTCTGGATGGCAAACATCAAGGCCAGGCACATTTTTTCTATTGGGGAGTAGTTCAACTCAGCGCCGGTGAGCGTTCGACTGAGGTAGTAGAGCGCTCCTTCTTTCTGGGACTCATTTTCCTGTGCCAAGAGTGCTCCAACTGAACTTTCCTGAGCAGCAATGTACAATATGAGCGGTTTCCCTGGTACAGGTGCCCCAGGACAGGTGGGCTTGATAAATATTTCTTTATGCTTTCAAAAGCATTGTTGCATGCTTTATCCCATACGAACGAAACATCTTTCTTCATGAGTCGACTGAACGGTTGACAACGCCCTGCAAGGTTGGAGATGAAGCGTCTGATGAAGGCTAGCCGTCCTTGTAGACTTTTCAACTCGTGCAGGTTTCTTGGCTCGGGCATGCTTTGAATGGCCTTGATCTTTGATTGGTCCACTTCAATGCCACGATGCTTGACAATGAAGCCAAGGAACTTTCCAGATGTGACGCCAAATGCACACTTTAACGGGTTCATCTTGAGTTTGTATTTTCGCAACCTTTCGAACACTACTCGCAAATCCTTTAAGTGATTTGATCTTTTCTTTGTCTTGACCACCACATCGTCTACATAACATTCTACGTTCTTGTGTAGCATGTCATTGAAGATCTTCTGCATTGCGCGTTGATATGTAGCTCCAGCATTCTTCAGGCCAAAGGGCATCACTTTGTAGCAGTAGATACCTTTTGGAGTGCGGAAGGCTGTTAGTTCCTCATCTTCAAGAGCCATACGAATTTGATTGTATCCAGAAGAGCCGTCCATGAATTATAGTGCCTCATGCCCAGTGGTTGCGTCCACCATGATTTCAATGATTGGCAGGGGGAAGTCATCCTTTGGGCAAGCATTATTAAGGTCTCGGAAGTCCACGCAAACACGTATTTGTCTGGATTTCTTAAGGACTATGACGATGTTGGAGATCCACTTGGGGTATTGCACCTCTCGAATGAAGCCTGCTTCGATCAACTTGTCAATCTCGGCCTCGATTTGTGGGATGAGCTCGGATCGATAGCGTCTTTGAGTTTGCTTTATTGGTCTCGTTCCAGGCTTGACTGCAAGATGATGCACAGCAATGATAGGGTCGAGGCCGGGCATTTCCTTGTAGGTCCAAGCAAAGACGTCATTGAACTCTAATAGCAGCTGGTAATACTTCTCTATCTCGTCTGCACTTAGTAATGCACTCACGAAGATAGGCTTCGGTTCCTCACTTGTGCCTAAGTTGAGTTCTTTGAGATCGTCAACTGTGGCTTGCCCTCCATCTTTGAGTTGTGACGGTGCTGCAATGACATCTTCCTCGAGGCTTTCATCTTCTTCGCCTTCTTGGATTGTGATGTGGAAGCCGTCTTGGGCTTCTTTTTCGGTGTTAACCTCTCGAGCTAGTTGGCATGAAGATTGTCCAGTGTGAATGATGGTGCGCCTTTTCATTTTCAGGGATCCAACCGTGTTAACCTCCAAAATTGCTTGGCGCTTCATTCTTGAAGGAATGGAACTTCGAACATCATCCTTTTCTGCTAGGCGATCGATCTCTTCTACTTCTGGTGTCATCTTTCTCCTTTTGGAAGGCTCTTTGGCTTCTCCAAGTCTTTCCATAACTGACTGTCGTGGAGGAGAGCTAGTCGTATTGCTTTGCTTTTTAGGTTTCGATAACCTTTTGAAAACAGAGCCTCGATATACTGACGTGTTGAGCCTTTTGAAGACGGAAGTTTTGTTTTGACCGCCAATGAGTTTAGGTGCCGAAACTCTGGGCTTTGAATAGTTCATTCTATCGAATACTGACGTCCGGGGGGCAGGTTGAAGCTCCTCTTTATCTTGTGTAATGCTTACGCTGATGTGTTGAGCGCTAGCATTTTTTGCCTTGCTGGAGATCTTCACCGGTGCATTTGGTGTGAAGCCAAGTCCAGCTTTGTTGTTGCTAACCCCGTAACCATGCTTCTCCAACTTCTTCTGAGTTTTAGTGAGATCACGTTCGTTGTCTTTGATGGTGTTCAAATCATTCTTTCCCAAATTTGCAGAGGAGGTGAAGTTGTACCCAGCTTTCGACATAAGTTTGTAGGCGTTTGGATCAAAACCTTCTTTGGTCCTTTTGGTTGGGAGAAAGCATGGTTCTACCCCCTTTGGTAGACCTTTTATGAAGCCTTGTGATGGTTTTGCAACCTTAGTGTCGCCTAGCTGTGTCAGAGGCAAAACTGCATTCGTTTTGAGCAACTTTACATTATCTATGTGCCGCTGTGCATCGGCTTTGCTCGCTGCAGTTTCGAACGGGGATTGACCATTCTTTCTTCTTGACGTCGGGATGTATCGGAAGACGGGTATGCTTGGTCCATTTGAGGCCGTCCTACTTCCTCTGGTTGTTGCAGGTTTAGAAAGCTCATCGTCGTTTTTGCTTGAAGATGGCATAGCTTCTTCTTCTTGCTTCTTGGGCATAGCTTGCCACTCCTGTTTTTTAGGTGCTGCTTTGCTCATGGATTTAATCTCTTTTAGAAGAGTTTCAGGCACCATGTCTTCATTCATGTAGAACTTGGCGTCTGCGAAATGTGATTCGGCTTCGGTGAATGGCTTGGTGTCGCCATAGATCACCTTCACTCGTTCTTGGTAAAATTTTAAACATTGGTGAAGGGTGGACGGTACCACTCCGTTCGCATGGATCCAAGGCCTACCTAAGAGCAAACCGTAGGAAGTTCTTGCATCAATCACGTGGAACATCACGCTTGACTTGAGTTCACCAATGATCATCTCCACTCGGATCATGCCCATCGCTCTTTGTCCTCCTTGGTTAAAACCTTGGATTAGTAGACGGCTTAGGGATAGTTCATCCACCTTGATGCCGATTGCGGTCATTGTTGACTTTGGCATGATATTTATGGATGACCCGCCGTCCACAAGCATGCGGCTGACTTTGTGCTCCCTTACGTACCCAGAGACGAAGAGAGGTCGGTTGTGAGGCTTGGATCCTAGCAACAAGTCTTTGTCGGCGAAGTGGATTGTGTCCTCGGCGGCACAGCATATGGCACACTCGTGTGGCCGAGGCCTCAAGCCTTTGTTCTTGCTTTCTTGCACTTCGTGGTCTTCTGGACTCGCTAAAACTGTCGCCAATGCCCTTCGTATCTTCTTTGGCAATTGTAGCGCCTCCTCGATGCTAAAGTGTATTGGCAGACCTTCTTCAGGTGTCAGAGTATTTTCTCCCTCAGTGGCGACAATTTTTCCCTTTGAGGGTTCTTCCATTTCAACTTCGACCATGTGACATGCGGCGATAGTGCAATGTTGGAAGAAGTCCTCTGGGAAGTACTCGTGCAAGGAGACGGGAAGGCGTGGCTTTTGCGCCGCAGGTTCCCCAACATGTATTGGCTTAACAGCTCTTATGTTTCTTTTAGGCTTCCTATTGTCGCGACAGCGGTGCTTTCTCCCTTGTTCCCCTTTCGGCTTTATAGCTTGCGATTTCGGTTTCCTCGTCCTCTTATAGGTCACCAATGTCCATCCTTTGTCATCGTCAGTAGGTGCATCCTGGTTGCTTGCCCCCAGTGATGGTGGTGCAGAATGTGCAGTGTGGTTTAAGTATTGTCGAGCATGGTCAGGCATTTCTTGAAGAAGCACGGGATCAAAGGATCCGAACATGACTGTAGTGGTGTGCGTCGCAGCTGTGTCTTCTAGGTCGAGCTCAATCCGTCCTTGTTGTGCCAGCTTCATGATGAGTTCTTTTAGGATGAAACACTTGCCCACATGATGACCCACGATATGATGGTACTTGCAGTACTTGGGATCATTGATGCGATTCATTTCTTCAGGGCGTTTGCATTCGGGTAACTCAATCACCTTCTTCTCCAGCAGGTCGTCCAGCATTGCGTCCATGTCGGAGTCCGGAAAAGGGTATACCTTCTGCTCCAATTCCCTCAAGGTGTTTTTGTACCTATCTTGGGTGTGGGAAGGCTCACCTTTTTTTATCTCCCTTGCTTTATTGAAAGAGATTTTGACGGGCGCGGACGAGGTCTTGATAGGGGTGGTATTGGTGGTAAAAGCTTCTTTGGCGGGCTTTTTTCCATGATTGTCTAATCTTGAAGTGAACACCTTATCCCTTTTGAAATCGGTAATGGGCTCCTTCTTTCCATGGTGGGCGATGCTCAACTCCATGTCGTGGGCGCGTGTGGCTAATTCTTCAAAAGTTCGTGGTTTGATACCTTGAAGGATGTATTGTAAACCCCATTGCATGCCTTGGATGCACATCTCGATTGAAGAAATCTCGGAGAGTCTGTCCTTACAGTCGAGGTTTAGATTACGCCATCGGTTGATGTAGTCCATGACTGGTTCTTCCTTCCATTGCTTCGTGCTCGTCAGCTCTAGCATGCTCACAGTGCGGCGGGTACTGTAGAAGCGGTTGAGGAATTCCCTTTCCAACTGTTCCCAACTGTTGATGGACTCGGGCTCCAGGTCCGTGTACCACTCAAAGGCGTTTCCTTTTAACGAGCGCACAAACTGCTTAGCGAGGTAATCTCCCTCCGTCCCTGCATTGTTGCAGGTTTCGACGAAATGTGCGACATGTTGCTTCGGGTTTCCTTTTCCATCAAAATGCATAAACTTCGGCGGTTGATAGCCCTTCAGCATCCTTAGGGCGTCGATCTTCCTGGAGTAAGGCTTTGAGTACAACGTGGAGGTATGGGAGCTCCCTTTATACTGTGCCTTGATGGTATTGGTGATCATCTCCTGCAGCTGTTGGATAGAGAAAGATCCCATGAGCGCCGCTGCTTGGTCTGGTTTCGGCTTCCCATTGATTTTCTTCACCGGGGGTTCTTCGTCTCCGCCAGCTCCCTTTAGTGGATCATCCTCTGGGTCGGGTTTCTCGCTGTCCTGCGCCTCCAGTCGGTTGACTAATGTTGCGATTTGCAAGTCTTTTTCTTCCACGGTTTGAGTTAGTCTTATGATTGCTTCATTCATTTGAGCAAGCTGTTCATCGGTTGAAGTTGCTCCAGCAGTCATGACTTGCATGGCTGAACTGCCGCTTGAATCGTCATCGGAGAGCATGAATTCGGAGTATTTCCTTGGGCTTCCCCCCCTTGGTGCACTTAGTGAGGCTAAGGTGATCAAAGGCTCGTGCCTTGGGTGCTCTTGTCCCTTTGGCAGAGTTGATGCAGAGGTGAAAGAGGTGGCAGAAGTAGCTCTTGCCATGCTTCGAGTCGTGATGCCCAAAGTGACACCACTTGCGACGAGGACGCTCTTGTTCTTTGCGCCGGTTGCGGGAACAGTTTGAGCCTTCCTTGATGCCATTAATTTTCGAAGTGCGCTTGAATTTCGGAGAAAGAGATGAGAGGCAGAGATGGTCCCACTGGGCGTGCCAATTTGTGAACACGGAAAATTCCTGAAAACGAAAGAGACAAGAAATGACGTGCACAAACAAATATTTGTATTTGATAGTTTTGGGTTACAATCTTTCTCAAATTTGATCCTCTGATTCGATCTCCGTAAGGTGTTGATTTATGGGTGTTTCGTTGATTCAAGGGGCCGTCGAGGCTTGATCTTGAATGAACAGTTGGAAGTTTCTTCAAAGGGCCGTGGGCTTAATCTTTGAAGGTGGATTTGAGCAGATCTTCAAGGAGCCGTTGGGGCTTGATCTTGAGGATGAATGTTTCTTCAAGGGCCGTTTGAGGCTTGATCTTGAATAACGGTGATAAGTGGATCTTCAAGGGCGTTTGGGCTTGATCTTGAAGAACAGTGATGAACGGATCTTCAAGGGCTTTTGGGCTTGATCTTGAAGAACGGTTGGATGTGTGGATTTGTCGACATTTGTTGATCCAAATGGCCGTTGGGGCTTGATCTTGGATGAACGGATGATGAATGATGGTGCTTTCTTCAAGGGCCGTCGGGGCTTGATCTTGAATTGGTGGATGATTGTTGATCCAAAGGGCCGTTGGGCCTTGATCTTGGATGAACAAAGAACGAAGAACACTTTCTTGATTCTTCGGGATTTGCTGGATGCTTGAGAGCTTCAGAGTTTCAGAGCTTCCGAGCTTCAAGGTGTAATCTGAATTGGTCCCCTCAAATGGATGAAATGGGCTTGTATTTATAGAATTTTCCAAGGCCTAATATTGAATATAATATCCCATATGAAATAAGTCGTTTCTGCCAGGTGTTGACACGTGTCCTATTTGATGACTTTTCCAACTCATTTTTAATTTTTGGTGAGTCACATGCTACGTGTAAAATTTATGTAATACATGAGTATTGACACTTTGATTTATCGGTCAACATTTATTTACCGAAATTTCGATGTCTACAATAGTTCCATAATTTTTTGGGTGCCCACGTGGCATTCACCCAATGGTTAGACAAAAATATCACATGTCCAATTAATTATCAGTTTACAAAAATATCCTCGACGTTCAAAAGCTCATGAAATCTTCGTTATAATTCTAAATCACATTTTGTTTACGCCCACACTTTCATAGCAACGAATACTACATGGATACGTTGAGAAAATAAATCTTACATGACACAATAAGGAGGTCAAAAAAGTCAATGCATTTACCTCGAAGGGCATTTTCGTAAATTCACTTATTAAAATTATAAAAACCGTAAAATTGGGAACGGGTCGTTACATTTTACTCCCTTAAGAAAAATTTCACCCCCAAAATTTAAAATAACTTGTTAAATGTAAAATACTCAAAAATAAGGAGAAAACATGTATATAAATACATATACAAAGAAGAAATCGAGTTAGAGGGGCTGCATAAAAGAAATTGCCATTCCGTTGCGATCGGATTGCAATGATTCCTCTTTCATGCCTCGAAGCTCATACTTTCCTTCTCCGTTAGCACAATACTAAAATCTAGGGTAAATTACATAGTAACCCCTCAGGTTTGAGATCTATTACAACCCCATACAACATCTTTAAAACATTTCACTTTCATACCTCACATACCATTATATTTCAAAATAATACCTCTGTTAGATTTTCCATCCATTAGTCTGTTAAGTGCTGATGTGGCTGCCACATTTGCGCCACGTGGCTGCCAAATGTGTGCCACATGGAAAAAATAATTATTTTTTTATTTAAAAAAAAACCTGAATCTTCTTAAAAAAAAAAAAAAATTGAAACACCCCCATGAACCCCCAAACCAGAAAAAACCCAGAAAGAAAACCTCATCCCAGCGGCCCTCCCCACCCCCCCCCCAAAACCCCTGCGACCCTCCCTTCCCCCCCCCCCAAAAAACCAGAAACCATATCCCCAGTGACCTTGAAGTTTAATTTAGAGGTGCTTGTGTGCACCCCATGAACCCCCAAAACAGATTCCGTCTTCCCCCTCCATCTCTCTTCTCCCCCATCTTCATCTTCTTCCCCCGACCTCTGTACCTGCAACCTAAAAAAAAAGAAAAGAAAAAAAAAACCCAGATTCCGTGAGGTGAAAATGAGAAGAATGGGTGTGGATTTAAGGAGTGGGGTGTGTAGAGGAGAGAATAGGTGGGTGCGGGTGCGAGGGTGAGGTGGGTCATGTGGGGATGGAGGTATGGGTCTGCAGTGAGGCGGGCAGGTGCCGGTGACTTGGGAAAGGGAGGTGCGGCCTCAGAGGGGAGGATGAGGGAGGTGTGGGTAAGGGGAGTGGGGGTTTCTGGGCTTGGAAGAGGGAGGTGCGGGTAAGGGGGAAGGTAGTTGAGGGTTTATGGGCTTGGGGGTTGCGGCTTTCAGTTGGGTTTTTGTTTTGGCTTTTTTTTTTCATTTTTTTTATAAGATTTAGGGTTTTTTTATTTTATTTTATTTTATTTATTTATTTAAAATTTGCCATTTGGTAGCCACATTAGCACAAATGTGGCAGCCATGTCAGCATTTAACAGAGAAATGGATGGAAAATCTAACGGAGGTATTATTTTGAAATAAAATGGCACTTGAGGTATAAAAGTGAAATGTTTTAAAGATGTTGTATGGGCTTGTAATAGACCCCAAACCTAAGGGGTTACTATGTAATTTACTCTAAAATCTAGTACTTTTATAAAAACATAGGGTAAAAAATAGACGTATAAAAGCATAATGTTTAAATACATATATGTAATACCGTAGAAATAGTTGTACTGAATTCAAAATTGAGCATAGAAATTTTTTTACCTACACACTTGTAGCATATCGTACTCCAAAGGTATGTATGTTGTATCTTTGGATTGAGCCCAAATAATAAATAAGTAACTAAACGTATAAACAACTAAAATACTAACGTAAACGGATCTAAATGTCCACTTACTCAACGAGTTCAACAAATAAGTTATCAATACTACGGTATGCAGCCCTCAATACCAACAACTCATTGTTGTCCCGATAAGTAAGTAACAAAATCCCGAGGGTGCAATATTACCATCATGCCCCCCATTGAGAAATACACATAAATTGTCTTATCAAAGCCTTGATCGTGCTCGCGTACTACCCTCTCGGGCAATATCGTTGATAATATACAATTTTCTATAACAGAATCTCAACCATTCAGATACTCGTTCGTAATACTCACCTGCTGATTATGCATTGTGCATAAAGTCTCCTTACAATGTCTTAAACTGTGTCATACCCAAAAATCAAAAGTGTAACCACAGTTACACACAACCCTAATAAAATAAATGTTCCAAGTATGCAGAACGAATAAAACGCAACACGTACACGAAGGTTTGTATAGTTTGTTGAGACTAACCATCAATCTAAGAATTAAGTGCAGTACTAGGTAACAACTTCGTACTCATAGCCTTCAAGAAGACTTCTTAATGCTTGGAAGTGAACCATGCATCATAAGATACAAAAGTGACAAACATACCATGTAGTCGTACAATGTAGTCCATAATGCCTTAGCGAGCATCTTCATATTAAATTCCTCTCGAATTTAGTGGAAAAAAAAAATATGTCAAGAGGCTAAAAGAACACTCAAGGAGTTTGACAGTCAAAACAAGTCCAACAAGTCTCAAATATAAGGTAACTAAAATTAATGTATGATATCTCGCTACAATGGTAGCTTCAGGAATATTCCATCACCAACGGTAAAGATTCATTTAGTAAAGTATTTGTTAGGTGATTGAAGAATTACTAATCACAACTACATTTCAATATCTGAGCAATTCCTTTAGACAATTTCTCTATTTTAAGAATAATACAAAGTGTAGTAGGATAGACACGGACCCAAGATTGACTAGAATAGCTTCCAGCACAACGAGGTGAACATGGAATCCCCATCAGAATAGACGTTGGTCTAAACACCCATGAAATTCAAGAATGAGGAATTTTACCAAATGGTCTAAAATGTAGTCCCTCTGGACCAATAAAAAGTGGACTAACTTGTCGTGTCGGTCAATGGTCACTGAAAGATCATCATAACTCCACATGTACAAGATACCTCATATTGGAAGCTTAAGGGTGATATTTCCCATCCTTATACAGATACAAGATGTGATTATAACCATCTAACAATTTATTGATATCTCACGAGTAACGTCAAAACAATACTTTTGAATTCCAACTGAGGTGGGATAGGACAAGCTAAAGGTGCTCAGTAACTATGTTTGCACCACCAGGGTAATACACGATAGTGTAATCGTAGGCGTTGATTTGGCTCTTCCAACGTCGCTATCAGAAATTTTAGCTTATCTCAAATGAAGATGTATTTGAGAAATCTATGGTTGGTAAAGGTTTTAGACACATTTCTCACTGAGAAGTGTCATCCAATATTTCAAATGAAGATGACAACAATTGACTCTAAGTCATGAATAGATGAGAAGGTAGTCAATAAGACCACTATGAATTCGTCAGACCATGGAGGCAGACTCAGGTTACAAAGGTTGGTCGGTTAGACCATCAGCTCGAAGTAGGGAATAACGATCACCCAATCAAGTTGCTAAAGTCTAGGTACAAACCTAAGGTTCAGTCTTTCGCCTTCGCAAATATGTTTAAAATTCCCTAGATAAAGTGTTTGGTTGGATAATTCCCTAATCGATAAGCTTTAGTGACTAAGTTCTCTCAATGAAGGAGGACTTATTCGAAAAGTCATAAAGAAAACTAGTATAAGAGTTGTTCGATAAGAAATAAGGAGAATAAATGTGGTGTTAACAAGATGAATCACTAATGTATTCCACTTCTTGCATTTGGTGGCATTCCAAGTAGAATTTTGAGAAATGATGCCAAAGGTATACCTTCTCGAACTGTGCTAAACTACTAACCAACTCTACGACACGAACTAAAAGGTCTTCACAATTTTCTCGACACTCTAAACATTCTAACAGTGGGATGTCATTTCGTATTTTGATCCGACTGTCTACCTATGAAAGTGATCGAGAAGTGGCTAGTCGAAGAGCTTTTGATTACCTAAATAGGTAATATGGTTAACATAACTGTGAGTTTACTATCTTAATACAAGGTTTACTTGATGTGAAATTTAACTAGCACTCAAATTAAACCCTCTTATTGACAATTATAGTAAAGATGTAAGTAGGGCTCGTTCTAGGCCGGGGATTAGAAGGGATTGCTAATCTACTTAAACTGTCTAAAAAACACTAAACTAGGCTTGAAAACACTTAGCTAGACTCAAAGAACTCAAAACAAACTAAAAAAACTCAAAACAGCACAAAACAATCAAATAGACTCAAACTAGACACTAGAGGGTCAATTGGACGAAAATTGATTTGAACTTGACTCAAAACACTTAAAAACACAAATTGGACATATTCTAACTAAATTGGACATATGAGGTAAAATTCCCTTATATTCTAGCATCAAATCCCTGCATGCAAACTAAGTGTTCACCCTTAATTAACAAACAAGAATAAGTTCTGAATCAAACAGTTAAGTAAATTGCATTCACGATTCATGAAATCACAACTGGAAGTAATCAATTCATATTGCAAATATGTTCATGGCTTTGAATTTCCCCTAGCTAAAACGAGTTTAGCTCATCATGTTTGCAATTAAACAAGGACAATTAAATTTAAACATTGAAACAATAGATAGAATACACCTAGAAACGCTCCAACAATCCAACAATCCAACAATCCAACGTCTTGAATGGCAAGCACGGCTCCAGGGGTCTCCTCTTCTATCTCCTTGCAAAGTTGCGGCACAATGGGATGAATGTGTATGAGGGATGTATGGGACGAGCTTTTGGTGAATGGTGGGTGGTTTCTGATTGTTGCAGCACTTTATATTTATAGGGAGAGGAGGATGCACGACATAGGTTGAAAAGGAGGAGAATTAGGACTCCAAATCATCAAGGAATAAGGATACTTCTAATCAGATTCCAGGGAGGAAAAGAAATAATGTGTTTAGATGGATTAGGACTCCTAAATTCAGATGGGAAGGATTTAAAATAGGATAAGGACTCATTTTGCAGCTGGAGATAAGGTAGGATACGATTAGGATAGGATAAGATAAGATAAGGTTAATTTGGATAAGATAAGATTGGATAATGTTCCTTCTTTTTAGCTGAATCCTTATCTTCTTTGTCCTGAATTTATTAACTTGACACACAAATTAAACTCTATTGTTGACAATTGTAGTAAAGATGTAAGTAGGGATCGTTCTAGACCGGGGATTAACTAGGGATGTTAATCAACACAAATAAGACTCAAAACACTAAACTAGACTCTTATGACAAAAAAAAAAAAACACTCAAAACAGCAACAAACAATAAAAAAGACTCAATTCTAGACCTAACAAGTGATTTGGACGAAAATAAAACTTAACTTGACTCAAAAGACTAAAAGAAAACAGATTATGACTCAATTAACAAGACTTAATGAAAGGGGGATTGTTTTTGACGAATTTAAAACTTAAAACAGAAACTTTGCATAATACACTTTAAGAAAATGAATTTGATGAATTGAAAAGGGTAAAAGGCTAGTTAGATGGTCTTTCTCCACACATGACATATGCATATAAACCAATTTCCAGTATTGTTCCCTTAAATCATGAATGACAAAACCCCAAGTTAACCGTGATAGCAAAAATTAATCATCATATTTTCCTTGTTTCATTGAATTGGACGGGATACGCATCACAACCAAATTATCCTTCTCAAGTTCCCTAACTATGAAAAGCATGATAGAAAACATATCAAAGGTCATTAAGTTCTTTGAAAATCATAAGCATTGACGAGGCATTCGTAACTATGAAAAGCATGATACTCCTGCCTAGGATTTACTTAACACGATTGTGACTAGCAACCTTTACTACTTGTGAATATAAGTTCATAACGATTAGGTGAAACTCCCTTGTACTCTAGCATCATATTCATGCATGCAAATTAAGTGTCGACCCTCAACTAACACACATAAACAAGTTTTAATAACTCAGATAAGCAAACCACATTCAAGACTCAAGAAACAATAACTGGATGTAATCAATTTATATAAAAACATATAATCATGGCTTCGAATTCACCTCCAACTAAAAAGAGATTAGTTCCTCATGTCTTTAAAAACATAAAACCAAATTAAAAGCAACATTGAAACAAATATAAGGATAGAAAGAACCAAGAATGTCCCAGCAACTCTAATGGTAGATTTCAAACTCTCCCTTGGATTGCAAGCCACGGCACAAGCTTCCCCTTCTCCTTCCTCAACGCAAGTACACCTTTTGAACTCTCTAATATCTCTCAATTTTTCTCTGAATATATGTGGGTGCGTGGGTGATATATTTTTGCAGCAAAGATATGTATTTATAGGGCTGAGATGCGGCACAAAGGTAGCATAGGAGAAGGATTGCACAATCCTTGAGGAAAAGGACTAAGGTTTGGCAGAATGATGTGAAAATTAACTTGACACACAAAGTAAACCCTATTATTGACAATTGTAGTATTAAGCAAGTAGGGATCATTCTAGACCGGTGATTAACTAATTAACTAAGGATGCTAATCAACACAAATAAGACTCAAAAATACTAAATTAGACTTCAAAACACTTAACTAAACTTAAAAACACTAAACAAGACTCTTAGGACTCAAAACTGACTCAAAACACTCAAAACAGCAAAACAAACTTAAAAAGACTCAAAGCAGGTTCTAGGGACTATTTGGACGAATTTAACACTAATGAGACTCAAAACACTAACTTAGACAGATTTAAACACTTTTCTAACTAAACTAAGACACTTAATTGAAAGGGGAGATGATTTGGAAGAATTTGATTAAACTAAATAGATTGTAAACTAAAGCAAACTAGATATGAAATTGGGTGAATTGAATGGTGAAATAGGTTAGTTAAAGGATCCTTCTCCAACATAAAAATATGCAACATAAATCGATTTCCAGTATTGTTTCTTTAAACCATGAATGACAATGCCCCAAATTAATCGTGAATGCACAAATGAACTCTTACATTTCCCTAAATTCATTGAATTGAATGGACAACGCATCGCAACCAAATTATTCTTCTCAAGTTCCCCATATGAACAACATGATAGAGATACATTCAAAGATCATTAGGTTCCATGGAAATCATAAGCATTGACAAGGCAATTATAACTATGAACTGCATGATACTCTTGCCAAGAATCTACTTAACACGATTGTGACTAACAATCTCCACTACTTGTAATTATAAGTTCCTAACGATTAGGTGAAAGTCCCTTATAATTTAGCATCAGATTCATGTATGCAAACTAAGTATGCATCCTTAATCAACACACAAGAATAAGTTATCAATCAAATAGATAAGTAAATCACATCCATGTTTTATGAAACAATAACTGAAAGGAATCAATTCATATTAAACATATGTCCATGGCTTCGAATTCACCACAAACTAATAAGAACTTAGTTATACACGTCTTTAAAAACTGAAGATAACATTAAATTAAACATTGAACTAAAACTAAGGATAGAATACACCTAGAAACGCTCCAACAATCCAAACTTGAATGGCAGTCACGACTACAAGGGTCTTTTCTCACTCCTTCCTTGCAAATCTATGCAAAAATATGTATTTTCTGATGTTTTGGCTCTTGTATATATGGTGTGGATGAAGGGGATGAATTTGTGATGAAAGGTGGGTAGAGGGTGGTGATCTGAAATAGGTGCATAATGATGTATTTATAGAGCTAGGTGCGGCACAATCCCTAAGGATTAGGATAGGTTAATGAAATCAAAGTGGGATAAGGTTTATGTAACCAAAATCCAAGTGGAATGGGTTAAAACAAGCAGAAACCAAAGGGGATTAGGTTTACACATAAAAAACCATCAGGAATAAGGATATAGGGTGCGGCACAACTAGGAAAAGGGGTTCTAGAAGGGATTGGGGCGTCACTTTTGTAGGGAGAGGAGATAAGGCTTCTAGAATCTGAAATATGTATTTTAAATGCATAATTATCCCTTATAAATGGCTGGAATTAAGGCACAAACTGATTTGGATAAGATAAGATTGGATAATGCTAGATTAGGAAAGGATAAGATAAGATAAGGTTAGTTTGGATAAGATAAGGTTGGATAAGGTTTTGGATAATGTTCCTTCTCTTGAGTTGATTCCTTATATTCTTTGTCTTGGATTTATTTTCTTCATCTTTTCAAAAAATTCATAGCCTCTTGAACTTCAAATTCGTCCATCCATCTTGCTCCATTCATCAGCTATCCATTTGATGCCCAAAACTGCCTCAAAATGCTCCAAATTGCACTTTCTTGCCAACTTTGTCATTTGGACTTACAAACACACGAAAATAGCTTAAATCACTATAATAAACACAAACTAACTACGAAAATGCAAGAAAACAAGCTAACTAAGTCGCATAAATATGCTCCTGTTATAGAAATCCAAAAGGAAAAGGATTAAAGGTTCACAGATTCTAAGGCTTCTAAAACAAGGAAAAACACCAGATTTATAGGGTCTTCTTTAAAGGTTGACACGGCACCAATTTAGGGGTTCTAGAAGAGCAAGGGTGCGGCATATATGTAGGGGAAGGATAAGCCTTCTAGAAATCAAATATTTAGGTCCTCTTGTAGCTGGATTTAAGGCACAAACTGATTTGGATAAGATAAGATAGGATAAAGCTAGATTAGGCAAGGATAAGATAAGATAAGGTTTGTTTGGATAAGATAAGGTTGGATAAGGTTGGATAAGGTTTTGGATAATGTTCCTTCTTTTGAGCTGATTCCTTATCTTCTTTGTCTTGGATTTATTTTCTTCATCTTTTCAGCACATTCCTAGCCTCTTGAACTTCAAATTCGTCCATCCATCTTGCTCCCCTCATAAGCTATCCATTTGGTGCCCAAAACTGTTCCAAAATGCTCTAAATTGCACTTTATTTGCCAACTTTGTCAATTGGACCTACAAACACACGAAAATAGCTTAAAACACTATAATAAGTAGAAACTAGCTATGAAAATGCAAGAAAACAAGCTAACTAGGTTGCATAAATATACTCATATCAAATTCCCCCACACTTAGCTTTTGCTAGTCCTATAGCAAAACGAAACAAACAAAACAAACAAAACATAACCTAGACCTTCCAATGTTTGCCTTAGGGATTTCCAATGGAACATAACACATTAAAAATCACTACTCACATAGATTTTAGCTATCTTTACTCTCGAGCATGTACTTAATCATAGTCACCACTCACTAGCTCGCATTTAATCAATTTAAAACATGATTTTGAATCTAGTAACATGCCTTAGAGAATTCCATCAATTCCTCACTGGATGTACACTCTATTTTCACACATATTTTTTAACTACACTCCTATACTAGGTATATGTGAGAAGATTGATGTAAATATGTAGACTAGCCACTCACATATGTTATAGTCAAATAAGGCAATTTCTGGAATTATCAATGCATGTATATATATATGATCTCATGAACGGAATGCCACTACTTAGACGCAAGAACCAGGGATACCATATGCTCATACCAATCCCAACCTAAGATAGAAGTCAATGGGTTGTAATGGGGCTAAGGGGGTATTGGCTAACAAAGAAAGGTAAGGAAAAACTAAGGTTCTTAAAGCAATAGTAAGCAAAGTAATGAAATCAACTTAGAATTCACTCTTGAATGCAGCAAATAACTTGAAACACTAAGGGGATTTCGTACACTTTAGGGTCCTATTCAAACTTTTTGGACCCTTTCTTCAACAACCAATACTTGTGAGCTCATTCTCACTTATTTCACAACTTTTTCTTTTCTTTCTTTCCATGTTTTTTTTTTCTTTCTTTTCAAACCCGTGCCCTACTTCTTTGGCACACAAAACACATACTTTTGAAACCCTTTCCCCCACACTTGTTTTCTGCAATAATATTGGTCAAGAGGAATTCCCTCTAAGTCATGCTCTACTATATTTTAAGAACATGGGTATAGATAGTCCTATTCTAGGCTGGGTAGGGATAATGTGGCTAACAAGGAAAATAGGCTAATTAAGGCTCAAAGGGGTTAAACCTACAAAACAAATGCATAGGATGGAGGCTTTTTGGCTCTGGTGGTAACTACTAAACAACTTCATCTTGTTATATGTTATGCACTCAATTTTAAGTTTTGAATGAAACGACATGGGTTCTAGTATTTGGAACTAAAATGATAAAACGCATTCTAAGTAGCAACCAAGCAAAGAATGATGAGATCATGCAACGACTTTAGAAAACAAGAAATCACAGATTAATAACTCTCCAAAGAAAGTTTAGGCTCAAGTCTCTCAGGGTTGTAGCGTTAGTTTGAGTTTCTTCCTTCAAGCATGTTACAAAAACTGATTTTTTTTCCTTTGTGATTACATGTGAATTAAATAATGACAACTACAACCAAGTATTAACCAAAGAGCATATCAAACTTTCATCCATGTTTGTAACTTTCTTTAACAGTCATGCAATTAAAAACCAAATCCTTATCATTATGTTGGAAGGTACCCTAAGACACAAACACACAAAAACGACTTTAAAATGACTCTTTTTGGGTTTTTCAAAACATTTTCTAATTTTTTTTTTCAAATTTTCATATTTTTCTTTCAAGACACACTAAAACACTTCAAATAACACTAAAAACACATAAAAACAATGAAAAACAACTCTAGAGGGGATAGGTGATAAAAACCCACGAATTTGCAATAAAAACACTTTGTTTACCCCCCCCCCCCCAACTTAAACTAAACATTGTCCTCAATGTTTCAAATCACACATAAACAAACGACACAACTAACAAACAGGACAAGCATGGCAAAGTAAATGCAATAAAGAGTAGAGTTTAAGAACGCAAATCTGGTTATGATGCCGGAGCTTCCTAGTTCTTCTTTATTCGCATGGGTTGCCTCCTAAGAAGCGCTTGCTTTAACATCTTCCAACCGGACGATACCTCCATTTAAGCTTCTATAGGGCCAACGGCATGGAGGGGTATGTCCTCCACGACATGCTCCTCAAAGTGCTCATAGTATGACTTCAAATGATGTCCATTCACTTTGAATTCGTTTCCGGTATTAAAACTTTGCATTTGGACTGCACCATGAGGAAAGACATTAGTAACAACAAAAGGTCGAATCCACTTAGAACATAACTTACATGGAAACAAAATCTGCAACCACTTTAGAATCATTAGTACCGGTGGCTTTTGCTTTCACCCATTTCGAAACATAATCAACCACAAGTAAAATATAAACAAAACCATGAGATGAAGGAAAAGGACCCATAAAATCAATGCCCCAAACATAAAAAATTTCAACACAAAATATAGGGGCCTGCGGCATTTGGTCTTTTGAACCAATGTTTCCGGTTCTTTGGCAACGATCACATGTTATGCAAAAAGTTCTAGCATCCTTAAAGATAGTAGGCCAATAAAAAACCACATTCAAGTACTTTACATGCAGTTCTTGGAGTGCCAAAGTGACCTCCACATGCATAAGTGTGACAAAAAATTAAAATTTAATTAAACTTCGAATCATGCACACACCTACGAATGATTTGATCAGGACCTTATTTCCACAAATAAGGATCATCCCACACATAAACACATGCCTCTTTCTTAAGTTTATCACGTTGGTGCTTGTTTAGAGTGCTTGGAATGTTTAAACACCAAGTAATTTACTAAATCATCATACCATGGCACACTTACCTCAATGGACAGCAACTGCTCATCTGGGAATGTCTCTGGGATAGGCACGGCATCTTCTTCATGTACCATACAGCTCAAGTGGTCATCCACCACGTTTTCACTTCTTTTCTTATCCCAGATTTCGATATCGAACTCTTGGAGAAGAAGCATCCTGCGAATAAGTCTTGGTTTGGCCTCCTTCTTCATAAGTAAGTACTTCAACGTTGCATGATCAGGGTAGATTATAACTTTAGTACCAAGTAAATAAGAACGAAACTTATCTAAAGCAAAAACAACAACAAGAAGTTCTTTTTCCGTTGTAGAGTAGTTCAAATGAGCGTCATTCAAGGTCCGAAAGGCATAGTATATGACGTGTGCCTGTTTGTCCTTCATTTTTCCTAAAACATCCCTTAATGCATAATCGGAGGCATTGCACATAAGCTCAAAAGGAAGGCTCCAATTTGGTGGAACAATGATGGGGGCTGAAGTGAGCATCTTCTTGAGGTGTTTGAAGGCCTTCTCACATTCCTTGTCAAACTTGAATTGGACATCCTTTTGTAGGAGACGGCAAAGGGGGTTGGAAATCTTTGAAAAGTCCATGATGAATCGCCTATAGAATCTTGCATGTCCAAGAAAAGAACGAACCTCCCTAATCGACATAGGAGAAGGTAAGTACTGTACAAGATCTATTTTCGATTTATCAACTTCAACTCCCCTTTCTGAAACGATATGACCTAAAAGTATACCATGTTTTACCATAAAGTGACATTTTTCCCAATTTAACACAAGGTTAGTTTCAACACATCGTTTTAAGATTAATGTGAGATTATCCAAACAATTATCAAACGAATCACCAAATACACTAAAATCATCCATGAATACATCAATAATCTTCTCAACAAAATCTGAAAAGATACTTACCATACATTGTTGAAATGTGGTGGGTGCATTGCATAAACCGAATGACATGCAACAATAGGCAAGAGTACCAAAGGGGCACGTGAAAGTGGTCTTTTCTTGGTCATCCGGAGCTATGACAATCTGATTATATCCTGAATATCCATCAAGAAAACAATAAAAAGAATGACCGGCTAACCTTTCAAGCATTTGATCACTCAACGGCAAAGGGAAGTGGTCCTTCCTTGTGGTGGCATTGAGCTTCCTATAATCGATGCAAACTCTCCAACCTGTTTGGATACGGGTTGGCACAAGCTCATTCTCGGCATTCTTCACCACCGTAACTCCTGATTTCTTTGGAATAACTTGAACCGGTGAAACCCAATGGCTATCCGAGATAGGATAAATCACTCCACAATCGAGAAGCTTGATAATCTCCTTCATACCTTCCATCATTGGAGGGTTGAGTCGGCGTTGAGCCTCTCGAGTTGGTTTAGCCCCATTCTCTAGAAGTATGCGATGCATACAAGTTGTAGGGCTAATACTTCTAATGTCAGCCAAGGTCCATCCAATGGCTGTTTTGTGCTCTTTCAATACCCGAATGGTGTGGGACGGTTTGAAGGCCATAGAGGTTAGCAAAGAGGTTAGCAATGGGTTAGAATGGGCTGAATCTTCGATGTCAAGCATGTAGAAGTCCACTGGAAAGATCAAATTGTTAACCTGCACCAAAACATCTTCCAAAACTCATTTCGAATATGCATTAGAACGATCGGCCAATTGAATAATCACACCATCGTTTTTAAGTTCTCCTAAGTTCATAGATGCATAAATTGAATAAGACATGACATTAATTGAAGCTCCTAAGTCTAGCATAGCATGTTCAAACTTAGTATTGCCAATAACACAAGGAATTGTAAAACTACCCAGATATTTGCATTTAGGTGGTAGTTTCTTTTGTAACACCACAGAAACATTCTCACTTACCTGGACCACTTCCTTCCTTGTTTGAAATCCTTTTCCTTGTTGTACAAAGCTCTTTCAAGAATTTGGCATACTTAGGAACTTGCTTCATTGCATCAAGGAGCGGGATATTGACTTGAACTTTCCTAAAGGTTTCCATAATGCTTTCTCATTCTCTTCTTTCTTTGATTACCTAAACCTACTAGGAAAGGGCACATTTAGTGGAATAGAACTAGAAGAACTCGAATTTAGACTTACCTTGATGGGTTGGGACGGTTTAGAGGCCTTAGAGGGTTGCGGCAAAGGTTGGTCCTCCCTTACCGTGGCCCTTACTTCATGTTCTTCTTCTTGCAGCAACTTTTCATCCTCATTATGGCCCTGTTTGGATGGTTTTTGGTGGTTTCCAATCTCCTTGCCACTTCTCAACATGATGGCCTTGGCAGATTCAAAGCCTCCCTTTGGATTCACAATGGTTGAACTCGGAAGTTTGCCTTGTTCTCTAAACTGCCCAAGGAACTCTGAAATCTGCCCTATTTGCTTCTTTATGTCACTCATCTCCTTGTCTCAATTTTCTATTCGATTATTTTATTTTGTAATCCCTGCGATATAGAAGTTAGTAATTGAATAACTTGATCATTATCAAATAACGAACCTGAGTTTTGTTGGGTAGATTGTGATTGAGGTTGAGATTGTGCGAATGGCCTTTGATATATCCCCGTGGGTGGCTGTCAAAATCCTCCTTGATGTTGAGGTTGTTGATGCTCCCTCCACTTGAAGTTTGGGTGATCTCTCCATCCCGGATTGTATGTATTTGAGTATAGATCATTCCTTTGCTAATTTTGCCCTTGATAACCTATGGCATTGGCACTTTCCCATCCTCTATTCTCTATCAATTAAGGGCATTGATCATTGAGGTGCCCTTGCATAGAGCACACGCCACATACACTTGGTGTAATTCCTTGCACTTTGCATCCTTCGGCAACCTGAGATACAAGCATAGTGAGGTTAGCTAATTGAGATTGAATTTCGGCTATTGAACTTACCCTATGGACTTGCTGCCATGGGATGTCTCTTTGTCCAACACCTTCGTATTGTTGTGCATTCAAGGCTTGGTTTGCAATTAAGATCTTGGTAGCCATCGGTGTTTTGTCAACCAAAACACCCATTGCCGAGGCATTTAACATTTGTCTCTCAATTGGAAGGAGTCCCTCATAGAAATATTGCAGCAAAAGTTCTTCCTTCATTTGATGTTGAGGGCACGAGGCAACTAGAGCCTTGAAACGGTCATAATATGCTAGAAAGGATTCACCTTGGCTTTATTAAATGTCACTAATCTTCTTCCTCAAAAGAATGACTCTCGAAGTTGGGAATAATTTCTCTAAGAATGCCCTCTTCATGCTTTCCCAAGAAGTGACGGTTCCAGGTGCTAATTCATAGAGCCAATCTTTAGCCTTGTCCATAAGAGAGAATGGAAAGGTTTTCATCTTCAAAATATTCCCATCGACATTGATGGGTGTCATGCTCAAACATACCACTTCAAACTCCTTAAGATGCTTGTTTGGATCTTCCATGGACAACCCATGGTATTTGGGAATGTGATGCAACAAGCTAGACTTCAATTCGAACTCATCGACCTTTCCTTAGGTTGCCACGGGGTATTGAATGCAAAGGTGCACGACATTGTCCAACCCCGAGGCTGAAAGTTCTTTGATCGTACGATTGTCCGCTACCATGACTTGCTCTTCTTCTTCTTTTTCCTCAAATTCAGATTCGGCATCTGAACTTGAACTAGGTGGATTAGGTTCTGGTTGCTTCCTCTTTCTTCTGAAAGTTTTTTCAAAATCGTCGTCGAACTCCAAGATGTTTGCACTAATAAGTTGAGAACTACGAGTCATAAACTAGTACTTGAAACAAGAAAAAAAAACGACTCAACAACCAAGTGAAGGGTACGGTAGAAACACACACAAACACACTTTGACACTAAATTAAAACACAAAGACACACGACATAAACAAGGGAGATTAGCAAGTTTGCTAATCCCCGGCAATGGCGCCAAAATTTGATGTGAAATTTAACTAGCACTCAAATTAAACTCTCTTATTGACAATTGTAGTAAAGATGTAGGTAAGGATCGTTCTAGGCAGGGGATTAGGAGGGATTGCTAATCTACTTAAAGTGACTCAAAAACACTAAACTAGGCTTGAAAACACTTAGACTCAAAGAACTCAAAACAAACTAAAAAGACTCAAAATAGCACAAAACAATCAAATAGACTCAAACTAGACACTAGAGGGTAATTGGACGAAAATTGATTTTAACTTGACTCAAAACACTTAAAAACACTAATTGGACAGATTCTAACTAACTTGACACAGAGAAGTAAAGGGGATTGGGTTTTTGATGAATTTAAAGTAAAGACAAGTAAATTAAAAACTTAAGCAAATTTAGCACGAATTTGGGGGGAAATATGGGTGATTGGCTAGCTAGAAGGTTTTTCTCCACACATGACACACTTGCATACAAATCGATTTCCAGTTGCTTTTCCAATAAACCATGAACCTCAACGCCCCAGGTTAACCGTGAACAGCACTAATTAACCCTCAGATTTTCCTTAAGTCATTGAATTTGATGGATAATGCATCGACAACCAAATTATTCTTCAATAGTTCCCTAAATGACAACATAATAGAGATACAATCAAAGATCATTAAGCTTTTTGAAAATCATAAGCATTGACAAGGCATTCGTAACTATGACAGCATGATACTCCAGCCAGGAATTCACTTAACACGATTGTGATTAGCAACCTCCACTACTTGTGAATATAAGTTCATAACTATTAGGTGAAATTCCCTTATATTCTAGCATCAAATCCTTGCATGTAAACTAAGTGTTCACCCTTAATTGACAAACAAGAATAAGTTTTGAATCAAACAGTTAAGTAAATTGCATTCACGATTCATGAAATAACAACTGGAAGTAATCAATTCATATTGCAAATATGTTCATGGCTTTGAATTTTCCCTAGCTAAAACGAGTTTAGCTCCTCATGTTTGCAATTAAATAAAGACAATTAAATATAAACATTGAAACAACGGATAGAATACACCTAGAAACGCTCCGACAATCCAACATCTTGAATGGCAAGCACAGCTCCAGGGGTCTCCTCTCTTATCTCCTTGCAAAGTTGCGGCACAATGGGATGAATGTGTATGAAGGATGTATGGGACGAATTTTTTGGTGAATGGTGGGTGGTTTCTGATTGCTGCAGCACTTTATATTTATAGGAAGAGAAGGATGCAAGACATAGGCTGAAAAGGAGGAGAATTAGGACTCCAAATCATCAAGGAATAATGATACTTCTAATCAGATTCTAGGGAGGAAAATAATTAATGTGTTTAGATGGATTAGCACTCCATCTTTTCAGCACATTCCAAGATGGAATAGGATTTAGAATAGGATAAGGACTCCTTTTGCAGCTGGAGATAAGGTAGGATAAGATAAGATAAGGTTAATTTGGATAAGATAAGGTTAGATAAGGTTTTGGATAATGTTCCTTCTTTTTAGCTGAATCCTTATTTTCTTTGTCTTTAATTTATTTTCTTCATCTTTTCAGCACATTCCAAGCCTCTTGAACTTCAAAAACGTCCATCCACCTTGCTCCTTGCATGTGCTATCCATTCTTGGCCCAAAACTGCTCTAAATTGCACTTCTTGCCAACTTTGTCATTTAGACCTACAAACACATGAAAATAGCGAATCACTATAATAAACAGAAACTAACTATGAAAGTGCAAGAAAACAAGCTAACTTAGTCGCATAAATATGCTCCTATCACTACTTCTAAGTTTCCACAATTTAGTTTCTTCGGCTCAAGTAGTCATTGTTAATCAGTCTACCAGTAGCGCCGCTAAATGACATATATATGATATTTTTATATTGCTCGCTACCCTGAAACTGTAAATAACCGTCCTAGCATAAGGGTATTACTCCCGAATACTAGCTTGTGTCCAGTATTAGAAGTTATACCACCAGAATTCTAGTTGACAATTCCTGGATATCAGACAGTATCGTTAATTAATAGCGCCACCATAGGCTGATTATAGGCTAAAGCCCACTCAGATAATTGGTTTTGGACGATTGGTAAGGAATTGGCCCGGTGAGGTCGTTTCATTAATTCTAAAGAAAATACTTACTACTTCAGGGATTTCTACTAACTGTAGTTATAACAACTCGTACATCGGTGCCTATGCTTGTCGAAATGACGAGTACGTCACCAAAAGAAAACTCAAGAACTAGTGTTGGCTGGAATTTTCTAATAATCTACTTTAGGACAGACTTAGACGGAAGTCAATCTTTCCCCTGAAGATCTGGAATAATCACTAGTGAGTTTGGAAATATTAGTGTTATCAGGGACCAAAAGTGATTGTCCCCCTGATGTTCTTACGTCAAGTGCTACCCTTTTAGCACCCCACTATCACTCAAGACAATTCTGAAAATTTCGATGAAAACTAAAACTTTGTAGGGATTCTAATAGGTGGTATTCTAAAGGATATTGCCAAGGAATCAAAACTATTTATGATTTCCAATCTCAAAAGGTTTAGTACTGATGGCTGGAGAATAGTGATGGAATTGGTTGGTAAAGTCTCCGATGATACACAGTTATCGATACATTAGCCCTGCTTTATGACTATCAACTTGTCTCAAATTTACATCTTTCCTTGGTAGGGAAATTCTTCACTTATAATTTAGAGGCGTTCACCAAAATGATTTTCTGAAAGGTCGATAAGTCAACTAAGTCACTCAAGACTTAGAAAAAGCTAATACGTTTTTCGTATTCGACGAGGTGGCAAGATTTGACATTTAGGTTCAAGAACCAAGAATGCTTACATCATGCGTGTGATGAAGGCAAAACTGCGCAACTTATACTTTGATACCAAACTGACACACCCCGACCCGGAATGTCCACTAGGACTTCGAATAGAGTTATGCTAGCCAACACTTGGAAGGTGACGAAGCCATAAAGTATAGTGATGTGGAAAATATGAATAAATTTAAACGTAAAAGTGCCTAAAGACGAGTGCGCTGTGAGCGAGAATGAACCCATTTCACACGCGATGTTTTGAGTTCAAAAGATGGCTGAAAATTGTTTGAATCACGCCTAGAAGTCTCGTCCCAAAACCTTGTTCTTCGAACTCGTGTTTCGGGTTTGTTTTCAATGAAACAAAAATCACAACGGAGTTTATGGTGGTGAGGACATGCATATAATAGTGGTTTTAATGTTCAACAAGCCAAAATTTTGGTGGTGGTGGTGGTGGTTTGTTTCAAGGGAAGAAAGGGAGAGCTGAGAGAGAGTGAGAGAACTCTCGAGAAAAAGAGAGAACAGGAGAGAAGAGGGTGGAGAGAGAGTTCCAGAATTTGTTGGGTGCCCACGTGGCACTCACCCAATGGTTAGACAAAAATATCATATGTCCAATTTCAAAACCTCATGAAATCTTCGTTATAATTTCGAATCACATTCTGTTTACGCCTACGCGTTCGTAGCGATGAATAATACGAGGATACGCTGAGAAAATAAATTTACATGACTCGACAAGGCGGTCAAACAAAGTCAACGCAATTGCCTCGAAGGGCATTTTCGTAAATTCACTTATTAAAATTATAAATTCCGTAAAATTGGGAACGGGTCGTTACACGAAGCCCCCTCCCTTGTTACTTGGTATTAGTGAGGGAATAAGGTTCTCTCCTTTCCTATTTTCATTCTCTTTCCTCCCCTCCTCTCACAGGTTTTATTTTTTTATTTTTTTCTAATAAAAAAATTAATACAAAATGTTGATATAATTTAATTGTAACCAATTAAATAAGAAGGATAAGAAGGGAGACAGAAGAGAGAAATCCTCCTCCATTTGAATAATAGTTAATTAATATTTTAATTAGTATTGATCAGATTATGTGATCTTGTGCACATGATCTTTCAGATTTTTCACTCAGACCAAAAATTGACAGCTCTTTTTTTAGTGGTAAAGTTTGATAAGCTGATTGGTAATGGAGTGTGGACCTTAAGAGGTCCCTATGGTGGAAAGGGATCCTCTCTGGTTCCCTTCCTCCTAATCCATCAAATTAGGAAATTCGTGTCATTAAAAATTGATCCAACGGTTAAAGTTATTATAACTTTTAAAGTGGGCCTCTGTTTGTAGCCGTTGAATCAAATTTCAATAGTATAAATTCTTTAATTTGGTGGATTAGGAGAAATGAATCCTCTCCGGATCTCTTTCCCCCTATGGTATATTTCGCTTACTGTGGGACCA
The DNA here is from genome assembly GCF_042453785.1 of Malus domestica. NCBI lineage: Eukaryota > Viridiplantae > Streptophyta > Magnoliopsida > Rosales > Rosaceae > Malus > Malus domestica. The sequence continues at coordinate 21,638,140 of NC_091669.1, forward strand.
TACAAAACATGAGCTACTTCATTGGAGAGACAGGATGACACTCCAATTTCACGCTTTTGCATTTGCCTTTATGTCCCATTTTTCATGTCCAAGTCCCGCCTTTTGTTCCGTACCATACACATACGTTAGTGAGAAAATACTTGATTCTCTTGCACAAAAATAAAAGAAAGATTATTGACTAAAAACAAAAAGAAGAGAATAGATTATTAAGTACTTAACCCTCTAAAACGCAACTGGAGTCTCACTTATTTTCCTGAAACTTACATTTATCACTTAACTCTCTGAAAGTCAACATGTCCACTTTGCTTTATATTGTCTAAGTTTGGTAAATATGCTCACGTGGCACAATAAGACACGTTGATAAGATGTTTATCACGTATTCCCGTATATTGGTTTTCTAAAATTTTATGAGATTAAGTGCATGGATTATAGAGCACCCAATCTAAGTTTTATGAGATTAAGTGATACCCGATTTGAATTTCAGGAGGTATAGATGTAACTAAGCCAACAATAAACTAGAGAAAATAACTTTATTTAAAGAGTGAGGAGTTGTGGTCTACATAAACTACTTTGAATTTATGACAAGAGTTCGATTTTTACTCTACCTTTCTTTTATACAATGTTGTGCTAAACAATGTGCTACTTTTTTTTTTCTAAAAAAAAAAGATATCAGCTAGTGGCTTCGCCACGGCAGTCCACTCTTCTAGGGGTTAGGAAGATTTACAGAGACATTTCAGCCTTTCCCTGACCACCATCGTGCGATTCACCAGAGTCAAGAATCGAATCCAAGACGTGTTGTATGGAATATGACCTGAAATTCATCATCAACCACTAAATGTGCTACTTTTTTTTGGGACACTAAGAATTCAAATTTTGTATCCTTGGTAGTTGGTTGCCTTGCAAACTAAAAAAAAGGAAAAAAGAGTCAGTCCCTAATCAACCTAATTGTTAGACTGAAACGTTTTTTGTTTCAATATTTTGGTCGAGGTGCTTAGCCTCATTTAAGAGATTTAACTCATGCATTTATGCATTTAATGTCCAACAAATTCAAATAATATTTTTAAAATATAATAAATGCTTAAAAATCAATTTTAGAGTAATCTTTTTTATTATTTTTTTTATTTTTTAGTCCAATTTTATAGTAATATTGTTCTTCACAAAAATTATAGCAAAAAAAAATAATGTACTCACATAATTATTAACATATTTCAAAAAATAACTATTGATATATTTTAAAACATAAAATAAATACATATAATTAGCATGGGTACATTTAGCACAAAAAAATGGGTACAAATACAAATTAAAGTTTAAAAAATATGGGCACAAAAAGAATTAACATATGGGTACAGATTAAAACTGAAAAGAAAATTGGCACAAATTTAAATAAAAAAGGTTGCAAAAGAAAAATGGGTACAAACTAAAAATAAAAATGTATGATAAAAATTCAGCCATAAACATAAATATACCAAATGTAACGTTTTTAACACTAAATTAATATATTTAAAAATAAAAAAAAAATTATTATTGAAATTGACACACCCCGACTCGAAATGTCGACCTGAACTCCAAATCAAGCTGTGCTGGCCGACACCAAAAGGGTGACGAAGCCATAAACTGTAGTAAGGTGAAAAATGTAAATAAATTTAAAGCCTAAAAGTGCCTAAATACAAGAGTGCGCTTGTGAACGGGAATGAACCTGTTTCACACGTGATGTCAGAGCTTAAGTAAAGTATAGTAAAATTAGAATGAGAATTATATCATCGAAAGTAGTCTCAGATATCAGTGTTTACCAAAAATCCTCGTCGACACGAACAATGCCACTAAATCCTAGAGGGCCTAAAAACAAGGGTGAGTGAGACTAAAAATAAAGTTTGTAAAACCTTTTTGAAAATGTAATAACCCATTGCCGTAAAACAAGTGTAGTGTCTAAAATATACATACTACGTATAGTATGAAAATACTTACCATAGCCTGCAATATCTCAAGAATGCAATAGGTCACGACATCTCGTAAATAAACACATAATGTCAAGTAATCACATAATTTCGCATAAACAACATATCATATCGAGTGCTCATCAACATATGTTGACACACGAGTTCATGAAGAGGTATTCTAACATGAACTTGACTGGGTGTAACAATGATTTACGCTCTCGTACTACACTCACGTGAAGACTGCGCTATGCGCATCACATACGAGTCCTAATTGCCTATAGCAGTCTAGGATAGGACTAGCACCTACAATGGATCCAAAGTGAGTGTACGGTGCGATGTGAACATACACATGAAGCCTGGCCCTAGCCCGGGCGAGTGCAAACACCAGTGTAGCACACGATGAACATATAGCATAAATATAGTCATACCATAATGACTCGATAAATCTAGTCAACAACGTATTATTCAAATAAAATATTTATCATGGTCGTTTATAAAATCTCTTAGTAGTACGCATACCTGTGCATCCCTTTGGTGACACACCCCGACCTGGAAAGGTCGAAGAATGCTGGTCGTCACCGTGAGGTGAAAATAACCATAAGGGTAAGTAATGCAAAAAGTGAATAAAATTAAAACTAATTAAAACTAAACAGTGAAAGAGTGCGCAATTCGTAGGTTGAACCCACTACAATTATTCAGAGCGTAATAGACAGGAGACTACGAAAGAGTAGTCAAAGCAACCAAAGTACACTTATTACATAATAGTGATAAGTTCGTACGTCTAAACATAAGGAAATGTCAGAATTGCCGTGATTCCTCGAGTGCCACAAAGAGTACAGCTATCTAGGTCCTGGAGGGGCGAAAAACAAAGTTGAGTGGGTCAGCAAAACAAGGCTTATAAGAAAACCTTTATCTTTGAATATACTCACCCCTCGCCATAAAACAAGTATAGTTTCCTCAAAACATACTACGTAAGTATGAAATCCAATATATCAGTCATATCTAGAAATATGCCAAGTAAATGATGTATCATATGCCACAATAATAATCATGTGATAATCAATATAACTAAGTGCTCATCCATCTAAGCTGACACACAAGTTTGAACATATGGTTTCTGACACGAACAGGACTGGGTGTAATCAATATGCTCTAGTACTACGATCACGTGAAGACTGGTGCAAACGCACATCACATACAAGTCGGATCGCCTAATGCAATCTACCCGACAAGACTGGCATCCAAACTTGGATCCAAGGTGAGCGAACGGTGCGGATGTGAACATACACGTGAAGGACTGGCCCTGGCCCTGGGGTGAGTACTAACACCGGGTGCAGCAAGATGAGCATGTACACAAGTACGTATGAATGCCATGACAGTAATATCACAACCATATAGCAGCATTTATCACAATTTATATCATAATAATGATACTAGGCAAGTTAGGCGTAAAAGTGAAGTAAATACGCATTTATGGAAACTATAAATATATATAGGTATAAAACAACAGCCCACTCACAAGTACATCGCTGGGTCGTAGCCCCCGAGCCTAGCTTGGCCTCGAAAATCCTCGGAATAAGTTTCCCCTATATGTGATATAACTAAATAACATTAATTAAAGCACATAACAGAAACCTAAATAAAACCCCCATAGTTTGCTCAAACCTAGGGTGTAAATATATGAAATAGATCTACTCGATGACACGAACACACACGTGTTAACCACGCACCGGCGGGAAGCTGGACGCGCCCCTGCGAGTACACTGTACTCGCCTTCTTCGCGAAAATCTGCAGTTTTGCAGATTTTTGGGCCAACTTCCAGAGCCCCTAGCGAGCTCGATTCTTAACCAAATTCACTTCTACAAAAGCCAAATTAAAGCTAGGAATGTGATCTACCGATCCCAATTTACAAAAAGTTCGAATATAGTCCGTGTTGTTTAGAAATTTGGCCTAAAAATGGCCAAACGACCACGGCTGAAATTTTCCAGAAAACTAAAATTTTCTTCCCAACTTCCAGAGTTGATTTCTAACTCGTTACTTAACCAAACTCAGTGATTCAAAAGCCATTATGAAGTTAGGAATGTAGAGAATAAGTTTGTACCTAGAAGAAGTCCAGTTGTGGTAGAGGTTAACCAGAAAAATAGTTTGAAAGTGACCAAATGGCCACGTTTCTTGAGTGAAAAATGGTAGGTTCTCCTTCTTCTCGAGTTTCTGGGTAAAACCACATCTTCAAAACACAAACAAAGGATCAATAACAACCCATAATAGTGAAATGAAGGTTCTAAGGGTTTCTCAAGGCTTACCTAAGCCATCCATGGCCTGAAAATCGATATGTCGAACTCGCCGAGTCGACCTTCCGAGTTAGTGAGTCAAAACTCGTCTACATCAGATTTCAAAGACATGGTTGTGATCGTGGGACTGAGATGATCACAATGGTGTAGTTGGTTTGTCACGTTTGTGAGTTTTGGTGTGTTTTGTGGTTCTTGCAGAGAGGAAGAAAAAGAAGAAATGTGGCGTGGGAGAGGGAGAAGAAAGAGAGAGAGAGAAATGCTTTTCTGATTTAGGGAACAGAAAATAAAGAAGAGATGGGATAGGTGACAGTGAATAATGAAGGGGGAAGTGCACGGGATAGGTTTAAAAGGAATCCCATGATAGGTTTTTAGATTTCCTACAATAAAAGGAAATCGAAATCTATCCGAAGTAGATGTTTTTACACTTTAAAATTTACGCCTACTCGTACTAGCGTGTACAATTTAAATGCGATAGCGAGAAATAAAAAGGAAAGCGATAAGAATAAGTCTACGTCACTTGCCAATAAAGGCATAATCGTCAATACACATACTCGGGGAGAAATTACATAGGAAAATTAAGGACGGGTCATCACAATATTAAAGCTAGGAATGTGATCTAGTCCGTGTTGTTCAGAAATTTGGCCTGAAAGTGGCCAAATGACCACGGCTGAAATTTTCCAGAAAACTAAAATTTTCTTCCTAACTTCCAGAGTTGATTTCTAACTCGTTACTTAACCAAACTCAGTGATTCAAAAGCCATTTTGAAGTTAGGAATGTAGAGAACAAGTTTGTACCTAGAAGAAGTCCAGTTGTGGTTGAGGTTGACCAGAAAAATGGTTTGAAAATGACCAAATGGCCACGGTTCTTGAGTGAAAAATGGCTGGTTTTCCTTCTTCTCGAGTTTTTGGGTAAAACCACACGTTCAAAACACAAAAAAATGATCAATAACAACCAATAGAAGTGAAATGAAGGTTGAGAATCGAGCTCGTTTGGGTCTCTGGAAGTTCGCCCAAAAATCTACAAAACTACAGATTTTCGCGAAAAAGGCTAGTACAGTGTACTCGCGGGGGGCGCGTCCGGCCTCAGGCCGGTGCGTGGTTGACATGTGTGTGTTCGTGTCGTCGAGTAGATCAATTTCATATATTTACACCCTAGGTTTGAGCAAACTATGGGGGTTTTATTTAGGTTTCCGTTATGTGCTTTAATTAATGTTATTTAGTTATTTCACATATAGGGGAAACTTATTCCGAGGATTTTCGAGGCCAAGCTAGGCTCGGGGGCTACGACCCAGCGACGTACTTGTGAGTGGGTAGTTGTTTTATACCTATATATATTTATAGTTTCCATAAATGCCTATTTACTTCACTTTTACGCCTAACTTGCCTAGTATCATTATTGTGATATAAATTGTGATAAATGCTGCTATATGGTTGTGATATTACTGTCATGGCATTCATACGTACTTGTGTACATGCTCATCTTGCTGCACCCGGTGTTAGTACTAGCCCCAGGGCCAGGGCCAGTCCTTCATGTGTATGTTCACATCTACACCGTTCTCTCACCTTGGATCCAAGTTTAAGTGCCAATCTTGTTGGGTAGATTGCATTAGGCGATCTGACTTGTATGTGATGTGCTTTTGCACTAGTCTTCACGTGATCGTAGTACTAGAGCATATTGATTACATCCAGTCCTGTTCGTGTCAGAAACCATATGTTCGAACTTGTGTGGCAGCTTAGATCGATGAGCACTTAGTTATATTGATTATCACATGATTATTATTGTGGCATATGATACATCATTTACTTGGTATATTTCTAGTTATATGGTTGATATATTGGATTTCATACTTATGTAGTATGTTTTGAGGAAACTATACTTGTTTTACAGCGAAGGGTTTGTATATTCAAATATAAAGGTTTTCTTATAAGCCTTGTTTTGCTGACCCACTCAACTTTGTTTTTCGCCCTTCCAGGACCTAGATAGCTATACTCTCTATGGCATTTGAGGAATCATGACAGTTCTGACATTTCCTTCTGTTTAGACGTACGAACTTATCACTATTATGTAATAAGTGTACTTTGGTTGCTTTGACTACTCTTTCGTATTCTCCCTGTCTATTACGCTCTGAATAATTATAGTGGGTTCAACCCACGAATTGCGCACTCTTTCACTGTTTAGTTCTAATTAGTTTTAATTTTATTCCCTTTTTGCATCACTTACCTTTATGGTTACGTCACCTCACGGTGACGACCAGCATGCTTCGACCTTTCCAAGTCGGGGTGTGTCAGCTTGGTTCCCAGAAATAAAACCGTGAGGGTGTGGTCGAGGCCCAAAGCAAACAATATCATGCTACAGTGGTGGAGCGGGCCCAGAAAGTGGTCTGCCCCGGGCCGGGATGTGACATTTGGATTTTGTATCCTTTAGTAATTTTTGTCGTTTCATTAATTCTTATAAACATTCATCTAATCTAAGTATACGTAGTAAATTCTTTATTGAATATATATGTGGAAACTAAATAAATGTAAAGCAAAGACCCACTCACAAGTCATGTCGTTGATCGAACCCGCCTTATGGGCATCGAAGATCCTTGTGATGTGTTTCATCTAGAAACGAAACCATTTACGTAAATATATAACGTATTAATTTAAATATGTGTTTTCGTACAAAGTACGGCTAATAAAGAAACTATTTTAAAACGGTCGAATTTCAAAACACGGAGGGTGAATTTGAGTTCGGCATGTCGAGAAACCTAAAGAGGGACCACGAGTTCCTCCACACACGCTGGCAACCAACATGAGCCCATATGCCTGTGAGTACGTCTTCCTCGCAAAGGTTTGCATTTGCAGGTTTTAGCTTAAACTTCCAGAGCTCCTTTCGAGCTCGATACTCAACCAAAATCGATGATTCAAAAACCTTATTGAAGCTAGAAACGTGGAGAACAAGTCCATACCAAAGTGGGGCCAAGTTATCATCGACGTTGGTCAGAAAAATAATTTGAAGGTGGCCAAATGGTCATAGGTTCTTACTGGAAATCTGGAGAATTTCTTCCCTCTTGTCGGTTTTATTATAAACTGTCACCAAAACACCTGAGATAGGTCATAACTAGGTTTTGATTGATCTACAATGAAGGTTAGAGAGAGTCCCGAGGCTTACCTATTTTAGAAACATCTAAACTTGCAGGAAAACCCCTTGAACAGTGAAGGTGCAATAGTGCAGTGTCGTGTCCCATAGCTGGGTTGAGTTCGAAGTCCGTGAATATGACTTTCTAAGTTTGAAGAGCTATAAATCTTGTCGAGGTGGTAAGGTTAATGGCAGGTGGTGAATAGCTGCCGATTCTCTATGTTTAGAGAGAGAGAAATGAGACATAAAATGTGAGAGGGAAGATAGAGGTGTCCCCGAGAGTTTTGGGAAAAAGGGGATTAGGTAGAAGACTCAGGAGAGATTTGGAGTGGGGACACCGGACAGAAAACTTAAAAGAAAATTATTAAAATAATAGCCAATTAACCTAGGATAGTGAAATTACTAAAATGCCCATCACATTTGTAATTCTGTAAAATTTTAACCATAACTCTGATTTAGATTTCATTTACACCCACGCGTTCGTAGTGACTAGTACTGAGACAATATGTAAGAGAATGTTTCATACAGGTTACGAGAAGATGGTCAACGAAAGTGAAAATCCTCACCTTAAGGGGCATTTTATTCAATTCACACTTTAAATATTTTTTAAATCGTAAAATTAGGGACGGGCTATTACAATCTACCCACCTTAAAAAAATTTCATCCCTAAAATTTGAAACACTTTGCCAAACATAAAAACAGTGAAAAGATAGAAAGAAAATATATAAATAAGAAATCAAGCTAGAGCGGTTGCATAATAGAGAATGTTGTCTCGTTGCTATCAGATTGCAATGATTCATCTTTCATGCCTCCAAACTTAAACTTTCCTTCTCCTTTAGTACGATACTATAATATAAAATTCTTTTAAAAATATAAAGTCAAAATTAGATACATAACAACATAACGTTAAAATACATATATAATAAAGTAAAGTTAAAAAAAATAGTTGTATTAAAATCAAAGCCGAACATAGAAAAATTTCACCTACGCACTTATAGCGTCATGTATTCCGAGAATAAGTATAGTATCTTTGGGTCAAGCCCAAACAATAAGTAAATAAATAAATAAATGATTATAAATACTAACGTAGACGACCTATTTGTCCACTTGCTTAACGAATCCAACGAATAAGTTATTGATATTACAGTCTACAACCTGTAATACCAGCAATCTACTCTTGTCTCGGTAAGCAAGTAATAATTTCCTGATGGTGCAATATTACCATCATGCCCTCCATTGGGAAATACGTATGAATTATTTGAATAAAGCCTCGATCGTGCTCACGTATTACCCTCTCAGGCGACATTGTCAAAAGCATACAATTTCTCATATCATAATCTCGACCCTTCAAACACTTGTTCGTAATACTCCTTTGCCAATCATGTACTGCTCGTAGATTCTCTATACAACGTCACAATAGTACCATGACCAAACTGAAATAATAACCGTCGTTATAAGCAACTCGTATAGAACAAATAAACGCAACATGTCCACTAAGGTATGGATAGTTCGTTCAGACTGGCCGTTAGTCTGAGGGTGAAATTGTGGTACTGGACAAGAACTTAGTACACATGGCCTTCAAGAAGATTTCCCAAAACATGGAAATGAAATGCGTAGCACGGTGAGATACAATAGCGACATGCACACCATGTAGTTGAACAATGTAGTTCACAACACCTTAGCGAGCAGATTCATAGTGAATTTCTCTTGGATTTAGCAAAAAACTGTGTCGAGAAAGCTAAAAGAACTCTCAAGAATTTGAGGGTCAAAACAAGTCCATCGAATTTAGAATACAAGATAACTAGATTGAATGCATAACATTTCGCTACAATGGTAGTTTTCGGAATATTCAATCACCAACGATAAAGATTCATTTAGCAAAGTATTTGTTGGGCGATTGAGGAATTAATGGTCATAAATAAAATTTAAATGTCCTAAAAGGCTCGCCTAGACAGTCTGTGTGTCTTAAAAAGAATGTAAAACGTAGTAGGATAGACACGTGCCTATAGTTGATTAGATTGCCTTCCAGCACAAGAGGTGAATATGAAATCACAGTCATAGTAGATGCTCATCAAAATTGCCAGAAAAATTAATAGATTAAAGAATGAAGAATTTTACCAAGTGGTCTAAAATGTTGTCCTTCCGGGACCAACGGAAAGTGAGCTGACTTGTTAAGTCAGTCGATAATCACCGAAACATCATCATAATCTCCACATGTATAAGATACCTCGTACAGGGAGTTTATGGTTATATTTCACACCTCCACCTAGATACAAGAAGTAATTATAACCACCCAAACGATATCTTGATGATTTGTAGGTGTTCAACTGAAATGGGATAGGACAGGTTGAAAGTGTTCAAGGGTAGATATGTCTTTTGATGTGGTAAATAGTAATTACATTTGCATAACTGGGATAATACACGATAATGCAATCATAGATGTTGATTTGATTCTTCCATCATCACTGTCAGAAATTTAAATCATTTCCAATGAAGATGTATTTGAGAAAGCTAAGGTCGGTAAAAAATTTTGGACACGTTCCTTCACAAAGGAAATGTCATCTGGTTTTCAAGTAATGATGATAATTGTTGATTATGGGTCATGAGTAAGATGGTTCACTTCATATGGTTCTAACTGTTGAGAAACATAAGTGATGCTCCATCATGCGGCATCATTACACAACCAATACATCCAAGGAAACATCACTGTGGATTTTGAAATCTTTAAAATTATCAAAGAGTGTACGAACAAGGGTAAGAAATAGACAACACCTCAGTTCTCACAACTTTAATCATATTCCACGTCTTAGTTTAGACTAACTTTCCTCTATTGACTTGTGAGGAAAGATGCTATAGCTGAAAAATTGCTAACAAACTGTTGATAAAAACTGACAAGGCCAAGGATATCTCATAAATTTACAACAACACTTTGTGAAGATTTCAATTTCTATAGTTACAACCTTTTAGGAAAAGAAAAGAATAGTGTTTACTAAGATCACGTCACCCAAGAAAAGTACCAATTTAATCAAGGCTAACATTTAAGGAAATTGGTATAAAGCTAACTGCTAGTGTTTAGAGAATTTGGTCTCGTTGCCGAAGTATATAAGAATGTCGTCGATAAGACTACTACAAATTTGTTAGGCTATGGAAGAAAACTTGGGCTCAAAAAGTTGGTCGGAAAGACCATCAATTTGACGTATGGGTTAACAGTTTTTAATCGTTACCCAATTGGATTGCCAGAAGTCTAGGTGCAATCCTAGGGTTCCTTTTTTTTTTCGTGACTAGGTTTGAGGTTCCCTAGACAAAGTGTTTGGTTGGGTAAATTCCTATTCGATAAGCTTTTGTAACTAAGTTTTCTTGATGATGCAGGAGTCATACGATAAGATGTAAGGAGAATAGGTGTGATATTAGAAAAGTGAATCGACAGTGTACTTCACTTCACAATTTGGTGATATCCCAAGTAATTTTGAAAATGATGATAGAGGTATACATCCTTGAAATGTACCATAATACTTTCTTTCTTCACAACACACACTAATAGGCCACACGACTTTCTCAATATTCATTTCGCCTTTACAAGGGCAAAAATAACTCATACTTCAGTTTTTAACATTATGAAAGTGACCATAGGGATGACTAGTAGTCGAAAAATGACAATTTTTCAGTCAGTGCTTCACCAAAGGGATAATTCTGATGTTGTTAATTCATTTATTAAATGACATGGAAATCCACGATATCCAACAAAATGGATTAACTGTCATCATCTGATTGGTAAAAATAATGGTGTAACCACCGTATTGGCACGAGACAAGACAAACTTTGCATTGTGGCATTAGGATTCCTAAAACTTACCCGACTATGGTACCAGGTGATTGAAATATTCGAATAGTTAAAGATGATACGACGAATTGTATGGTACCCAAATCAAACAATGCCCTAACGAATGTGTCCTAGCGAATGTGTTCTAAATTGAATGGTTACCTAGGTGAGTGATAGGGTCAACACAACTATAAGTTTAATGTCCTCCTAAAAGGCTTGCTCCTAAGCTTCCATGATTTAATTTCTTCGACTTTGGTAATCACTGTTAATCAGTCTATCAGTCGCGCCGCTAATTAACACATTGTGATATTTTGATATTGTTTGTCATCCTGAAGCTGTAAATCGGTGTTCTAGCAAAAAGGTATCACTTTTAGATATTAGCATGTGTTCGGTATCAGAAATCATACCGCAAGAATACTAGCTGATAGCTTCTGGATATCGAACAATATTGTCAATCAGTAGTGCCACCGTTAGGCTAATTACAGGTTAGAGCCCGCTCAGGTGGTTGGTTTTAGATTATTGGTAATGAATTGGCCCTATGAGGTGGTTTCATTGGTTCTAGGGGAGATTGATTACTACCTCTGGGATTTCTGCTACCCGAAGGTATAACAACTCGTACTCTCATGCCCATACTCATCAACATGATGAGTACATCATCGAAAGGAATTGTGGGAACTAGTGTTGGTTGAAATGTCCTATGGCTGGGATAGGAATTTACTAATAACCTATCTTAGAATAGACTTAACAAAAATTGATCTTCCTTCTGAAGATCCAGATTTTTGTCTAGTGTGTATGAGAAAATTAACGCTATCAGGGACTAAAAATAACTATCCCCCAGATGTTCTTCCGTTGAGTGCTACCACTTTAGCACCACAATGTCGTTTGAGACATTTCCAGCGATTTCGACGAAAAGTACAAGTTCGTGGGAAATCTAATAGGTGGTATACTAATAGGTACTGCCAAAGAATCACAACTATTTCTAGCTTCCTAACACTAAAAGGTTGGTAATGACGATTGGATAGTAGTAGTGAAAGAGGTTGATAAATCTACACTGGTACACAATTACCGATTCATTAGCCCTGGGTTAGGGCCATCAATTCGTTCCAAATCGAGATTTTCCTTGGCAAGGAGGTTCATTGTTTAAGTCTAGAGAAGGTCTCCAAAACGTTCTTCTAAAAGGTCGATAAATCATCTAAGTAACCCAAAACTTAGGAAAAACTACCACATTTTTTGTGCTTGATGAGGTGGCAAGATTTGACATTAGGTACAAAATTGAGAATACTTACATCACGCGTGTGATGAACATAATATTGCCCAAACTTATGCTCTGATACCAAACTGACACACCCCGAACTGGAATGTCCACCTGGACTTCGAATTGAGATGTTCTGGTCGACACCAAAAGGGTGACGAAGCCATAAAGTGTAGTGAGGTGGAAAATGTGAATAAATTTAAAGTCTAAAAGTGCCTAAATAGAAGAGTACGCTTGTGAAGAGAATGAACCCATTTCACACGTGATGTCAGAGCATAAGTAAAGTATAGTAAAATTAGAATGAGAATTATACCATCAGAAGTAGTCTCCGATATCAGCGTTTGCCAAAAATCCTCGTTGACACAAACACTGCCACTAAATCCTGAAAGGGCGAAAAACAAGGGTGAATGGGCCTAAGAATAAAGTTTGTAAAACCTTTTTGAAGATGTAATAACCCCTCGCCATAAAACAAGTATAGTTTGTAAAATATACATACTACGTATAGTATGAAAATATTTATCGTAGTCTGTAATATCTCAAGAATGTAATAGGTCACGACATCTTGTAAATAAACAAATAACGTTAGGTAATCACATAAACAACATATCATATCAAGTGCTCATCAACATATAATGACACACAAGTTCATGTAGAGGTATTCTAACATGAACAAGACTAGGTGTAATAATGATTTACGCTATAGTACTACAATCACATGAAGACTAGCGCTATGCGCATCACATATGAGTCCTAATTGCCTATAGCAGTCTAGGACAGGACTGTCATCTACAATGGATCCAAAGTGAACGTACGATGCGATGTGAACATACACGTGAAGCCTAGCCCTAGCCTGGGCGAGTACAAATACCAATATATTACACAATGAGTAGATAGCATAAATATAGTCGTACCACAGTGACTCGATAAATCTAGTCAACAACGTATTATTCAAATAAAATATTTGTCATGGTTGTATAAAATCCCCTAGTAGTACACATATCGGTGCATCCCGTAGGATTTAGTATACTTGGTAAATTCATCATTTTGTTAATTCTTGTAAACATTCATCTAATATAAGTGTACATAGTAAATTCTTTATTAAATATATATGTGGAAACTAAATAAATATATAGTCTTTATAAAGCAAAGACCCACTCACAAGTCATGTAGCAAGGTCGAACCCGCCTCGTGGGCATCAAATATCCTTGTAATGTGTTTCATCTAGAAACGAAGCCATTTATGTAAATATACAATGTATTAACTTAAATACATGTTTTCGTACAAAGTACGGCTAATAAAGAAACTATTTTAAAACGATTGAATTTTGAAAAATGGAGGGCGAATTCGTGTTTGGTATGTCGAGAAACCTAAGGAAGGACCTCGAGTTCCTCTAAGCGCCACCGCATGTGCCGCCACAAGTGGCTGTACTGGCAGTCATGCGCCGACAACCAACATGAGCCCACGTGCGCCTATACACCTACGAGTACCATCGTACCCACATTCCTTGCGAAAGCCTGCGTTTGTAGGTTTTAGCTTCAACTTTTAGAGCTCATTTCGAGCTCGATACTTCACCAAAATCGATGATTCAAAAGCCATATTGGAGCTAGAAATGCGGAGAACAAGTCTATACCAAAGTGGGGCTGAGTTATCGTTAGCGTTGACCGAAAAAATGATCTGAAGGTGGCCAAATGGTCACGGGTTCTTGCTAAAAATCTGGAGAATTTCTTCCCCCGTGTCGGTTTCGTTATAAAACTTCACCCAAACGCCTAAGATAGGTTATAACTAGATTTTGATCAATCTACAATGAAGGTTAGAGAGAGTCTCGAGGCTTATTTATGTCAGAAATGGCGAAACTTGTCGGAAAACCCCTTAAACAGTAATGGTGCAACAGTGAAGTGTCGTGTCCCATGGCTGGGTTGAGTTCGATGTCCGTGAACATGATTTGCTGGGTCTGAAGATCTGTAAATCTCGTCGGGGTGGTAAGGTTGATGGCAAGTGGTGTATGGCTGCCCGTTCTCTGTGTGTTACAGAGAGAAATGAGAGATGAAATGTGAGAAGGAAGAAAGAGGTGTCCCTTAAAGTATTGGGAAAAATGAGATTGGGTAGAAGACTCGGGAAAGATTTGGAGTGAGGAGTTCCACGTGGGTGGGTCCCACCAGATAGAAAACTTAAAAGAAAATTATTAAAATAATAGCCAATTTACCTAGAATAGTGAAATTACTAAAATGCCCATCACATTCGTAATTCTGTAAAATTTTAACCGTAGCTCTAATTTTGATTCCAGTTGCACCCACCCGTTCGTAGCGACGAGTACTACGACAATATGCTACGAGAATGGTTCATACGGGTTACGATATGATAGTCAATGAAATTCAAAATCCTCGCATCGAGGGGCATTTTGGTCAATTTGCACTTTTAAAATTTATAAAATCGTAAAATTAGGGATAGGTTATTACAAAAATAGTTAATGACATTCATTAAAATCTAAGGACTTGATCAAAAATTTAAAATGAATAAGGTTTTAATCAATGAAGTCTGAAAAATAGGGATGGAAACCTAATATTTCCAAAAAAATATGGTATTAAGGTTTCAATCTCACTTTATGGGTATTTCTTAAATAAAAGCTTTAAGCCTTCAAAGTGGCTAATGATAGATAGCTTTTCAAAAGAGCTTGGGTGTCTTGGTGCATTCCAACTTGGAACAGTCGGACCATTTCACCAATTCACAATAGTATATAAAGCCATTGAATATGGTTGCATGAATTTAATCATTTATTTGGCCTTAATCTCTCTCACAGGCACGCCTACTTCCTTCCGTTCTTAAGTTGTTTTTTATTTATTTTTTAATCCGGCCTCGCGCGTACAACATTTCAATTTCTTATCACATTCGTTGAAAGGTGTGGCACTCTCATCAAAGATTTACTCTAATTTACATTGTTAGTATACGAGTCTACGGCAGCTTTTGTACCATCTAGAAGGACTGCCTATAGGCAAACTTCAAATTATAAAATTCTCAACTTTGTCTTGCTTTCCCATTGAACAAGTAACCCCTTCAACAAGAAAGCTGAATGGTGGTGCCTACCTTGTACGCATCAAATCCCCCTTTGTGAAGTTTATTGTGTGTGTGTGGTGACTTGACTTTCGTACACATATTCTCTTTTACTTGTTGATTTCATATCATATGCTTCCAAATTTCTAAACTTCCTTGTCAAGTCTTTAGATCTAATCAAGGTTCTAAAGGACGATAGGTGCTAGTCGGGCAGTAGACTAGAGTCTAGCATATAGACGGCTAGGCGGGTTTAAGTAAATTTATTATATACTGTATAAATAAGTGTCTGCTTATACTTAAAAGATACATAATTTTATTGGAATATGTACACTGCAAAGTGGAATGACATAATATATTATAAAGTCTTAGAATATGATGAAAACATGGGGAACAAGCATATAATGTGTGTTCATCTAAGTATTCAACTAGTCTCTTACAATTTATTGAAAAAAATAAATGCAAAATGAAAGTTATCTATTTTTTGGTTAAGTGATAGTTGCGACCTAGCAGGTGCTAAGGCAGCTCTGGAGCGGTTCGTTTAAGGATTAATCGGAGCGATCGCCAACCGCCTAGTGCCAATGCAAAGATTTTTAAAATAATGGATCTAATGCTAGTATTATGTTTAAGTTTTCCAAATTGTATTAGTCTTTCATTGAGATTAGTACTTTTGATGTACATTAATCTGGTCTTTCCAAATTATAGTTTCATGTAATTTTCAATTTGGGGATAAAGAAAGGATTTTTTATGGTAGTTGAGAAAAAATACTTATCTTTTTTAATTCAATCATGACTGTTTATTTTCTGTCTTACTGAGAAATTGTAAAGACTGAGCAAAAATAAAGAAGTTATTCAAATTTTCTCATAAGATTTTCATTTAAAAGGTAATGACAAATGAGGGAAATGAGTTTCAAGCGTTAGCGGAAAATTCATTGGTGTCCTTGAAATCGAGAGATAAAGGCAATTGAATTCTAGTCGCAACAGTGTTGGCGTGACTCAAAGATACTTCGATGCCTTGAAGAGTTACGTCGAGGTTCAAGTTGATGACACTGTATTATAATTTACTCTGTTGGGTTGCTCTTCCTCCTAAATTATAAGTGACAGAGAGCTTATAACGTCCAATGCTAACATTTTAATTCTTGCTTTCAATACACAACAACAACAACAACAGCAACAAAGCCTTTTCCCACTAAGTGGGGTCGGCTATGTGAATCCTAGAATACCATTGCGCTCGGTTTTGTGTCATGTTCTCCGTTAGATCCAAGTACTCTAAGTCTTTTCTTAGGGTCTCTTCCAAAGTTTTCCTAGGTCTTCCTCTACCCCTTCGGCCCTGAACCTCTGTCCCGTAGTCACATCTTCGAACTAGAGCGTCAGTAGGCCTTCTTTGCACATGTCCAACCCACTCATTCCTAATCTTATCCTTTCTCGTGAGCCCACACCTCCAACGAAGTATCCTCATCTCCGCTACACCCATTTTGCGTACGTGTTGATGCTTCACCGCCCAACATTCTGTGTCATACAGCATCGCCAACCTTATTGCCATCCTATAAAATTTTCCCTTGAGCTTCAGTGGCATACGACGGTCACACAACACGCCGGATGCACTCTTCCACTTCATCAATCCTGCTTGTATTCCATATATTCTGTCTTTGATCGGCTTAGGCGAAGACCTTTAGATTCTAACACTTCTCTCCAAAGGTTAAGCTTCGCATTTACCCCTTCCTAAGTTTCATCTATCAACCCTATATCGTATGCATAAAGCATACACCGAGGAATAACATCTTGAATATGTCCTGTTAACTCATCCATTACCAATGCAAAAATGTAAGGACTTAAGGATTGTTGATGCACAAAATCAGTGAGGACTTTGGTACAACAGAAAGTATTAAGTTTGTGACATTCACTAGATTGCTCCGGTCATTAGTGTGGATAAGTATGTAAAAGGATAGAGACAGAAAAGCAAACATAAGATGTATGTGGTTCACCCAGATTGGCTATGTCCACAAAGTAGAGGAGTTCTCATTAATTGTGAAGGGTTTACACAAGTACATAGGTTCCAGCTCTCCTTTAGTGGGTACAAGTGAATGATTTAGTACAAATGACATTAGGAAATATTTTGGGAGAATGATCTCCTTTTATAAATGATAGGAGCATATTTATGTGACTTAGTTGGCTTGTTCTTGTGCATTTATGTCGTGTTTCCTTAGTTATTTTAATGTTTAAAGTCATTTTCGTGTGTTTTCAGATTTTATGGACAGAGTAGGCAAGAAGATGCATTTTGGGGCATTTTGGAGCAAAATGGAGCTTGGAATGCATGTCACATATTTGGGCCAAAGTGGATGGACGAATTTGAGAACTAAAGAGGCCAAGAATGTGAAGAATTATGGTCCAAAAGATGAAGAACTCAGCCCAAAAATTTGTCACCCCAACTTGCCTTCATTGCCATGCAAAACAACATAGAATTCCCTTTGGATTCCCATGCCATGCTTGATCACTCTTGTCCCCTACATAATTTCTGATTTCATGCTTCAATTCATTTAATTACTACACTTAATTGCTTGATACCTCTTGTTCCCTTCACCCACAAAATTTTATACAACTTTCACAACCATAACATGCACCAATTGATGCTCCATCATTCACATTTGGAATACCATGCCTTGTGTACCACATGTTGCTGCACCTTTGACCCATTTATTGACACATTTTCACCTCCCTTTCCATCTCTATGCAATGTACACAATCATTCATGCCCCCTAGCTACAAGACCACTCCATTTTACCCTTCACACTTTGCATCATCACTTCATTTTCACCCTTGGACCATTGCACACCACATACACTCTTTGCCGTGCATTCTCCCTAGCCTAACCTGATTCTCTAAGGTTTTTGGGGCCTATATATACATGTTTACACCCCTTGGCAAAGGGTTCACACTCTCATATTCACCATTCATCACAAAAAATTCGTCCATACAACCTCTAGGTAGCAAAACACCCCAAAAACACCATTCTAGTGCCTAGAAAACATAACAGCCACTCCACCTTCTTCCACCCTCTTTGCCTAGTTCTCCACCACCCTCCAACCCTCAAACACTCCTCCACACTTACCCTAAACATTTCCATACCATTCCCCATCCATTCTACATCATAAAACTACCCAAAAATCCGTCCACAAAGCAATCTGCCGCAAGCAAGCAAAGGAGAATTCTTGGATGCACTTGCTACCCAAGTTGGAGCATTTTAGGTGTTTTCTTTCCTTTGATTTTAATGTCTAATTTTATGTATCTTTGCTTTGTGAGTATGAGGAACTAAATCCCTCTTAGTTAGGGGGTGATTCGAAACCATGTTCATACTTGCAATATGATTTGATTACATCCAGTTGTGATTCATAAGTTGCGAATTCAATTTACTTATCCGATCGTATAAAAAATGATTTGTGTATGTTGGTTGAGAGTGCACGCTTAATTTTCATGCATGAATTTAACGCTAGAATATAAGGGAGTTTCACCTAATCGTTATGAACTTATATTCACAAGTAGTGAAGGTTGCTAGTCACAATCACGTTAAGTAAATTCTTGGCATAAGTTTCATGCAAATCATAGTAACGAGTGCCTCGTCAATGCTTATGTTTTTCATAGAACTTAATGATTCTTGCTTGTATCTCTATTATGCAATTCATGTAGGGAACTTGTAGGGAATGTATTGGGTTGTCGTATGCAATCATCCAACCCAATAACTTGTGGAAAAACTGAGGGTTAATTAGTGCAATTCATGGTTAATTTGGGGCGTTGAGTATTCATAGCTTATCGAAAAGCAACTGGAAATCGTTTTGTATGCAAATGTGACATGTGTGGAGAAGAACCTCCTAGCTAGTCTTCTATCCATAAGTTTCATTCAAATTCATTTTACAATCTGTTTTGATTCACTTAAATTTGTCTAAGAATTTGTTTACTTTGTTCTTGTCTTAATTTAATTATTTTCGTCCAAAATCAACCCCATCTTATTTCTTTGAGTCATATTAATTAGAACTTGTCTTAGATTATGTTTTTAAGTGTTTAAGTTCATTAGAAAACCAAAATTCGTCCAAGTTTGTGTTAGAGTCCCAAAACTGCCCAGATTGTGTGTTTAAGGTAGTTTTGAGTGTTTAGGGGCTGTTTTGAGTCTTTTGGTTTGTTTTAGTGTTTTAAAGTATAGTTTTGCATTCTTTGAGTCTAGTTAGTGTTTTAAACTTTGTTTTTACGTTTTCAAGTCAGTTTCCAAGTGATTTAGCAATCCCTCCTAATCCCCGGCCTAGAACGATCCCTACTTACATACTTTACTACAATTGATAAAAAGAGGGTTTAATTTGTGTGCTTATATATTTCGCATCAATAAAAGAGAGTTTCTAGCCTTGTTCTAACATTGACACGTGTCGTGTTGTGATTGGCTTCCGATGTTGACACGTGTCGCGCTATGATTGGCTTCTGATGTCGACACGTGTCGCTCTGTGATTGGCCTCCTGGTTGGAGGGGAAGCTCCTCGGTTGGGGACTTGCAAGATCCAAGCCATTGAGTAATCACGAAACTTCTGAGTACCGAAGTATGGTATTGTCTTCACTTGCCTTATCTGTCTCATAGGTAGATGTGGCATCTTCTCTGGAAGTAATCTTCCTCCGTCCAGGGGTGGTATCTTTAACTGGTGGAGACGCACAAGGTAATGTATCAATTTCACTTGAAGCTTACTTGTAGTTTCAGGCGTGGTTAAGCGCGATACAAACCATGTAGTAGGAGTCCCCCAAGTCGCCGAGCTAGGGAATCTGTTGAAAGAGGTGACAGACAAGGTAAGCAATTAGAGCTCCAAGCAATCAGTCCCAGATCATAAGTTTGATTTCGAGTTCCGACTGATTGTTCTCATTCTCCTTATCTTGCAGGTAGCATGAAGGATAAAGAGAAGAAAAGGAAAAGAGATGATATGAGATACTTTTGCTTTTGAAGAAGTAACTTTCCACAGGCTTATTCTTGAACTGGGTTGGAGGGTTTTCTGGTTACCTCCAGAGTATAAGGCCGATTGAAGAATTTGAGGGTCAAAACAAGTCCATCAAATCTAGAGTACGTTCGACCCTGCTGATATGGGATACTTTTGTTGTTCACAAAGTAGTGGAAGTATCGGCACGTGTTCTGTTACGCTTGTCTCCACATGCTTCCTTGTATCCTTCTCACTGGCCCTATATGTTCCTCAGGCAGATGTGGTATCTTCTCTAGAAGCATAAGATGTTGAAGATGAGTACTCGAGAGCAATGCCAGGTAAGTAATCAGGTAAGGGGTTCCAGGCAGTCAGTTCCTGACTGGAAGCTTGATTCCAAGTGTTGACTGATTGCTCTCTTTCTCCTTGTCTTGCAGGTAAGAATAAGGCCAAAGGAAAAGACAGGGAAAAAGCATGATATGGGATACTCTTGCTTTTAACCCTGATGATATGAGATATTCTTGCTCTGGTGTAGCTTGTTTACAGAGGTATTATCGGGGGGAAAGAAAGCTGAGTATTTCGAGAGGCTTCGTTGGGAGTGCCCTCTCAGATATGAGGAAGGGTTGAGCATTTTTGCAAGTCTGCCTGTCCATTGAGGATGAAGGTCGACATATATAGAATCTCCCTAACAACAGGTAGTAATGCTATTCCTTTACCCTTCTTGGTTATAGCATTATAGTGGGAGCTGCCCGTTTCACGTGTTTTAACTCTGTCAAAGCACTTTGAAAAAATGGTCTGTGGTATCTGGAAAGCTGATGTTGCATGTGAAGATTACAGACAAGCTTTATCCAATGAGATCTGGCTCTTGAAGTTGAGAAAGCGATGCCTCTTCGGTTTTCGAACAAGCGATCCTGTCGGGGATCTGGCTCTCGAAATTCGAAGAACGGTGCCTCTTCGATTTTTGAGAAAGCAATCCTGCTGGGGGTCTGGCTCTTGAAATTCGGAGAGCGGTGTCTCTTCGATTTTTGAGAAAGTAATCCTATTGGGAGTCTGGCTCTCGAGATTCGGAGGGCGGTGCTTCTTCGAATTTGGAGCAAGCAATCTTGTTGGGAGTGTTTTCTCGAATGTGAGTAAAGGTTGGGCATTTTTGCTAGTCTACCTTGCCACGGAGCACAAAGGTTGACACACAAGGACTTTCCAATTATCCAGCAGCGGTGTTGTTCCTTTACCCTTGTGGGTAATAATATGGTAGCTAAACCTTTAAAATTTATGTGTCTAAACTTTGTTAGTGTTGTTTCTTTGCTATTCTTTTACCCTTCTTGGTCATAGCGATGTAGTGGGAGCTGCAAGCTTCACGTGTCTAAACTTTGTTAGAGATCTTTGGCAAAGTTATCTGTGGTACCCATGAGCTGATGTTGCGTGTGGAAAATGGATGATTGAACAGTAAGATTCACATGTTTTCTACTTCACCAGAAATCTTCGACAGATTGCCCGTAATTTCCGCAAAGCTGAGTGTGCATATGACAGGTGCTGACAAGGCTGAGAAAGCAGGTGCCTCTTCGATTTCTGAGATCGGCCCTCGTGGTCTCTAAGCAGCCCAGCTTTTGAGAAAGCAAGCGCCTCTTCGATTTTTGAGATCGGCCCTCGTGGTCTTTGAGCAGCCCAGCTTTTGAGAAAGGAAACACCTCTTCGATCTCTGAGATCAGCCCTCGTGGTCTTTGAGCAGCCTAGCTTTTGAGAAAGCAAACGCCTCTTCGATTTCTAAGCAGGCGCCTCTTCAATTTTTGAAGCTCTGTCTAGTGCAGATTTTTATAGAGGCTGGCATTAAGTTCCAAAGCACACTTGAATCTCCACCAGTAGAAGCTCCTTTCTTGCACTTCTAAGATCTTCATTTGTCCGACCTCTTCTTTCTTCAACACCTTTGAAAATGTCTGGCCCTTCCGACCGTCGTTTTGACTTGAACTTTGGTGAAGAGGCAGCCGCGCTTTCTCCAGACAACATATGGCGCCCATCCTTCTTATCCCCTACTGGTCCTCTTACCGTTGGGGATTCCATGATGAAGAATGATATGACCGCTGCGGTGGTGGCCAGGAACATTCTCACTCCCAAAGATAACATACTTCTTTCCAAACAGTCTGATGAGTTGGCTATTAAGGATTCTCTGGCTCTCAATGTTAAATGTGCAGGTTCTGTGTCGAATATGGCCCAACGCCTATTTGCTCGAACCCATCAAGTTGAATCATTGGCGGCTAAAGTGATGAGTCTCAAGCAGGAGATTGGAGGGCTCAAGCATGAGAATACACAGTTGCACAGGCTCGCACATGACTATGCTACAAACATGAAGAAGAAGCTTGACCAAGTGAAGGAATCTGATGGTCAGATTTTACTTGATCATCAGAGGTTTATGGGTTTGTTCCAAAGGCATTTATTGCCTTCATCTTCTGGGGCTGTACCGCGTAATGAAGCTCCAAATGATCAGTCTCTTATGCCTTTTCCTTCTAGGGTTCTGTCCAGTACTGAGGCTCCGAGTGATCCCCTCCGGTGCCTTCTCTTTCTGGGGCTCTACCGACTGCTGAGACTTCTCCTAAGCAACCTTTGTGAAGGCCCCCTCTTGTTTGTTTATTTTGACTCATGTATATATACATATTTGTAACTTATCGGAGATATCAATAAATAAGCTTTGCTTCATTTCAACGTATTGTGTTAAATACACCAAAGCCTTCTTCACTAAGTTTTTTGAATTTTTCTTTTCTTAAAGCTTGTATGTTGAAGCTTTGTAAGTGAAGCATGTAGGTTGAGGTAGTGTTCCCTTAATTTCTCAAGTGAGGAAAACTTCTCTGTTAGAGACTTGAAAAATCTAAATCACTGAGTAGGGTCGGCTATATGAAACTTAGAACGCCATTGTGCTCGGTTCTGTGTCATATCATCCGTTAGATCCAAGTACTCTAAGTCTTTTCTTAGAGTCTCTTCCAAAGTTTTCCTAGGTCCTCCTCTACCCCTTCGGCCCTGAACCTCTATCCCAGAGTCGCATCTTCTAACCGGAGCGTCAGTAGGCCTTTTTTGCACATGTCCATACCACCGTAACCAATTTTGTCTCAACTTTCCTATAATTTCAGCTACTCCTACTTTACCTCGGATATCCTCATTCCTAATCTTATCCTTTCTCGTGTGCCCACACATCCAACGAAGCATCCTCATCTCCGTTACACCCATTTTGTGTACGTGTTGATGCTTCACCGCCCAACATTTTATGCCATACAGCATCTCTGGCCTTATTGTCGTCCTATAAAATTTTCCCTTGAGCTTCAGTGGCATACGGCGGTCACACAACACGCCGGATGCACTCTTCCACTTCATTCATCCAGCTTGTATTCTATGGTTGAGATCTCTATCTAATTCTCCGTTCTTTTGCAAGATAGATCCTAGGTAGCGAAAGCAGTCGCTCTTTGGTATTTCCTGATATCTGATCCTCACCCCTAACTCATTTTGGCCTCCATTTGCACTGAACTTACACTCCATATATTCTATCTTTGATCGGCTTAGGTGAAGACCTTTAGATTCCAACACTTCTCTCCAAAGGTTAAGCTTTACATTTACCCATTCCTGAGTTTCATCTATCAACACTATATCGTCTGCGAAAAGCATACACCAAGGAATATCATCTTGAATATATCCTATTAACTCATCCATTACCAACGTAAAAAGGTAAGGACTTAAGGATGAGCCTTAATGTAATCCTACAGTTATGGGGAAGCTTTCGGTTTGTCCTTCATGAGTTCTTACGGCAGTCTTTGCTCCTTCATACATATCCTTTATAGCTTGGATATATGCTACTCGTACTCATTTCTTCTCCAAAATCCTCCAGAGAATGTCTCTTGGGACCCTATCATACGCTTTTTCCAAATCTATAAAGACCATGTGTAAATCTTTTTTCCCCTCTCTATATCTTTCCATCAATCTTCATAAGAGATAGATTGCCTCCATGGTTGAGCGTCCTGGCATGAACCCGAATTGGTTGTCCAAAACCCGTGTCTCTTGCCTTAATCCATGCTCAATGACTCTCTCCTAGAGCTTTATTGTATGACTCATTAGCTTAATACCCCTATAGTTCATGCAATTTTGTACGTCGCCCTTATTCTTGTAGATAGGCACCAAAGTGCTCTTTCGCCACTCATTTGGTATCTTCTTCGTTTTCAAAATCCTATTGAAAAGGTCAGTAAGCCATGTTATACCTGTCTCTCCCAAGACTTTCCATACTTCAATTGGTATATCATCTGGGCCCACTGCTTTTCTATGTTTCATCTTCTTCAAAGCTACAACCACTTCTTCCTTCCTGATTCGACGATAAAATGAATAGTTTCTACACTCTTCTGAGTTACTCAACTCCCCTAAAGAAGTACTCATTTCATGTCCTTCATTGAAAAGATTATGAAAATAACCTCTTCATCTGTCTTTGACCGCGTTCTCTGTAGCAAGAACCTTTCCATCCTCATCCTTGATGCACCTCACTTGGTTTAGGTCCCTTGTCTTCTTTTGCCTTGCTCTAGCTAGTTTATAGATATCCAACTCTCCTTCTTTGGTATCTAGTCGCTTATACATATCGTCATAAGCCACTAACTTAGCTTCTCTCACAGCTTTCTTCGCCTCTTGCTTCGCTCTTCTATACCTTTCACCATTTTCATCGGTCCTATCCTTGTATAAGGCTTTACAACATTCCTTCTTAGCCTTCACCTTTGTTTGTACCTCTTCATTCCACCACCAAGATTCCTTTTGGTGTGGAGCAAAGCCCTTGGACTCTCCTAATACCTCTTTTGCTACTTTTCGGATACAACTAGCCATGGAATCCCACCTTTGGCTAGCTTCCCCCTCTCTATCCCACACACACTGGGTGATTACTTTCTCTTTGAAAATGGCTTGGTTTTCTCCTTTTAGATTCCACCATCTAGTCCTTGGGCACTTCCAAGTCTTGTTCTTTTTTCTCACTCTTTTGATATGTACATCCATCACCAACAAGCGATGTTGATTAGCCAAGCTCTCTCTCGGTATAACTTTGCAATCCTTACAAGTTATACGATCCCTTTTCCTTATTAGAAGAAAATCTATTTGTGTTTTTTACGACCCACTCTTGTAGGTGATCACATGTTCTTCTCTCTTCCTAAAGAATGTGTTGGCTAAGAAGAGATCATATGCCATTGCAAAATCCAAGATAGTTTCCCCATCCTCGTTTCTCTCCCTAAAACCATGGCCACCATGAAAACCTCCATAGTTGCCTATCTCCTTGCCCGCGTGTCCATTTAAATCTCCTCCTATAAATAACTTCTCCGTCTGAGCAATTCCTTGCACCAAGTCTCCAAGGTCTTCCCAAAATTTCTCCTTCGAACTCGTATCCAACCCTACTTGAGATGCATACGCACTAATCACATTGATGAGTTCTTGTCCTATTACAATCTTGATTGCCATGATTCTATCTCCTACCCTCTTAACATCTACAACATCTTGTGTCAAGGTCTTGTCCACGATGATGCCAACACCGTTTCTCGTTCTATTTGTGCCCGAATACCAGAGTTTAAACCCTGAGTTTTCTAAATCCTTTGCCTTAAGACCAACCCACTTAGTTTCTTGTAGGCACATAATATTTATCCTTCTCTTCACAATAACTTCCAATACTTCTATAGATTTTCCCGTTAGGGTTCCTATATTCCACGTTCCTAAACGCATTCTACTCTCTTGAACTCTACCCTTCTGTCCTAGCTTCTTCAACCTCCCTCGTCTAATAAGATCAAAGTACTTCTTTTGTGTGTCATGTGTAAAGTTGATAGGAGCATATGCTCCCAAACAACTTTGAGTGGAGTCGTTCGAAAAGAAGTTTCTATGGCCCCCTTGCTCATTTAACACTGCATCCGGGTGCCGATGGAGATACAACGACCCTTGCTCACTTATCACTGTGCTTGGGCCACACTGCGCGCCATTTACGGGTGACGCCCTAGCTTTAGCGCGATTTCATTCTGGATTCATTTTCATAAGGATTCGACGTAAAATAGGAGTGCCGGCTGTCGACTACCTGACGCCCTCCCCCTCCTCCTTTATCCAGGCTTGGGACCGGCAATGTAAGATAAACTTACACAAGCGGAGTTTTGCTTTCAATACACAGAAGAAGGAAAAAAAAATACACAATTGCAAAAATGGAGTTATGTCACTATAAAATCGAAAACCATCTTCTAAGTTTTATTTAGAGAAAATTAAGTCAATTGAATAATAATGAATGCGAAGGTAATTACTTTGTCATAATTATCACAAGTTGATTTACCCTAAAAATAAAATAAAGGGTAACTACATTTCACAACCTTCAGTGACACACCCCAATCCGAGATGTCCACTAAGACTCTGAATCGAGCTGTGCTAGCCGACACTTGGAAGGTGATGAAGTCATAAAGTATGATGATGTGGAAAAATGTGAATAAATTTAAACCTAAGAGTGCCTAAAAACCAAGGTGCGCTAGTGAGAGGGAATGAACCCACTTCACACTTGACGTTAGAGCATAAGTAAGTACAGTAGAGTAGATTAAGAATCATACCCTCGAAAGAAATCTCCAATACTAAGATTTGCCACAAATCTTCGACGATAAGAAAGCTCAGCTAATAAAACCTGGAGGGTGAAAACAAAACAAGGATGAGTGGCCCTAGAAATAAAATTTTTAATAGAAGCCTTCTAAAACGTTATAACCCCTCAATGCAACACCTGTATAGTTTCCAGAAAATCATATCACGTAATAATGTGAAATCAAAAATATATCAACAGTAATTCCATAAATATACCACGACACAACAACTCATCAGTAATATAAATAATCATGTGCTCAATAATCTATATTAGCACATAGGTTGGAGTCACCTATAGTGACATGTACGACTTATCCATATCTCATCAGTTAATATCCCAGTAATATGTCAGCCAGATCCACCTTTTGTGGCCTGTACGGCTGAACCTATAGCTCATCACATATCCGTGCACACAAGTAGGAACCACCTCTGGTGGTCTATACGACAGGCTGGGCGTAAATAATTAAGCTCAAATGCTACAATCACGTGAAGCCTGTGCGAAGTATCGCAAGTCACCTACGAGTCGAAACCACCTAATGGGGTCTGTACAACAGGCTAGCACCTACCTTGAATCCAAGGTAAGCGTGTGGTGCGGGAGGTGAATGATCACATGAAAGTTAGGCCCTGTCCTCGGGCGACAGCACTAACATCAGGGTGCAGGGTTATGAGCTCTAAATGCATCTAATATGGCATGTACGACTTATAGACAACCTGTACGAGAATGTCGGAGTTGCTTAAAACATAAATATAGTCATGCCATCACTTAATCGCTCAAAATAAAATGTAATCATAACCATGCATCCCACATTTCACAACATATACTCACCTGAACTTATATGTGCATCCTTCGTTCACCTTCATACTTTAAAGCATTCATAATAATTATGCGCAATAATATACTTATGGACATGCCTTGATGCAATCCAAAACTTAACCATATCATAGTGCTTCCAAATATAATATATATATATATAATAATGTGGCGTAAAATGCACAATCTATAACGCCCTACTCCCGAACTATTAATTTTTGGGATGTTTGGGCCCAAAAATACTGTTTTGGGCCGAGTTAGGTCTTTTTCGGCCCAGTGTGGGATAGGCCGAGGTTAGATTCATCCTCAGCCCAGAAGTTGTAAACAGGTGTCGTTAGAAGATATTCAACCCATAGGTCGAGCGGTCGAAGTGGTGCCAAACAAAACCCCAAGGATCCTGGCCTTCACCTAATGCAAACTGGGTGGCATGGGTCGTTCGAATGGAAAGGTTCTTCGGCAAAGAGTGGAAAACTCTTGGTATTCACAACGCAATCAAGTTCTCGACTATGGAGATTACAATAGATAAAGAGCTCCTCATGGCAGCTCTTTGCCTCTGGTGCTCGGCCACCAACACCTTGGTCCTTCTATTTGGTCCTATGACTCCTACCATTCTTGACATCTCGGCTATCATTAGGACTTCTCCTTCTAGCACCCCGGTCGATGTTACCCTTATTGGATGCCCTTCTAACCTTGATTTCAAGGTGTTGTTCGATGATCGATCCATCGAGACGTTGAGCCAGGAAGGTCAAGAGCCTTCAAAAATTGATGTTCAGAAATTGCATAAGAATTTCCTGAACTATAACACCCTTATTCTCCATTTTGTTGGTCGAGGAAAGGCGAGCCTTTGGAAGGGTGAACACGAGGCCTTCCTATTCTACTGGTATAACAAATTCATTTGTTATACTAAGCCAAACAAATGCTTAGTCGAGAACATGCCGGTAGCGAAAGCCCTGGCTAGTGGCCATTCTCTAGCCTCAGCCCCGCCATCCTCGCCAACCTTTTTTGTTACTTGGCCGAGACGACCCTCAACAAGATTGACCCACACTAGAATAGACCCATGTGGGTGTTCCAACTCTGGCTGCAGGTTTATTTCTCCACACTTCGGCTAGAAGTCTCCGACCTTCAGTCTACTGTAGCGCTCAACCTTCAATTAGCCTTTCGACTAGTGCCCCTTCACTGAGCCGAAGACATCTTCAAACACCTTTTCGGCTTGGATGTCCTTTCTGATGATGAGTTTTTGATATGTCGTCGTCAAGAATATCCTTACTCTATCAGGCTTCCTACATCAACTTGGAGTGACAGTGAGGATGCTGCTTTTCATCAAAACTGGGGGTCGTTCATGTTAACTCACGACCTTCCCCTTAGTTGTGATGCTCATCAGGCCAGTTGGGAAGTCTATCACCCCCATTTTGCCGCCCGGCAGCTCGGTTACCTTTAAGGTTACCCATTGCCTTTACTCTCTTCTTGCTCCCTTCTGACCCGAGGTCGCTGTAAACACGGAAAATTCCTGAAACGAATGAGACAAGAACACGTGTACAAAATAATATTTGTATTAATGATTTAGGGGTTACAATCTCTTCTACGAATTTGGCCTCTGATTCTATCTTTGAAACGCGTAGAGGTAGTGTTGCTGATCCAGGGGCCGTCGAGGCTTGATCTTGGACGAACAGTTGATGAGTGATGAACACCTTCTTCAAGGGCCGTCGGGGCTTGATCTTGAATGAGTGGAAGTTCTCCAAGGGGCGTTGGGGCTTGATCTTGAAGGAGGATTTCACGAAGAACGAAGAGGGCTTTCTTGATCCTTCGGGATTTGCTTGAGAGCTTCTAAGTTTCGAGGCTTCAAGGCTTTGGTGTGGTGTGACTTCTCTTCCAATTTGGGAGTAGAGAAAGTGTATGTAAAAATCCTCCCTTGATTCTTTGATGGAGGAGCCTATTTATAGACTTTGGGAATGAACCACCACCATCCATTTATTTTGGTGGATGTTGTAGGTGAATTTGGGTGGAGGTTGTAGGTGAATTTGGATGGATTGTTGTAGGTGAATTTGGGTGGAGGTTGTAGGTGAATTTGGATGGATTGTTGTAGGTGAATTTGGGTGTATGTTGTAGGTGAATTTGGGTTGAGGTTGTAGGTGAATTTGGATGGATTGTTGTAGGTGAATTTGGGTGTATGTTGTAGGTGAATTTGGGTGGAGGTTGTAGGTGGATTTGGATGGATTGTTGTAGGTGAATTTGGATGGATTGTTGTAGGTGAATTTGGGTGTATGTTGTAGGTGAATTTGGGTGGAGGTTGTAGGTGAATTTGGATGGATTGTTGTAGTTTTAATGCAATGGTCAACATTTATTTCACTAAAATTTCAATGTTTACAAATGTAATTTTAATGCGATGGCTAACATTTATTTTAACGAAATTTCAATGTCTACAAATGCCCCCACTTCAAGGCGCATAGTATACATGTGCTTGTCACGCATAGAAGATGCGTTTTGAAGTCCCTTAATGTAGATGTCGATCCAAGGGCCGTTGAGGCTTGATCTTGAACTGGTCTGGGAGTTTCTTCAAGTGCCGTTAAGGCTTGTTCTTGAATTTTGTTTGAAATTTCTTCAAGGGCCGTTGAGGCTTGATCTTGGATGAAATTGGACCACAAGGAGCTTCACGTAGTAGACGATCCTTGGCTTTGATAATGGATGAATCAGCACGTATTTTGTTGTGCTTGTTGACTTTCCACAGCTTTGATCTTGAACTAGGCTGGATGAGTTTTCTGGTTTCCTCCAAAGGACTTTCCTCAGACTTAATCTTGAATTGGATTTGACTCAAGGGTGGTGGACACTTTGATCTTGAGTCAGGGTCGTTGAGGCTTGATTTCGAACTTAAACATGACCATGAGCAGTTTCAGGACATGCATGCTTTGAAAGATCAAGGAAGTTCGCAGCATTTTCATATGAACCCTGAGCAGTTTGGTCAACAGTATGATCTTCAAGATCGATGGGCTCTTCTTCCAGTTGGTGACTTGATCTTTAAGGATTACCGAGACTTTGCTCTTTGGTGACAGTGCCAGCGAAAGGTCGTTAAAGCTTCTCGAGCCTTTTGGGTTGGAGCAACGGTGTCTAGCTTGGATCTTTACTTGAACTCCTCCGTCTGGATTATGTGGTCATGCAGGGAAGGGCTTCGTGCTTCATGATTTGTTCCAGCTTGTTGTGTTGCATTCTTCTCTGCTTATTTCTTTTGCATGGCTGAAGCGATGTGCAACCTTTTGCCTTTAAATGGTTCCTCGGAGCACCACCTCTCAGCGACTCACTCATGCTTGGCAGCTTCAGTGCAAAGAGCCGATGTCAACAGATCCACACTCTTGAAGCATTTGCTGAGGGAATTCGAGACATACTAGCAGTTGAAGATGAGCACTCGAGAGCAACGCTAGGTAAGTAACCAGGCAAAGGTTCCGGGCAATCAGTTCCTGGTCGGACATTTAATTTCAGGTTCCGACTGATTGCTTCCTTTCCCCTTGTTCCGCAGGCAAGAGCAAGGGCAGATGAGAAGACGGGGGAAGAGCATGATATGAGATACCTTTGCTTTCGACCCCAGTGATATGAGATACTTTTGCTTTTGAAGAAGTAGCGGACGATCAGCATATGCATTCGTCGCGCCTGTCTCCATATGCTTCGATGCATCATCTTCATCTGCATCATCTTCACCTGCATCATCTGTTTTCCAGGCAGACGTGGTAGACGAAGAGGAAGCAGAAGATGTTGACGATGCGTATTCGAGAGCACGGCTAGGTGAGCAATCAGGAAAGGTTCCAAGCAGTCGGTTCCTTACCAGGAGCTTGAGTGGAGGTTCCGACATATTGCTTTCTTTATCCTTGTCTTCGTAGTGAAGAGGGAGGACAAAGAAAAGGATAGGGAGAAAGCATGCTATGAGATACTCTTGCTCTCAACCCCAGTGATATGAGATACCTTTACTCTGGTGTGGCTTGGTTGAAGAGGCGCTTCCAGGGAGGAAGAAAACTGAATTTTGGTTGCAGATGCCCTTGGCGAGGAAGAAAGGTCAGGCTGGATGCGTTTTCAGGGAGGAAGAAAACTGAGTTTTGGGTTGCAAATGTCTTCGGCAAGGAAGAAAGGTCAGGTTGGATGTGTTTTCAGGGAGGAAGAAAACTGAGTTTTGGGTTGCAAATGTCTTCGGCAAGGAAGAAAGGTCAGGTTGGATGTGTTTTCAGGGAGGAAGAAAACTGAGTTTTGGTTGCAGATGCCTTCGGCAAGGAAGACGAGTCAAGCTAGATGTGTCTTGCTATAGGATGGAGGTCGAATTATATGGTGAGCTCTCAACATCAAGTGGTAGGGTGAGCGTGGCCTTGTCACCCACGCTTGTCGGCAGAAGTGCGGTAGTTGGCGTAATGGACCTCACACGTTTTCAACTTTATCAGTGATATCTGACAAAGTTGCACGTGATAGCCGAAAGCTGAGATTGTGTCTGAGAAGTGTCGACGGACTTTACGCAGAAAAATCCGGGTTTTGAAATTCGGGGAGTGGTGTTTCTTCGATTTACGAACGAATGGTTGTGCTGCCTCTCCTTTTAAAGAGGTGTCAATTGTATTCAACACGCACAATTTGAAGATTGCCTGTCCGTGAAAAATTACCTCTGCTACTCTTTACTGCATCCAACCTTTTTCTTTTAGTATTTTTTTTGAAAATGACTTCCCCTTTTAACATTTGCTTAGATTTGAGTCTTAGCAGCGACACAGGTGCACCGCGTCAGGGTGATGTATGGCGCCCTTCTTTTTTTTCTTCTAATGGCCCTCTTACAGTTGAAGACTCTGTGATGAGGGATGCAACAACGGCTACGGTTGTAGCTAGAAACCTCCTCACTCCTAAAGATAATAGGATACTTTCACGACGGTCCGATGAGTTAGCTGTTCAAGAGTCCCAGGCTCTCAGTGTCCAGTGTGCGAACTCTGTTTCCAACATGGGCCAACGCTTACTTGCTCGAACTCGCCAGGTTGAATCATTGACAACTGAGGTGGCAGCTCTTAGTCAAGAGATTAGGCAGCTCAAGCGTGAGAATAGAGAGTTGCATGTGCTTGCAAATAATTATTCGACGAGCATGAAGAGGAAGCTTGATCAGCTGACGGACTCCGAAGGTCGAATTCAAAGTGACCATCGGAAGTTTGTGGATGTATTCCAGAGGCACTTTTTGCCTTCGTCATCTGGAGTTCGACCAAGTATTGAGGCTCTGAATAAGCTATCTTCAGTGCCTCCCTCCTTTAGGGTTCCACCGAGTATCAAGGCTCCAAGTACTGAGGCTTCACACAAGTGACATTCGTGAAGGCTCTTTTTTTTTTTTTTTTTTTTTTTTTTTTTTGTAATTTCTCGGAGATATTAATGGACATGTCTTATTTTATTCAGTATGGTGTGTTGAAACGCAAATAAAACGCATATCTGACTAAGATGCATTACTTCCCTATGCACCCACCTCATTTTAGATGGTGACTAGTGCACCCATTTCTTTTTAGATGGTGACTGGAAGCATCATTTTGTCATCACCACCCATTTCCTTTTCCATTATTGACTTGCGAATAGTAATACACACTCGTGAGTGGCTTGACGATAGCACAGTTGGTTTTTTTTGGTGGCATTCCTCACTGCATTGCGTTCTTCTCGCATGCGGACCATCTTTTCACTTGCACAATCACCTTATCACAATCTTCATTGCATGCGGATTGCTTTTTACACAGTCATTGCATCGCATGCGGATCACTGTTTGCACAGTCACTGCACTACATGCAGACCGGTTTTATTTGCAGCCTGTTGAGACCAATATATATATACACACGCATTCATACACACATGCATACATACATAGGGCATTGCGTAGTCTTTACATAGACACTGCACCAGCTTACTGCCCTGAATCTTAACTGCACCGTCCTGTTTCTTTGCTGCGACGTGCTCTTCTCGTCTGCCGTGTGGTGAGCTCGGTGTTGGATAAAAAGTGGTGCAGCTTCTTCAACCCCATCGCCCTGCAGTCGGTCACGTCGATGTTCATCGTGTTCATCCGAAGTCTTCACTGCGGCAAAGGAAAAGCTCACCATTATCAAAATTAGGGCAGCAACAACAAACTTCATTATCCTGCAAGCTTCAGGGAGAGTTGCAAAGAGCATGAGGACGGAAGGATGAAGGACTGCAGCATGGTTGCTACAACCGCTTGGGCTTCCGTTTATCGTCCTCGATGGCGCTGCAAATGTTTCCACCAATGGAGAAGATGAGTGAGGGCGCTGCCTTCACTCTGTGAGGTATGTTTTATTGCTGAGGACGGTTTGCCGCATATATAAATATATATATATATTTTATTTTTATATAGTGCTCTGTCAGGCTGAGGTTGCTAAACCGGCGAAGAACCTAGGAAGGCATCAAAAGTCTGCTCTGCTTGACTCGGTCAGAGAAAGTGAATGCGAGTGTAGGTTCGAATGACAAGGCCGAGTTGCTTTCCCCGTCTTCAACCGCTGCAGCTTCATTCTTGTTGCTACAGGTTCGTCTTTGCTGTGGCTTGGAGAGAGAGACGTCGCTGCATAGGAGAGAGAGACGTCGCTGCATAGGAGAGAGAGAGAAACACCACATCTGGATTCAGATTTTGTGCATCTGCGGGTCTTCCTTTCGTTTGTGGGTGATTGTGCAACTTTTATGAGAGGAAGAAGAAGAGTCAATGGAAAAGAAGGTGTTTGCAGACGAGGTCGCGCGGCTGACTTGGAGGTCCACTTGCTTCGGGTGTGCGCACCATGTGTTGCAGGTGGGGTTTTGCTGTGCAATGCCTTTTGGTCACAGTTTTCCCTTGGTGGTGACGTTGGCGTACTGCTCACCTTTGTAATATGGCTTTGTAACCAAATCATTTCTTTAAAGAAATAAAATATTCATATCTTGAATTTGCTATTTATTCTTCAAAGTGTTTGTGTTTTTGTTGGTGATGTGACTGTACTTGAAGTTTTTGAAGTTTCAAGTTGCCTACGTACCCCCGGTTGATGAGGGATCAAGTCATAACGTAGTTCAAATGAGCGATGAAATTTTTTTTTTTATTTTTTTTTTTATGGTGATTTTGATGATGATTTTGCCGTACACAGTTTATGCTCTTGCGGGCCAGGAGCTTTGTGCCGTAGCCTTTTAGGGGTAGTAACGCTTCAAGAATCTGCCATTGATGGGACCGATCTTCAAGCCGTCTTCTGCCATGATCAAGTAGGCGCCGTTTGTGTAGACCTCTTGTATTACGTACGGTCCATCCCACTTTGATGTGAACTTGCTTTTTGTCTTGTGAGTCGTGATGATAGGCCTTCGTAATGCAAGGACGAGATCTCCGGTTTGGAAAGACCTTGGGCGGACCTTCTTGTTGAATGCCTTGGATAGCCGTGCTTGGTAGCATTCCAAGTGTTGTTGAGCTTCGAGCCTTCTTTCGTCGAGTGATTCCAACTCTTGAAGGCGCAACTTTGCATTCTCTTCATCAGTCAAGCCTTCTTGTATAGCCATCCTAAGTGAGGGGATTTGACTTTCTAGCGGTAAAACAGCTTCTACGCCATATACGAGAGAATAAGGGGTAGCTTGGGTAGGAGTCCTATGCGTTGTCCTATATGCCCAAAGTGCTTCGCTTATTCTTTCGTGCCAGTCTCTCTTTGTTCGGCCGATCACCTTCTTTAAGAGGTTGCACAATGTTTTGTTGAATGCTTCTGCGAGACCGTTGGCCGGAGCATGATACATGGAAGACTTGTGCTGCTTGAACTTGTATTTCTCACAGAGTTCGTCTACAAGTCGGTTGGAGAACTGTTTTCCATTGTCAGTGATAATGTACCGAGGCACACCATACCTGTGGATGATATGCTCTTTGATGAAGCGGACAACAGTTTCCTTTTTTACTTCCCTTAGGGGTATGGCTTCAGCCCACTTGGAGAAATAATCTGTTGCAGCTAGGATGTAAGCTTCTCCTGCAGACGACTTTGGAGTAATTGGTCCCACGACGTCCAATCCCCATGCATCGAATGGCCATGAAGCAGCTGTAGGGTGTAATGGTTCAGGTGGTTGATGTATGAAGTTGGCGTGGAATTGGCAGGCTTGGCACCTTTTGGCATGTTCCAGGCAATCCTTCACCATACTTGGCCAGTAGTAACCCATTCTCTTGAGCTGGAAATGTAGCTTTGGTCCAGATTGATGCGCCCCGCACACGCCTGAGTGTGCTTCTTCCATGGCTTGATTGGCTTCTTCCTCACCTAGGCATCTCAGAAGTACTCCTTCGAAAGAGCGCCGGTAGAGTGTTTCTTTGTAGTAGAGGAAGCGAGGTGCTCGTCGACGTATTTCAGAGCGGTGTCTCAGATCATTTGGAAGTTTTCCATACTCCAAGTAGTCAATCAATGGTTGTCTCCATTCTTCAACATCGACTGGAAGTACCGAGATGACATTTGTATCATCTAGTATCATTTCGGTGGCGAGGGGGATAACCCATCTTTGGCAAATTGGCACATCTGCAGCTTCGTCTTCCCCTAGTGTCATACTCGAGGCTAGGTTGGCGAGAGCGTCTGCCATTTGATTTTCTTTTCTCGGCACGTGTTCTAGTGTTACGGCCTCGAACTTTTGTAGCAGCTGAGTTGCCAATCGGAAGTACGGAACGAGATCATCTTTCCTCACCTCATATTCAGTCAAGAGTTGACTAATTATGAGCTTAGAGTCGCCATATACCTCAAGGGTTGTGATTTCCATGTTGATCGCCATTTGAAGCCCGATGATTAGTGCCTGGTACTCAGCGACGTTGTTGGAGCACAATTCGCTTAGTTGGAATGAGTAAGGTAGTATTTGCCTTTGCGGTGACATGAATACTACTCCTGCCCCCGCTCCGTCTGCTCGTGCGGATCCGTCGAAAAACATCGTCCATCTCGGAAATATGTCAATGTAGAATACCTCCTCGTCAGGCAAGTCGTCTGAGATTTTCCAATCGGCTGGGATTGGATGATCGGCAAGGAAGTCTGCTAATGCTTGTCCCTTGACGGCTTTAGCTGGGACGCAAATGATCTCGTATTGATTGAGAATCAACGCCCATTTAGCTAGTCGCCCTGTCAAGACTGGCTTGGACATGACATATTTAACCGGGTCAGCTTTAGCAACCAAGTGGATGGTGTAAGCATGCATGTAATGTCTGAGCTTCTGGATGGCAAACACTAAGGCAAGGCACATTTTCTCTATTGGGGAGTAGTTCAACTCGGCACCGGTGAGCGTTCGACTCAGGTAGTAAAGCGCTCCTTCTTTCTGGAATTCGTTTTCCTGGGCCAAGAGTGCTCCCACTGAACTTTCCTGAGCGGCGATGTATAATATGAGTGGTTTCCCGGGCACAGGCGCCCCCAGGACAGGTGGACTTGATAAATATTTTTTTATGCTTTCAAAAGCATTGTGGCACGCTTCGTCCCATATGAATGGAACATCCTTTTTCATGAGTCGACTAAACGGTTGACAACGCCCTGCAAGGTTGGAGATGAAGCGTCTGATGAAGGCTAGTCGTCCTTGTAGACTTTTCAGCTCGTGCAGGTTTCTTGGCTCGGGCATGTTTTGGATGGCCTTGATTTTTGATTGGTCCACTTCAATGCCACGGTGCTTGACAATGAAGCCGAGGAACTTTCCAGAGGTGACGCCAAACGCACACTTCAACGGGTTCATCTTGAGGTTGTACTTTCGCAGCCTTTTGAACACTACTCGCAAATCCTTCAAGTGATCTGATCTTTTCTTTGTTTTGACCACCACGTCGTCTACATAACATTCTACGTTTTTGTGTAGCATGTCATTGAAGATTTTCTGCATTGCTCGCTGATATGTGGCTCCAGCGTTCTTTAGACCAAACGGCATGACCTTGTAGCAGTAGATACCTTTTGGAGTGCGGAATGCTGTTAGTTCCTCATCTTCGAGAGCCATACGAATTTGATTGTATCCAGAAGAGCCGTCCATAAATGACAGTGCCTCGTGGCCAGTGGTTGCGTCCACCATGATTTCGATGATCGGCAAGGGAAAGTCATCTTTCGGGCAAGCGTCATTGAGGTCCCGGAAGTCTACACAAACACGTATTTGTCCAGATTTCTTAAGGACGATGACGATGTTGGAGATCCACTTGGGGTATTGCACCTCTCGAATGAAGCCTGCTTCGATTAGCTTATCAATCTCTACCTCGATTTGTGGAATTAGCTCGGATCGATAGCGCCTTTGAGTTTGCTTTATCGGTCGCGTTCCAGGCTTAACTGCAAGATGATGTACAGCGATGACAGGGTCAAGGCCGGGCATTTCCTTGTAAGTCCAAGCAAAGACGTCTTTGTACTCTGATAACAGTTGGTAATACTCATCTACCTCGTCTGCACTTAGCAGCGCACTCACGAAGATAGGTTTCTGCTCATCTTTTGTGCCTAAGTTGAGCTCCTTGAGATCATCAACCGTGGATTGCCCCCCATCCTCAAGTTGCGGTGGCGCAGCAGCGACATCTTCTTCGGGGATCTCATCTTCTCCGCTTTCTTGGATCGTGATGTGGAAGACATCTTGGAATTCCTCTTCGGTGTCGTCCTCTTGGGCTGGTCGGCATGAAGATTGTCCAGTGTGGATGATGGTGCGCCTTTTTACTTTCAGTGGTCCATTTGTGTCCACCTCCAAGATTGCTTGGCGCTTCATCCTTGAAGGAATTGAGCTTCGAATACCACATTTTTCTGCTATCATGTCGAGTTTTCCTTCCTTTGACATTGTCTTCCTATTTCTGGAAAACTTCTTGCTGTCTTCAAGTCTTTCCAAAGCTGACTGACGAGGAAGAGAGCTAGTCGTGTTGCTTTGCCTCTTAGGTTTTGACAACCTTTCAAAAACAGAGCTTTGGGATGCTGGCATGTTAAGTCTCTTGAAGACGGAGGTTCGGTTTTGACCACCAATGCGGTTAAGTGCTGACATTCTGGATCTTGAACGATTCATCCTATCGAAGACTGACGTCCAAGGGGTGGATTTAGGCTCATTATGATCTTGTTCAATACTCACGCTGATGTGTTGGGTGCTAGCATTTTCCGCTTTGCTTGAAATCTTCACGGGTGCATTTGGTGTGAAGCCTAGTCCAGCTTTGTTGTTATCAACTCCGTAACCGTGCTTCTTCAACTTCTTTTGAGTCTCGGTGAGGTCACGTTCTTTATTGTTAATGGTGTTTGAAACCTTCTTTTCATGATTCGAAGAAGAAGCGAAGTCGTAGCCAGCTTTCGACATGAGTTTATAGGCGTTTGGATCAAAACCTTCTTCGGTCCTCTGGGTTGGGAGAAAGCTCGGTTCCACCCCCTTCGGTAGAGCTTTTATGAAGCCTTGTGGTAGTCTTGCGACCTTAGTGCCGCCTAGCTGTGTCAGAGGTAAAACTGCATTCGTCTTGAGCAACTTTACATTATCCATATGCCTCTGTGCATCGGCTTTGTTTGCTCCAGTTTCGAACGGAGATTGACCATTCTTTCTTATCGACATCGGGATGTATCGGAAGACGGGTATGTTTGGTCCATTTGAGGGCATCCTACTCCCCTTTGTTGTTGCTCGTTTAGCCAGCTCATTATCGTTCTTGCTTGAAGACGGCGTAACTTCTTCTTCTTGCTTCTTGGGCATGGCTTGTCGCTCCTGCTTTTTAGGTGTTGCTTTGCCCGTGGATTTGATTTCTTTTGGAAGAGCTTCGGGTACCATGTCTTCATCCATGTAGAACTTGGCGTCTGCGAAATGTGATTCGGCTTCAGTGAATGGTTTGGTGTCGCCATAGATCACCTTCACTCCTTCTCGGTAGAATTTTAAGCATTGGTGAAGGGTGGACGGTACTACTCCATTCGCATGGATCCAAGGCCTTCCTAAGAGTAAGCCGTAGGAAGTTCTTGCATCAATCACGTGGAATATCGTGCTCGACTTGAGTTCACCAATAGTCATCTCCACTCGGATCATGCCCATCGCTCTTTGTCCTCCTTGATTAAAACCTTGGATTAGTAGACGACTTAGGGACAGCTCATCTGCCTTGATGCCGATTGTAGTCATTGTTGACTTTGGCATGATGTTTATGGCTGATCCACCATCCACGAGCATGCGGTTGACTTTGTGCCCCTTTACATACCCAGAGACGAAGAGAGGACGGTTGTGAGGCTTGGATCCTAGCAGCAAGTCTTCGTCGGTGAAATGGATTGCATCCTCGATAGCACAACATGTGGCACATTCATGTGGCCGAAGCTTCAAGCCTTCGTTCTTGCTTTCTTGCACTTCATGTTCATTGGGACTTTCCAAGACCGCTGCTAATGCTATTCGCATCTTCTTTGGTAATCGTAGCGCTTCCTCAATGCTAAAATGTGTTGGCAGACCTTCTTCGAGCGTGAGAGTTTTTTCTCCCTCAGTGGTGATATCTTTGCCTTTTGGAGGTTCTTCCGTTTCTACTTCGACCATATGGCATGCAGCGATAGTGCACTGTTGGAAGAAGTCATTCGGGAAGTACTCGCGCAAGGAGACAGGAATGCGTGGCTCTTGCTCCATGGGTTCCCCAACATACGTTGGCTTATTGACTTTTACGTTTCTTTTAGGCTTCCTACTGTTGCGGCGACGGTTTTTTCTCACTTGTTCCACCTTTGGTCTTGTGGCTTGTGGTTTTGGTTTCCTTGTTTTTTTGTAGGTCACCAATGTCCATCCTTCATCATCATCAGTATACGCATCTTGTTCGTTTGCCCCCGGCGATGGTTGAGTAGATGGCGCCGTGTAGCTTGCACATTGATAGGAATGGTCGGGTGTCGTTTGGAGAGGCACGGGATCGAAGGATCCGAACGCCACCGTAGTAGTATGTGTTGCGACTGTGTCCTCAAGGTCTAGCTCGATTCTCCCTTGTTGCGCTAGCTTCATAATGAGTTCTTTGAGGACGAAGCACTTGCCCACATGATGGCTTACGATACGATGGTACTTGCAGTACCTAGGATCGTTCGTTCGATTCATTTCTTCAGGGCGCTTGCACTCTGGTAACTCAATTACCTTCTTTTCCAGCAAGTCATCTAACATCGCATCCACGTCTGAGTCAGGAAAAGGGTACGTCTTTTGCTCCAACTCTCTCAAGGTGTTTTTATACTTGTCTTGGGTGCGAGGAGGCTCACTTCTCTTTGTCTCATTTGCCTTGGTCTTGGAGGAAATCTTGATAGGCGCAGAGGTGGTCTTGATAGGCGCAGATGGAGTTTTGATGGGGGTAGTGTTGACAGTAAAAGTTTCCTTGGCAGGCTTTTTTCCAGTCTTGTCCACACTCGGGGCGAACACCTTATCCTTCTTGAAGTGGGTGATCGGCTCATTCTTTCCGTGATTGGCGATACTCAGCTCCATGTCGTGGGAACGCGTTGCCAGCTCCTCAAACGTTCTTGGTTTTATGCCTTGGAGAATGTAATGTAACCCCCAGTGCATGCCTTGAACACACATCTCAATGGCAGAGGTTTCAGAAAGCCGATCTTTGCAATCCAGACTTAATGAACGCCATCTATTGATGTAGTCGACGACGGGTTCCTCCTTCCACTGTTTCGTACTGGTCAGCTCCAGCATGCTTACGGTGCGGCGCGTGCTGTAGAAGCGGTTGAGGAATTCCTTTTCTAGCTGATCCCAACTGTTGATAGACTCGGGCTCGAGGTCGGTGTACCAGTCAAAGGCGTTGCTTTTCAGCGAGCGCACGAACTGCTTAACGAGGTAGTCTCCTTCTGTTCCAGCATTGTTGCAGGTTTCAATGAAGTGGGCGACATGTTGCTTCGGGTTCCCCTTTCCATCGAACTGCATAAACTTTGGTGGTTGATAACCCTTTGGCATCTTCAAAGCGTCAATCTTCTTGGAGTAGGGCTTTGAGTATAGTACGGAGTCATGTGAGCTTCCTTCATACTGCGCCTTGATGGTGTTGGCGATCATTTCCTGCAGCTGCTGGATAGAGAGAGACCCCATGAGTGTCGCCGCTTGGTCCGGCTTCAGTGTCTCTTCGACGTTCTCCACTGGAGGTTCCTCATCCTCGTCGTTTTCCCTCTTTACTAGATTATCCCCTTGCCTGACTTTCTCATCGGGCTTTGCATCTAGTTGGTTAACGAGCGCT
The DNA here is from genome assembly GCF_042453785.1 of Malus domestica. Classification (NCBI taxonomy): domain Eukaryota; kingdom Viridiplantae; phylum Streptophyta; class Magnoliopsida; order Rosales; family Rosaceae; genus Malus; species Malus domestica. Next base: position 21,680,045 of record NC_091669.1, read on the forward strand.
GCGATTTGCAGGTCTTTGTCCTCCACAGTCCTTGTGAGTTTTGCGATTGTTTCACTCATCTGAGCCAGCTGCTCCTCAATTGAAGTCGCTCCAGCCACCATGACTTGCATAGCTATGCCGCTGCTTGAGTCGGCATCAGAAAGTAAGGATTCAGAGTACTTCCTCTGGCTTTCCTCTCTTGGCGCCCTGAGCGAGGCCAGGGTGATCACCGGTTTGTGCCTCGGGTGCTCTTGTGCCTTTGGCGGAGTTGATGCATGGGCGGAAGAGGTGGCAGAAAGAGCTTTTGCCTTGCTCCGAGTTATGATGCCTGAAGTGACGCCCCCTGTCGTGATGGCGCTCTTGTTTCTTGCATTGGCAGCGAGAACAACTTGGGCCTTCCTTGACGCCATTTGTGCTTGTTGTGGATTCAAAGATAGAGATGAGAGGTAGAGACGATCCCACCGGGCGTGCCAAATTTGTAAACACGGAAAATTCCTGAAACGAATGAGACAAGAACACGTGTACAAAATAATATTTGTATTAATGATTTAGGGGTTACAATCTCTTCTACGAATTTGGCCTCTGATTCTATCTTTGAAACGCGTAGAGGTAGTGTTGCTGATCCAGGGGCCGTCGAGGCTTGATCTTGGACGAACAGTTGATGAGTGATGAACACCTTCTTCAAGGGCCGTCGGGGCTTGATCTTGAATGAGTGGAAGTTCTCCAAGGGGCGTTGGGGCTTGATCTTGAAGGAGGATTTCACGAAGAACGAAGAGGGCTTTCTTGATCCTTCGGGATTTGCTTGAGAGCTTCTAAGTTTCGAGGCTTCAAGGCTTTGGTGTGGTGTGACTTCTCTTCCAATTTGGGAGTAGAGAAAGTGTATGTAAAAATCCTCCCTTGATTCTTTGATGGAGGAGCCTATTTATAGACTTTGGGAATGAACCACCACCATCCATTTATTTTGGTGGATGTTGTAGGTGAATTTGGGTGGAGGTTGTAGGTGAATTTGGATGGATTGTTGTAGGTGAATTTGGGTGGAGGTTGTAGGTGAATTTGGATGGATTGTTGTAGGTGAATTTGGGTGTATGTTGTAGGTGAATTTGGGTTGAGGTTGTAGGTGAATTTGGATGGATTGTTGTAGGTGAATTTGGGTGTATGTTGTAGGTGAATTTGGGTGGAGGTTGTAGGTGGATTTGGATGGATTGTTGTAGGTGAATTTGGATGGATTGTTGTAGGTGAATTTGGGTGTATGTTGTAGGTGAATTTGGGTGGAGGTTGTAGGTGAATTTGGATGGATTGTTGTAGTTTTAATGCAATGGTCAACATTTATTTCACTAAAATTTCAATGTTTACAAATGTAATTTTAATGCGATGGCTAACATTTATTTTAACGAAATTTCAATGTCTACAGTCGCATCTCTGGTTCTTCAAAAAGGGAGTGTAGAGACACCGAGAAAGAATTTCAAGAACGATGTAGGAAATTTCATCTTCGATCGAATTCTCCTGAATCTCTCGGTACTGACACCTTCGACGACTGGTGGGAAGAATATACGCACGACTTTTTTGGCACTTCGGTCGAGGAAGTAGTTAACAAAATTTTTGGTGACCGGCCCAAGAAACCCTTCGCCCCTCAATCTAAAGAGAGGCGCCCCAAGGTACACCCTTGTTTCTACCTATATTTTCTTTTAGACATTTAGGTAATTCTACTAACGGGACTTTGCTTTCTTAGGTGGTCGAGTACTAAAATAGACGGGTGTGGTCGCCCCGATAGTGGTCAAGAAAAAAATGGCCCTTTCCTTTAAGAAGACCACCGTAAAAATCCTACCGAGCAAACGACTTCACCCGGTTACTGAGATGATAGGCAAAACTCCCCGTCCCCCGAAACATGTCAAGAAATTGGCGAAGAATAGAGCTCGGGAGATTCATGTCATCTCCAGTCATACCACCGAGACGACCGTCCTGAGTGCCTCTCCTCCTGCTCCTGTTGCTCAAACTTCGATAGATAATCAACCTTCTCCAGCCGGCCCGGCAACCCAAGCTCAACCAACACGTAAGGTCCCCAGGGTGGTGGTTAAGCCGGTTGCTGCACCCTTGGTTGACTTGCCTGCAGCTCTAGGGTCAGCGAGAGTACCCGTTCTGGAGGGAACGACTCCTTTGACTGGAAAAGATCTCTCCAGGAATCCGAAGCATTCGGTGGTCATCTTAGAAGAGGTATGACTACGCTATCAAATCCTATTGCTTGTTGAGTATCAAACAATTATTAACACTTCTATTTTAGGATGATGGGAGTGACGAGACTCCGTTGTCGAGTCGTTCTCGACCGATCCCAGCTTCTTCCGTTGATCCTCCCCACGTGGTTGAGGTGGCCAATCAAGATGATCCTCGGTGGCCGATCGTGAAAAAAAACCTATGTTCGAGCCTGAGACGACTTCAGAAACTCCACTTCACCCTCAGGACCAAGACCTCGGCATCCCTCCAGTGACCTCAACTTTTGTAAGGCTTGATTACTTTCTATTGTCAATTTGTTATAACATGTCTGAACCGAGCAAATATTAAATGTCAGGTGCCCACCCATTCTTTTCATCGAAAATTCTACGCACCGAAGGGTGTTATCTATATTTCTTGGCCACCTCAGTGGCCGTCAAACGTAGATAACCTCCATCGGCCGCGTGAACTGAGAAGCAGTCTAAAACACTGGGCTCGGCCATTGAGTTCTTCAGGTTCAAGCAACAAACCTGAAGACATGGCCGAAGTCTCTTATCAGCATGTTTAAAACAAAAACCTTTTTGCTATATTCTTTCATGATTTCCTTATGCTTAACATGATTTTTGTGTGCAGCCTTCCTGGGAAGTCAAGTTTAATGCTCTTTTGTCAAGTACTTCTGGAGCGGCTGGTCCTTCGGCTACTACAACTAAACCTACCGATTCAGCTGCTCTGGTTCGGCTGTAAGAAGTTTTGTCTTTCTCGGTGTCACAAGTCCTTGAGCGCAAAGGTCTTGATTTGTTGGGTGCATGCCTAAACGACCTCGGAGCAGATGGTCAAATGAGCACCGAAGCCATCGTTCAGGCTTAGTCCACCTTGGAGCGAGTTCAGGAATCCTTCAGCATTTTTTAGAATGCTCTTCGGGTTGACGAGGACTTAAAAGCTGCATTGGCCGTTCAAGACACAATGCGTCCGAAAATCGACGCTTTAAAGGTGAAAGGAGAGGTCCTAGTCGATCTTGACCGTCAAATGGTCGAACTGGCAAAATGAAGGTCGGCCATTGCGTCTGAGCTTGCGAGGGACTTTGAGTCGGGCGGTAAATCTTGTTTAACCAAATTCGCGACGAACGCGAAACGAGTCGAGCAGCTGAAGATGGACAAGAAGAACCAGCAAGCCAGGTCATAATGGGCGAGGTGAGGTGGTTGGAATTGAAGGCCCTCCTTGGAATTCTTCTTCCTTCATCACCCTAGAATAATTTGGCTGTAACCCGACTTATCAAGGAAATGAAACGAACTTTTATTCTTGCATCTCCCATGTGACTGGGTAGTATGTTTTTAAGAACTTTCCATTAATTGGCAACTTGTGAATAATACTGGTTCGATCTCTAAAATGGTATGCCCCCTTGCCGAGGACTTTATGGACAATGAACGGTCCTTCCCAATTCGACGACCATTTGCCAAACCTAGGGTCTTTATTTCCTACGGGCAGCACAGCTTGCCAAACTAACTCCCCTCGCCGAACGTTTTTTGTTTGACTCTTTGATTATACGCTCGCTCAGCAACTTTCTTTTGTACCACTAGAAGGTTGTAAGCATCAAGCCGATCTTCTTCCAAATCTTCTAACTTTTTTAACATGGCCTGGTTATATTCGACGTTAGACAAACTACTCTGCTCGATCACACGTAAAGAATTTACACTTAACTCGACCGGTAATATCGCGTCATGTCCATAGGTTAACGCATATGGAGTGGTCCCCGTTGCCGACCGGGGTGAAGTCCGGTATGCCCACAAGGTTTCATTCAATTTTAAATGCCACATGCCAGGTCTTTCTTTTTCGAGAATGCCGATCAAAACCTTATTACTTGTTTTGGTTTGTCCATTCGCTTACAGATAGTATGGTATGGACTGCTCAAGCTGAATTTTTAAGCTTGCCATATACTCTTTGAACCTTTCGACTGTGAAGACTGTGCCATTATCAATTATGATCATTTCTGGTATGCCGAACCTGGTCACAATATGTTCCTCCACAAAATCGCAAACCTCCTTAGATGTTAATTCGGCTTATGATTTTGCTTCGACCCACTTAGTGAAATAATCAGTTGCCACGAGTATCCATGCATGTCTCGCTGCCCCAAAAGATGGCGTGATTTTACCGATCATGTTCATTGCCCATCCTTTGAACGGCCAAGATTTGGTAACCGAATGAAGTAATTCGGCCAGGGCTCTTTGGATAGGTCCATGAATTTGACACTGAACGCATCTTCGTGCATACTCAATACAATCTTTCAATATGCTTGGCCAAAAGTAACCGTGCCGGCAAAGTAGCCAGCGCATCTTGCATCCTGATTGATGGGCTTCACAAATTCCTTCATTTACCTCTATGATTGCTTGGGCAGCTTCTTGCCGGCCGAGGCATAACAGTAATAAACCGTCCTCGCTTTTTCAATACAACTCATTTTGTTACGAGATGTAGTTTGTGGCATGAACCCTTATATTTCGGTCGTGTTTGCCTTTAGGATTATCAAGGTATTGCATAATTGGCCTTCTCCAGTCGTTTGGTAGCGTCTCGATCGCGTAAACATCTACGGGATCCTCCCTTTCCAACAACGAAGGTAAGGACATTACTCGTGTACGGATAACTTGGTCACGCTGAAAGACTTGTTGATTAACCAAAGTCAGATACGATTACCGTAAAACGGGTATCATTGGTCCATACTTGCCCCCCAGGAGTTGTGCTCCGGAGGCTATCTGAACGAGTTCGTCTGCGACGGTGTTCTAACCATGGGAAATATGATTGAACGTGATACCGTCGAATGACTCGGCCAACTAACTGGCAACCATGTGATAAGGCTCTAGAGTACAACTCATGCACCGAAAAGTTCCATTGAGTTGGTTAATCACGAGCTCTGAATCACCGAAAACGAGGACATGAGCAGCGTGCAAATCATGGAGTACGCTAAGGCCGATAACAAGGGCTTCGTATTCGGCCTGATTGTTGGTACAATCAAAATCCAACTTGAGGGAAAAGAACCAACGGTGTTGGTTAGGAGACTGGAGTACGATCCCCACATCGGTCGATGTCGACGTACTGGAACCATTGAAATACATCGTCCAATAAGGGTAGCGTCGACCGGGGTGCCTGAAAGAGAAGTCCCAATGATAACCGAGATGTCGAGGATGGTAGGAGTCATAGTACCAAATGGAAAAACCAAGGTGTTGGTGGCCGAGCACCAGAGGCTAAGAGCTGCCATGAGGAGATCTTTATCCATTGTAATCTCCATAGTCGAGAACTTGATTGCATCATAAATACCAAGAATTTTCCACTCTTTGCCGAAGAACCTTTCCATTTGAACAACCCATGCCACGTAGTTTGCATTAGGTGAAGGCCAGAATCCTTGGGGTTTTGTTTAGCACCACTTCGACCAATCGAATCCTTGCAGTAAACCTGCCAAACGGTATTTTTTAAACAGGTTGGTGATGGATGACGGCACTGTATCCTTGAAGAGTGGGCCCAGAACTTGATAAGTAGTGTTCGATTCGCCCTCGAAATGCAGAGTTTTGATAGCGTGTTGATCAATGAAATCCTTGCACTTGTTGCACTCAGAGGAAAGTTATGAGACAAAGGTGGCCATTGAAAAAAGGTTAGAAATTGCTGAGAGGAAAGTGCTAGAATTTTTTTTTTTTTTTAAGGATTTACAAGGAAACAGAACGGCAAGAAAATTTCAAAGGTTTGAGAAAGCGTAAGGAATGAATGAAAGAGATAAAGATATTTATAAGCATTTGGGAATGGAAGGCTAAATGGTTGATTTTCAAAATCAAAGGTAAAATCAAGCGGGAGATATACTAATCATTGTACACGATCAGAAAATCAAGGCGAGAAGATCGAGGTTTTCACGGATTGAGGATGCACAATGGCGTGTTACGGCGGTTTTAATGCAAGAGAGACATTTCGGCGGTCGCATGGTTTTGAGGATCATGAATAAAGGTTGCTAGGGTAACCAGGGGGTTGACATGCGGCAAGACGGTTTGGAACTCGAGATTAAGGGATCACGCCTCATAAGCGCATGGTGGCAGTTCTCGAAAGTCGGTTTCACTTCTTCAAGGTCGAGGCTCGAATTAAGGAGTATAGCTCGACGACCTCAGAAGCGAGGGGGTAATGTTTGGGCCCAAAAATACTGTTTTGAGCTGAGTTAGGTCTTTTTTGGCCCAGTGTGGGATAGGCCGAGGTTAGATTCATCCTCGGCCCAGAAGTTGTAAACAGGTGTCGTTAGAAGATATTCAACCCATGGGCCGAGTTGTCGAAGTGGGCCATATCCTATCGGAAAAAGGAATGTGGACAAATCCTGTTGTGAGAGTGAGTCTCGACGGGATCAGGATGCTGAGATTGAACACGGTTTGATAATGAGTTGTGTTCAAAGTCCTAGTAGGAATAGGATTGGTCGAGATAAAGATGGATTATGATAAGGAGTTCTAATCCAAGAATGAATGGGATTCAATACTGGTTGGCTGCTATAAATAGGGAGAGAAGACATCGAAACAACCCCCTCCAATTCAACACACAACTGCCCTGCGCAAATTCTCTCAACAACCTTGAGACTTTTTCCTTTTCTTTTTTCGCCGACACACGTTCAGTTTGGATAAACAGCACTATGAATGCAACCAATGATATCTTCAATCGGCATAGATAGTATTGTCACCGTAGAACCAGCCGATCTCGCAGCATCTTCAGTCGGCAGAGATAGCACTGCATCGAGGGTGACTGGTTATCTATCCAAGTTTCAGTCGAAAAGGATTTCCGAATCCTTATTGGTCGAGGTCATCTCATTAGCCTTCTCGGCGAAGTGGGGTGTTACAGTTTATTAGGCTCGGCACATTGCACGTCGAGTTAGTTTATGATTGGATACTCTCAAGTGGGATTTAGAGTTCGGCTTTCCGATGGCAGAACCACGTTTATTGTTAAGACATATATCCGCTTTGAGTATTTGTGCCCTTACACTTTAGTGTCGATTCGACGTGAGTTTACTCTGACGAATACCATCACTGTGACCGAATCCAACAACAACAATTTGTGAACTTCGTAAGAATAGTAGCCTTGTCTTCAGGTTCGAGAACCCAAGAGGCTGAGACGTGTTCCTTCCTCGGTCGCAATCACAAGACGCAGAAGTCGATCGCGCACCCAACACAACATCATCATATTTTACTCCTTGGCCGAGTTCGGCTAACGAGTTGGCACGCTCCGAATTCAACCGAAAGACGTAGTTAGCTTATAGATTACTCAGCCTGCGCGCCACGTAGGCTTGGTAATTTTTAGGGTCAACACGGGAATAATTATCGGTGACAAGCTCAACTAAACACTAATTTAACTAACTATCAATACTTACAATTCTTTACTTCAATTTCTCGATCCTTCACACAATGATTTATGACCAACATCCCATCACTAAATCATAAGGTTAAATCTCACATTTTCCACCAATGTCCCTCACATTGCACAATTTCCTAAACAAGGCTATTGTCTCAATTATTTAGTCTCATTTATGGTATGGTTGTATCTAACGTCTCATTAGACTGCCTACGTATCCTAAACAGGGATCAAATCATTCGTAGTTCGCATTAGTACTTCAAAGTATATGCAATAATCAATTTATAACCGTTTGTGGGATTATCAATCATATATAAGATATAAAAGAAAAGACCCACTCACCTGAGGTCCTCGCTATGACTCCCTAGCATGCATATCGAGACATCATGAACCATCGTCGCCTACCACGAAGTCCAAAAGTGGACAGAAGGTGGTCAATTTTGCTCACAAAGCCGGCGGGTACATAAAGCTTCCCAGCATCAATTCGTCATCTACAATGGTCCAACGAGGTCAAGGTTGGTTGGGATTTTCTCCTGGGATGATGGGCTACAAAGCCCAAGTGGTGGCATTCGCCATTGCTATGCCGATTCACCGGAAAAGTGAAAATGGTGGCCGAAGCACCGTTTTGACACGTCGGATTTCGAGGTTTCGCCCCGCCACATATGGTGGTTAATAAAGGTGGTTCTTGGTTGGGTTTTGTAGAGGGGAATGAGAGCTTCAATATGGAGGTGATGGCGTCAAAAAATTCTACCAGAGTTGGCCGAAATCAGCCTTGAAAAATGGGAGGTCAAATTGGGTTGTGTGTGGGTCGATGAGAAGCTGAGCTTCCCGTTTTTTTTTCTTTTTTTTTTTCTTCTTCCCTTATTTCTGATTGGTTGTTTGGTCCTTAGTTCCCTTTTATTTGATTGGTCCCTTGTACTCTAATCTAATTGGTCCTCATCCCACAAGGTGGGAATTCAAATAATTTATAACTAAACTTTGAATAACCAAAATCAAACATCCGTAACTATACGGTTATAATTCGGATTCGCAAACGGCTTTCGCCTATGCGTTCGTACCAACGAGTACTACGAAGATATGCTAAAAGAATAAGTCATACATATCTCTAACCGATGGT